>NT_176871.1:84294-147671 GCF_000188095.3 Bombus impatiens | reverse complement strand
GGGCCCGCGATCTCGAGCCAAGATGGCCGCCCGTACGGCCCTCCTGGCCTACCAGCTACACTGGTGGGGGTAATGACGCTCATCACCCGACAGTGTTTTGCTATACCAACATCGGGCCCCGAGAAGATCGGGCCCGTCTCCCTCAAGGAACGAAAGAGACGGAGAGAGATCTGATCTCATCCGCGATAGGGAGACTTGGTGTCCTCCCGCCTCCTCACGCTCCCAAGGAACCTTCCACCACTTTCAGATTCCACCTCCTTCACCTTCTTCTCCTTCTACCGAGCACACCGTACGCCTCCTCCTTCGTCCTGTCCTTTCTTCCTTTGGGAAGCTTTTCTTTCTGCTTCTTCCTCGTCATCATCTTCTTCTGCTTCTTCTTCTTCTTCTTCTTCCTCTTTTTCTTCTCCTTCTTCTTTTCTCTTTCTTTTTTTCTGCGCTTTTCTTTCTCGTCTTTTTCTCAGTTGGTTTCGTTCTTTTTGGATTTGGCTGTTGCCGTTGTGTTGAGACCTTTGAGGTTAGGTGTGTACGTATGCGTTGAAGGTTTTCGAGTCCAACGGTGAATTATGGCTGGGTCAGAGGAGAGGGTTTGCTTTGAGGGTTTAAAGTAGAGTTGTTTGGGCGGAAGGTGTTGCTTTGGAGAGTCGATGGGTTAATCGAATGAAGTTCGACTGTGAACGGTAACGGATGACGCTAGCTGTGCTTTCGTTCCTTCGATATCACGCTTGCTCCTTTTTCTACCATATGATGTGCTTCTTCTGCGATTGTCCGTGATATTTGAATAGTGAAATGAGCCTTCGGTAGCTCCCGTTCAGTGTAAATAATAAGATAGGGTTTAGTTTGAAGTTAGGAGATGTTGAATTTAAAGGGCTCTGAAGAATGTTGAAGACAAAAGAAGACACCGGAGCGACTAAAGAAGATCGAATATTTGAGTAATTGACGCGTTATATATGGCAGTAATTATTTGTTGAAATAGAATGGAGTTTGAAGAGAGACGAGTGGGATGCTTTGAAACGCAACAAGTTTCATAGAAAATACAAAACATAAAGAAGAAGAATTAAGGAAGGAAAGATTAGAAAATAGAGAATATATAAAATATATCCTGGTAATTGTTGACGTAATAAGACGAGGATTTATGAGACCTTGAAAAATTTAACAAAACGAGCAAAGACACCGGAAGACAGGGGAACTGCAAGGGTTTGCGTAATGAAGATATTTGGATTGATGTTTTAGTGGACTAGAAAGAAACGAACAGGAAACCTTCATAATCTTCCCAACCAGCAATTTCAACTTCTCAGCCGGATTTCATACTTGTCCATCCCCCGTTCCGTGTTTTCTTCGCGCGTTTAATAAGATCTTCTCTTCAACTTCATCGTCTCGCGTAGACAGCGTATACCGGCTGATTCCCCTGTTTCACGCCGATAATAAGCTCCCCTTCCAGACGGAATCGAGACGCGGAAGATCGATCATAAGGCACTAATGGAGACTCCATGCGGAGGTGGCTCGTACAGGCTGGGCATATTTCACGCGTGAATTCTTAATTCTCCGTAGCGAGGAAGAAGAAACGAAAGAGGGAACGCACGCGCTGCATTGCACGCGTTACATCGATATGATTTATCGAGGCTGGAACGGAGTTAATGAGGGAACCGTTTAAGAGGCGAGCAACTCTTTTAAAATAAGCACCGCCTGGACGGGCCAGAAATTAAAAAATAAATTCGTTAACTGGCGCGCGCGCGATCTTACCACGAGGTACAACCAAGGAAACGATTTCTTCTTTTCCTTTTTCCACCTTTATTTTCTTCTTATTCGTTTTATTCTTCTTGTTACTCGGAGTGGAAGTAAATTCAGTTTTAAAGAGAAGTACGTATATACATATTATATGTGTACGTATCGCAGCGGAATAAAATTTTTCTTTAGAATTGGTTACAAGGAATTTATGTTCTCTTTTAGTGGTCGAAGTTTTAAAGAAGCGTAATTGATGAGTTCCTTCGACAGAATTTTGTTTATCGTGTTATTTTATCGGCGAAGATGCGATCTTGAAATTCGAGTTTTCGAGTTAATTAAGCGAAAGATGAAAGTTTCGACGAGGTTCTCTTCCGAGCGAATACTTCGTGCTTGTTCCTCGGCGGGAGTACATGGTTTATTTTGGTTATTAAAGAAGTGACCAGGTAAAGACATCCAGAGTAGGGTTGTTAAACGTCCTTCAAAGGAAGAAACCTAGAGAAAGTGTACGTCATTCAAAAAAATCACTACAAGGATACATGTGTCGTAATATTCATCACAAACACGTATTTCCTTCATCGGAATTGAAAAAGGAACAGCGAGATTATGAGGCTGATTCATACCTATTTATTTCGTAATGGGAAATATTCTTAGGTTAGAAGTAGAACAATTAAGCTCAACAGAGCGTCAGTAACGCAAAGACAAAAAGAAAGGAGGAACGAAAATTAAATAGGTCCAAAGTGATATGTAAAACTAAGCGAGAAAGGAGCAAAATAATAGAATCACAAAACTACGAAACCTTTCACCTTTAGATAAAAATCAGGCAAACTTCGACTCGAGCGAATCCGAGAAACGCGAAAGAGGAGACACGCGCGACTGGAACCGAAACGATGCGCCAAGCCAAACAAAGAAGAAGAATTAAAAGATTAGAAGATGACGAAACCTCGACTCGAGACAAAAAGCAACCGATTCTTGTCACAACTTGGAAAATGAATCAAGGACAAAAAAGAAGAAGAAAGTAGAAGCAGAAGATTCTAAAGAAATAAGTAGAAACGCAAACAGAATGGAATTGGAAAGCAATGAAATGCTAGAAAAGAGAGAAGGCGATCACCTCCGGAGCAACGGAGGAAGATCCTCCTGAGGATGAAGGTCGGTGAAGAAAACAAAGGAGCATCGGTGGAATGATGCACGAGGTGTGTTTAGGCGCGCGATAGTGACGTGCTGCACCTCGGTGCATCGCCACGGGAGCCGTTCGTAGCTCGTTCGTCTCTTTTCCACCATCGCAGGATGGAATTCTTGCCTCTTCGTCCGCTCCTAACAAGACCAGGATAGAGCCGTCAAAGCCGCAGGGGGGCCACGCTGGCTCACCGACCCCCTGCTGGCCGCCATCTTGCCTTTTATTAACGAGAAAGGAGTCCCTTAGCCGGTCCCTTAGCCCGAGGAAGGCCAACACTTCTTCCACGGGAGGGATTCACCATGGTGAGACGGAATTCATTAGAGCTACGTCTGGTTAATGACTCGTTCGGCTACCTTACCACCTTTGGACCAGGGCTTCTTCTACTTCTATACGTATGTGTACCACGTTTTCCTCTCATTTCTCGTAATCGTTTTCCAACTGATATCGTCAAGTTTGAAACGCATTAGCAGGTTCACTTCTGTCTTGGTTACTTTTAGGTTACAACGTATCGAATGCGCAGCTTGATTTCATTGTATCAATCAGACATTCTTCTACTTCTACGTATGTGCCAACTTACTTCCTTCTTCTTCAAATTACTATCGTCAAGTTTAGAACGTACTGGGTGAACCAGTTTACTTCATTTACGTAGAATTTAAAATATTGGAGACATTAGAAATTCGTGTTACGTGGAATCGAAGAGATTGAAAACATTTGGCAAATCTTGATGCTTCCCAATGAATAAAGTGTAGACTTCGTTACGTTCCATACTAATAAGAAAATAACGATTAAGACCAGCGTCCACAGCGATATTAGTTAGACCAGTGGAAAGTAAGCCAGAACACAAAATAGCCGAAGGAAAGAATAAATAATAAAAGAAGAACACTCTGCATTGCCATTATGTAAATCAGCATAAACGATACACCATAATCAAGCAGCTGAATAAAGAAGAACGCCTCAATTACGACTGAACATTATCCCAAAGCGTTTTACCGAGAGATTCGACTCCACATTGAATATCATCTTCCCATATGGACAATTTCTTTTCCTGAGTTTACCATCGTCTCACGCGATTCATTATTCCTACTTGAAAAGTACCTCATCCAACTGGTTCTTTTCAACCATTGTGCATTATGTAAAAGCGATCCTTGCCAGACATCCAGGTAGTTTCCGGGGGACGAAACAAAGTTGCGCAATTTTCTTATCAGCTGTCGCGTTGCACGCGAGCGTGGACATTGTTAAAAATATCGGGAGAGACAGAGCAACGATGACACGTTTGCGATCGGGTCGCATTATAATATTCCGCTCGTTTCAAACACTTGGCTGCATGTGGTGTCGTGACGTGTCCCGGGGACACGCTGTTGGCCTTCCGGTTCTCCGCCAGGCTCGACCAATGGCCGACACGGAGCCACACGGTAATTGCACGCGAAAGGAACCGCGCAATCGCTAATAAATAATCGAGAATCCAAAACCGGCCTGGCCACGGGACCATCCGGCAATTTGTCTTCAATTTTCGTCGAAAGGGGCTTGAGCACACGCGAATAATCGCCGTGCGATTATTTGTAATTGCCTCAACGGGATTCGCAGGGTCAGGAGGCGATTGGTTTAAAACAGTGGAACAGGGGATGAGTGTTTTAAGAGTGTTTTTAAGCAACGTTTCGAGTAAATTGAACCGCAGGAATTTCGTAGGGTGATAGGTTATTTGGATTATTTTGGAATGGACGAGGTTTGCCGAGGACTTGAAAAAGGTCCAAATTGGAACAGGATAATAAGATTTCAAATTCTTGGAAGACGTTCTTCACTGCAGTCTTTAATTTATGATTGAAGGTTAGCATTAAACGCGTTTTATCACACTGTCTCATTTCGTGTAACTTTCCTGAATGTTTCGAACTTGATCAAACTTCAGACAGTCTCACATCTATGTTTGACGATTTAAATTCTTTGCAAAATTATTCGAACGCGTCTTCCTGACTCTTCTTCAATTTAGCCTGCAATTAGTCGAACTTCAGATAAATTCAACTGTTCGATTCAAGTTCTATCAAGCAGTTAGTTCTCACGATCCAAACCAAGTTTCTCCAAACGTCTCAAGCTAATATCCTCAACTTCTTCAAACTCCTTCCAACTGTCTTCTCCGATATTCACAACATCGTCAAACGACCGATATCCAACATGGTCGTAAAGTAAAAAATACTACGTTAAACGAATCGCTCAAGCTAGGTAAATCTCTTGGATCTTCCGAAAGTAACCTCGTCTGCTTTTCCCCACAAATGAAGAGAAGAAGAGCATAAAAATTCTAAAGGAAATAAAAGAAAATTTCAGGTCATCTACATAACTGGTATAGGAAAGAAAATGGAAAGAAACTCGGTGGAAAAATGGCACCGCCCCTCTTGTACGTTTCACGAGGAATATCTAATCTGACCGTGGAAAGGAAGGTGGCCATTTCCGTGGTAATGACGAAGGATGGCTCGTAGGATCGCGATCCTTCCAGGACATCGTGGCCGTTAGTATCGTCGATGAAGCGTGGTGCTGGTAAATGGTCACTTACGTGGAAGCGTCCTGACGAGCGGCTGTCGCAACGAGTTTATTCTGTGCCGCGGTTATTGCTGTTCTTCCTGTTGCGCGGCGCGGCGTCGCGGTCGTTACGGGACGAAGAACGCCGCGAGAACGACGTGGGCGTCGAAGCGAGGCGTCTCTTTAACGCCGAGCATATATTTGCCTCTCTTGGCTCCTCAGGGCCGCACGACGATTGTTCTCTTCTCTTCGATTTCTTCCTGCTTCGCGTGCCCCGCGAGAAGCGACTGGAAGATAAAACGCATGCCACAAGATAGCATTATGGATCTCTTCAAGTTATACCTGGTTTCAGGAGATTTTTCCTTTGTACGTTGTTTGTCGATGTTTGAGACGTATAAATAAGAATTACAATTGCAATTTGTACGTTTCGACCAAGATTTTAGCAGTCTTTCAGTTGTGAAACGCAGTCCATGGAGAATAGGATTGTGAACTTTTTCGCTGATTCTTGGTCCGACAGGATTTCTGTTTTGTACTGGTTTGTTAGTGTTTGAAAGGTAGCTCTTTCTTCTTAGAAGGATTATTTGTTAGTGTTTGACGATCATTAAGAGGCAGCTTGTAAGTTTGGATTTGTGTTTTATGTTAATGTTCTCGATAATTGTTTTGCTGATTGTTGCTGAGATTATGAAGTCTTTTTACATGTTGTTTGCCGATGTTTGAGCATTCATCAAACGCGGCTAATTCTTCAACTACCAATTATAAACGAATTATTAATCTATCCGACTTGTACAAGGTTTAGATCAGTCGATAATCCAAGTAAGATCTTCAACTATCTGAAATGCAGCAGTCATTGTTACTCATATCGAACAACTTAGATGGTTGATTAGAGTAGGCTCGGTAACTCAGCATTTTTATCGGTGTCGTTTAATCGACGGCGTTTAAGCGCGTCGTGGTTAACCAGATAATCCGTTCGCCAGCTCGAGAGCCATGGAAATACAATCCTGCTCGCGGACGCGTCGCGTTTATTAAAAATAATGACTGGTACGGCTCGAGACGCGAGGAATCTGGACGATCGACCGTGCTCTCGGTCCTGACATCGAACCTGCCTCTTTACTTTCAAGGACAACGATCTATACCTTCGTTCGTGAATATTAGAATATTTAATAGAAAATGTGGCCAACCTGCTAGATCATTACGGAAGGGACGAGAAGTTTTACAAGAAAAAATTTGACATTCGAAACCTCCAAGTTCAAAATTATTATTTACAAAATTTTTTGCAAAAGCAAGTTAATAATAGAAAATTCTTGAAGAAGCTTTCCTTGAAAGAAAATATCTTTCTGACAGTTTGTCCAACGATTCGAATTGATCGTAAGGAGAAACAACATTTTTAGGAGTCTCGTGGTTAACCCAGAATAGAAGAATCCTTCGATCCTGTAATCTATAGTAAGATTCCAAGAACCTGCGTCACTCGAAGGAAAAATAAAGGACGATCGCAAGTGGTCATCAGAGAAATCGTTGTTGGTGTTTAGTGTTAAGCATGCAAATTGTTGGCCGATTAGTGGATTGACCTTTCGACGATTACGCAATCTGTGCACGAGAGCTCTGTATCGTTCCGTGTTTCCTCGTTGCCTGAATTCCAGCTTTTACATAACTAAAAATTGGCATTCACGATACTCTCCTAAATCTCAGGAAGTTACATCCAAAGAGATATCTCTGTCAACTGCATCACTGACAGTTTCTGTGCAATTTCTAACGTAACACATTTACACGTTTCTATCGTTTTAATCGCTTTTCTTAATATTTCTATATCTTTGAAAATATAACTCTCGCTTTGTCAATTTTTCTTGCAATTTTAATCGAGTTTAAAATTTTTAAGAATTTTCAATCTTCTTTATCCGCCTTTTGACGATTTTCTTCTTCTCTTAAGCTGACACTTTCTTCTACGATTGATTTCTGACTCGTGGTGTTATGACCCGTTATCGAAGAATTTCAAAAAAATAAATTGTAAAACACGATACAGCCGCACGAACAATTGTCGAAATCTGGCCAATTTATTTAAGGCGCCCAAATTCATCACTGGAACCTTCTCTTGTCGTTGATCATCAATCACTCGCTCACATTTTCTCTTTCTCTCTCCCTCGGCTGAGTTCGTACGCTCGATACTACTGTTCCTTTCACTTCCTCGTACTTTCCTTTTCACTTGCCTCCTTCGTATTGTGACTTCATTGTTACAACACACCGACTTAATACCCTTCATACTATACTTCGTCTAATTTCTAGCCTCATTAAGTCACTTCAATTTCTCCAGTAATTTTCCAGCTTCATTAAGTCACGCCAGATTCCTAATTAACCCTCAAATACGATGGAAATAAATCAAATCTCTTGAGTGGTATAATTTTAATAGCAGAATTATTGATGTAGTCGAAATGACTAATTCAAATCGATTTTTTCATAGTAATTTTATCGATTCACAACGGTGTATCGTTGGAGATTCGTATCGCGTATTTTGTCACGCGTCTTTCAGTTTGTATACCTTGCTACTAGTTTTATACTTTAATCGTTCATAGTTCTATAATTCAACGTTGAATTGACAGTTTTACGATTCAACTCACGACTTGGCTATTTTTTATTTCAACGCTGCAGTTACCTCTTCCAATCCTCATGACGCTATAGTACTACAGTGAATCGTAGTACGTTGTGCTGAATTATTACACTGCGATTTATTCCTAATTGAAGCACTCACAGATTAACCTGATAAATTCCGCCTCTGAAAAATTTCCTTCGCTTTAACGCCGAGCTTTCCCCGCTCGATAATCTTCCAATTAATTACATTAGCGAATCGACAAGATCCAACTTTTAGAATTCTACGAATGATCTATTTTGGTTTCAGTACTAATCCAAATATCCATAAATAAAAATATATATGAGATACATAAAACGATCTTCTACCCATCTTCCATTCGCATAACACGCATTTACATTAACAGTCACAAAAATCTAAATAAACATCCGCGGTCTACTTATTACGTTCCTGTCTCACAGTGTTCGCGTTAATTTTGGAACTGCTCAAAACTAGGTATCCTCCTACAAAGACGAAAATGCGAAGAACGGCACCGAACCGTTAAGTTTTCAAAACAAAAGGTAATTTGTTCACCGAACACGTCCCTAAAGAGACCATAGTCGCAACGGTACCAGGCGAACCAGAGATCTCCCAGTGGGATAGGATCGCATAACGCAGTCCGTCACAGTGGGTCTCTGGGTTCTTCTCTGGACCATCCGAAACTGCTTCGTGGAAACGTATCTCGGCGAAGACATCTAAATCCACCGGGGACCTGGTACCTGTTAAGAATCAACCTCTTCTGTCCGCCTTGCCCTTTTCTCATCCACCGTTTGGTACGTCTCCTCGTCCTCTATCGGGACACGTGAAGATCCTCGACGTTCCGTTTGTCCTGCAGTGTTTCGAACGTCTTCCTTCAACAAGGATCTACTTGTTACCTTGAAGATTTCTGGAAAGGAGGGACTTCTGCGGAATGATTGATGATACCGTGCCATTTCACTCTGTAAATTTGATGTCGAGGTGGAGAGAAGAGAATGGCTTTGGTTCTGCTTTCAAGTCACCATGTGATAACGCAATTCCAACATCTTTTAATTACTTTGCTGATAAGTTAAAGCGGAAGTGCCAGATTATATCCTTTTATCTAACAATTTTTGTTCCATTTTCAACGTTATAATTCATGGAAGTTCCTTTACTGTCAATTCTACACATCTTGCCACAATTTTTCCAACGAAAATTCTACATGTCCTGTCTTAAGGTTCTTCAGCGCTGTGTTACCGAAGCGAGTGAAACGCACGATGTAAAACCTCGGAAAACCGATATACACTTTGAAAATATGGTAGGAACCACGTACTTTAACCGTTTCAACAAGAGCAAACGGATGCGCTTACGAATGGACGCAATTGAAATCTATAAGCCTAATTTTCATCCACTTTTTTATTTGCGCTGATTAATATTATCAATTCCTAAAATACGTCGGTTTTCCTCGACACCTACTAACTTTATACGATTATCTGATATACAAGATCAGACTCCAAAGTTGAACCAGAAGTTCCACTCCAAATATACGTTCACATATCCGCAGTAATTTCAAGTATCCAAATACTTATGAACTGTACCGTGTTCGTTCGAACATACAATCCACTGTGTAGCCAGAGTCTCGATCATTCCAAGCAGTAACCCATAATCCCAAATCCTATCTGCACGCTGTCAACCGCAACGAGTCCACTTCGAACCCGATGATCCGGTTCCAGGATGCTTAATTTCCCGGATATCGTTCCCCATGGTGGGATCGCATTCACAAATTAGACGTCTCTATCGAGCCGCAGGAGGCGCAACGAGTGCTCGTAACCCGATCCAGGGAGGTTAGTATCGTGGACGGGGGTGATCAGACGGGACTGGATGTCCCGTGTTGCGCGGAGAATGTGTCCCATACGCTTCCACGGGCACATTACCAACTGGAGCTTCGTATAAATATATCCAGCGGCGGTGGACGATAGCGATCTGTTCGCGGCGGGACCATTTGTTGGCCGGATTCGCTCGTCCAGGCTTGCCAACCGGACCGCGGCCTTCTTCGATGGCCTCTTTGGATGGAACGGATCACCTGCGCGATCATCCTGCGTCGACAGTCTCGTTGCGCAGCCTGACGAGCGGAAAAATGCCCGGAACAAATGGTGTCCGATAAGCTGCACGTCGGTTGCACCGGCAATCGGTGGCCAAGCCACATTTTCTCTTCTTTTTCCCTCTCTTGACGAGGATGAAGAGCGTCGTATCGAGGACGAGGATGGCTTGAACCGTCGCTAGCGTTGTCGATGATACCTTTTGTACTAATTTCTCGGATTCGCCGATTTTTTCCCCGCGAACAGTTTATTGTCGCGTCATCGCTTCCAGGTGTAATGCACGCAAGAGATTGCCTGTGCTTCTGGTACCGCATTTCTTTATTTTCGGATAACAAACTTTGCCCAGGTACGATCGACTGACCAAGAAAGATAGTGATTCACGTCGGTTAGAAAAGAATCGAATTAGGCTTGCAATGAATACGAAGGTTTCTTCGGAACTGAAGATACAGAAGCGAGAGTAAGAGGATAGCGTAGATTTTGGAAGGATGACACTAGATCGATGTGACGAATGTCTGTGACGTAGAGTTGGCTACAATTTTTATATCATTTCTATTCTACAATCGTTTCACGATAGCACAGCAACTGTACTGTCGTTGAGACGTTATAGATTATAAGTATCCTCCATCGTCCTTGAAGTTCTTTCCATCGTCACTTTCCATCTCAAGATCCTTGCAAGAACCGCGTAACGCGGCACATCGAACAAAGTACCGATAAAATCTGCCGTCAGATCCGCTAATTATTTATCCGCGTTCCGGGGCCTGATGTACGGGTCATTGGATGCATCGGAAATTGAGCAAAAAGGGTGCTCACTGGAAACGTCTCACTCGCCGCGGGTCCGACGCTGCGACCAGCGTGGTCCAACGACGAGGAACAGACGAGAGAACCAAGAGAAAGAACACGACAACACCGACGACGACGACGACGATGAAGAAGAAGAAGAAGAAGAAGAAGAAGAAGTGGGGAGAGGAGGAGAAGAAGGTAAGCGGAGGCTGAGAGGGAAAGGCACAAGTGGTATAATCGTGATAAGCAGGTGATAGATGCTCCTTAGGCTCTGCACTGCCGTGGCTCCGCACAGACAATGGCTATTTGTTTCTGCCTCGACGAAGAAACACGTCCTTCCCTTTCTCTCTTCCTCTACGAACCTCGTGTCTCCCTCTCCTTCTTCAAACCGCTCGACTCTCTGCCTCTTCTCTACCTCGTTCTTCCACGAGACCGCCGCGTCTCTTCTCGCGAGCAATCGTTCGTTTCGTGGCCCGTAGAACGATCCTTGGGACGACATCACACCGCAACGTCGACTAAATCGCATCGACAGATAATCACAACTTAATTTGCCCCCCGCGGGCACCTGGCCCTGGTAGCCACGAATCTGGTCGAGTCACTACAGGGTCAACGTTGGATTCTAACGCGATTGCGTTCCTGGAACGTGCGTGTTACTTCTTCATTGTATGCAGATGATAGTATTAACCGTGCACGTAGGATTTTAATAAAGGGCAGATTCCTTCGGCTGCACGGTCTTTTCACTGTATCAAAGATACGTCGTATAGAGATTTAATATACAGTTGATAAGCCATACTCGTTGTAGCGGATTCTTTTCACCGGTCCGAACAAACATCACACAGGATATTTTATAGATACCCGATCGATGAAGTAGGGATTTCCGGATTTATGGCTGGTAGAAAATTCTTGTTCCAAGCGTGCATCTGTTCTTAGAACCGACGCAGTAGAGACTTCCGAGTGTATACCTGATAGTTGGAAGGCGTATAGTCGACATATAGTCTACAGGAATTTTGGAATTGATGAAATAAACTTCACACATAGTTGCTAGACGTTTGCTTCGAGCGTATTTCGTTTTGGGGTTGATGGAATATAAACTTCAATTTGCAAGGTGATTTTTAAAGATGAACTGGCCCTAGGATCAACGAGATAGAGACTAACGCGTAATTGAAACGTGTTCGTTTCAGGTTTACATTTACAGGTTCCGCTTATGTGAATGAATTTGAAATAAGTTTACACCTACTGCTCCACGTAGACGATACAAAAACAGCCTTTAATCGTTGCAGACCCTAGTACGAACAAGAACATGGAGAACGAAAAACATAATACATTGATTCAGATGCAACATTTATTGCCGATTACCTTGGCTCAAATGTTTCACGAATAGCATATTGTACCGTGCAAACTGAATTTCGTAATAAATATGTAATTTCGCAATAAAACGTCTGTAAAATGCTTCGTCGTTAAATTCTCAAAGGGGTTGGAATTGCGACAAAGTATGTTATCGCGAGGACCACGAAAATCGTGGCTCCCTCGGGAACGGTTAAGCAAAGTCGGCCGAGTCATCGCCTCATTAACGTTCCAAGATCGTCATTAATCATCCATGGAGCCTATTGTGCCGCGAGGAGAGGCGCGAGCCTCGCCACTTTACAAGCAAGCGGCCGGCGCGCGCTCGCGCTTGCTCGACGATTAGCGGCCGGGGAAAAATCACGGCCGACTGAGAAAGAGGCAGCCGTGAATCGTCGGCAAATGAATTTTAATGACGAACGGCCTCGATCGCGCCCATTCGAATCCACACCGATGATTGATATATTAAGTATGAGTAGCGCGCGAGGATCAGCCGGTGCATTCCTTTGGTTCCTCTAATAAATTCGCAGTATTCAGCGTAGTTTCGTTTGTTTTCGCCGTCGATCCGTGCGAATTGCCAAGACAATTTTAAAAAATTGGATCGATCAGCAGGAAAGTTGAAATACCACTTGATTCGAGCGAGGGAAGTTATGTTTGCAATTTTTTTGGAAAATTCGATAAAGCGATATGATACACGGATATATCACACATATACCGATGGACGTGTCTAACATGGAATTGCGTGATCCCTGTGAAGCCACAAATTCTCTGGAAGTTTTATCAATTATACCTAAAATAAGGCACATGCTGTGTACTGTCATATTTTGAACGTGGAATTGATTTTTAAGCGTAACGTAACGTGATATTGATGTGGCCAATTTGAACAAACCTGTCACCATTCTCGGAAGAAAAATCAATTCTTGATAACTGTGACAATTGCTTATGGAAGAGTCGCTAGCCGCTTATCTCTACCAGCGTTCACAAGATAGCAGTTCGCCCTGGTTCGACAAACCAGTTTCCGCGTTTCTCATATTAAGCGGCTTTAAACAAATTCAGATTATACGGCCGACAAACTTCCTTCCCTGAAATTACGTGCACGTGAAAACAATTTTTCCGTGAACTCCTATCTCGAATTTCAGTGAGACGAAACGCCACGTTATTTTTCATTGCTGTCTCTTTCCTCCATCGCCTGGCCAAAGTGTCTCATTAATTTTAATCATTTTAATGGAGTTTGCTCTACAAGGAGAAACACACCCATTCGATGGCCAGTAGGAGGGGATGCTTAAATTACACGCGTTAAGCATTTAAATTACAAAATGTCGAATAAATTACAAGCTGATCGGATACCGTTCTCTTTTCTCTCTCTCCCCCTCTCTCTCTCCTTCGTTCCTTTTCTTCCTTACGTCGAGAGAAAAAAGAGAAGTTTCGAGCAGGTACTGGCGATTTTCTCAAATAGACGGCGCGACGCTGTTCTCGGGATCGAGATCGATGTACGTGACGAGCTAAAGTCGAGCAAGGATATATCCACGGGTGTCCCGTATGAATAATTAAAATGTATCCCTGAGTAGGCTATCTTTTAAGCTTATCTACAGATACCATGGTAAAGACGTTTCGTTTACAAGATGAATCGCGGATAAAAGTACCGCTCCTCACGGCAAGAAACCGTATCCTACGATCCCGATTACTTCGGAATAATTCCCCCCTGACTGTATCTCGAATCTATGCTTAACAGCAAATTAAACGCTTTTTTCAAATTGAGTCGTCGAGTAACTCTTGCACTACGCCTATACCTGATGATCGTTGAATGGCGACAGCGAGGATTCGGTACTGTACCGATTTATACAAACCAATGTCTATGGCAGAGCAAAATCCAACAGCGTTTTGTTAAACGAATACATTTGACTAACACACATCTATTTCGTATAAGACAGAAGACGTTCATACTCTAAACATCGAAGAATTATTACACATAGGAATTTATACTTTGAAACTTTAGCCCTCCTATCGAGCTACTGATATAAAAAGGAACGAGTCTAACTTTGTACTTGATATCATAAAATCTCCTACCGTCTTTACAAAGATCACTCCGACTCTCTAAATGTTAAATACATAAGTCAAACTTCTTACAAATTTATCCCACGAAACCCAACTTTCCCATCGACCGATATATCAAGCAGAACGGAATCTATGCAAAGAACTTATCAAACAGCACGAAGTTCGATCAAATCCTATATCTTTCCTCGAACAAGCTCCACAAAGCTAACCTCAATTTCTCGAGCAATTGCTCCCTATCCAAGCTCCCCAGGGAAACCGAATCGTTTATCAAGCGAGCGCGAGTATCGAATCATGACAAGCCTGTTCGAACGTTGCCCGCGATGCCGTTCCCCGTGGGTCACGTTCTACCAACGAAATTCCAACACATTCTTCTTCTCGTTCTCTCTGCTCCTTTACCAACCTCTCTCCATCTCTCGGCGTGTTCAGCGTGGAGAACTTTATTAAAGCTCGATCGGTCCCCGAGATATCGGATTCCATGAAGCGGCCATTCGGCCGGCTAATACCGTGAAGATGTAACGCGGATAACCCCGCTTTATTAATTAGCTGCTCTAATCTTCCTGGAACTCGTGTCGCGATAGCGGCAACACGATGCATCATACGGCCGCGGCGTATCGTCGTGATTATCGCGACTGCTACGCGGTTAAACTCGATTTTCGTTCGTAGAAACTCGTCGATAAAGCCAGATTACATGGGAAATTTATATAGTGTGATCGTAGGTGATTTAGGTCGTTCGAAGCGCATCCGAGAAAGCGCTTTTCCTTGAAAATTGAAAGCAGATCGAGGGCAAGTTCTTATCAACAAGATTGAAGATTCGTCGAGTACAGGAATCCTCGGTTCCTTAAGAAATCAAGTCGCTACTTAACATTAATCGTCGATCGAATTTCTTCTACCGAAGCAAACGAAGTTTCTAAATTCGCGAATCTAAAAATTCTACAAAGTTAAGCAGAATTTCGACGTTCCTCGATTCTTAGATCTTTACCTTCTGAAACTCCTGCACTCGCAAAACTTCAGCAAGATTCCTAAATTTCTAAACCTAACGATTTTTTAAATTTCAAAGTTTCCACATTCTGGAATCTTTGTATTCTAAAACTCCTACATTGCCAATTAGCCGCCAAAATTCCTAAATACCTATATTCCTAAACTCTCGAATGCTTAAATTCTAATATTCCCAAATTCGCAATTTTCGGAATTCCCCAAATCCTGCATCCTCTGTCGAATTCTCGAACGCCTAATATTCGAACGAAAGCTGCACACCAACTCGAACTATAGCCATGCCTACTCAACCTGTTAACCACAAAACTGCGTGAAAACCGGTCACCAGAGAAACCGAAGCAACTGCCGAAGAACCGTCTAAAAGTGGATACTATTACAGGGCATTGTCGGGCAGTAGATTTGTCAGGAAGTTTGATGGGCTCCAGAAACACAAGCGTACGCAGCTGAGAGCCCCTGATTACACGGAGGCACATGACGACTCTATCAGGCCTCCGGCATCGTATGGAATATCCGTACAACTCTTCGCACACTGGCAGACGCTGCACGCTCGTCTCGGATGTTCCACGCGCGTACAAGCGTGTACAAGCGTAGCGTGAAAAATATACGCGCAGATACGAGGATGGTGTTGCCTACCACCTCGCGGAATATCACCCTCTCTGCCTCGGATGGCATTAGAGAACCGAGAACCCGTTTCATTAAACAATGCTAAGGGAAGCATATACGGCCGATCTTATCGTGATTCAATGCTCCTGCCAACTTGTCCGCTCGTCGATACGCTATTTTTATTCTGTACGACCGATTAAACGGAATTTAGAAGACGACTCGACATGACGCGAATATGCCAAGCGTCGAATGTGGAGATTCGATTTGAGGCTGGCGAGCCGTCTATCGATGAACGCTTTTAGGTTATGTTACGTATGATTCTTGAAACGTTTGTTCGTCGATTTCAAATTGGTTTGAGAATTATTTGGTATTGGTGAAAGGGAGCCGGTGTTTTTGAATTATTAAATTAAATTATGCTAGTTCAGAACAGTTCTATGTTTATCTGAACTTCGACTTAAATTTGTTGCAGGGACGATAATGAAACTTAAACTATTGGATGAAATTGTCGTTAAGGCTGGCAATGGGATTTGGTAATAGCCGCAGGTGTTAAGGAGCGGTTAAGATGAGAAACGGGCTAGCTTGTTTCCACGTAATTAGAATCGCGAGTTAAGTTACTAGTAGAGAGATTGTGTATCAAGGAACACCGAGTAGTATGATCCTATCAGTAATCTGGATCGAGTGAGAGCGAGACTAAAGTTGAGGTTAAGTTACCCTGATTTACGATCTCATTATAGAATTCGAAATACAGGACGTACGAACGTCTACATGTTCATGAAACAAGAAGACGAGGGTCATAATTGCGTACTGTTTGAATCAACATGGCGGAAGATGAGCCTGCTTCTCGCTTATCTAAATCAATCAATTAATTCCAAATATAACTATACATACAGGGTGGCTGGTAACTGGTGATACAAACGGAAAGGGGGTGATTCTACGCGAAAAAAGAAGTGGAAAATATAGAATCAAAATTTTTTTTTAATTTTTTTAAAAATCTGCAGTGAGATCCGTTATAACGAGACGTGATAAAGTGCACGCGTACCGAGCGAAAATTCAAAGTCGATTTTCTCGAAAACAAAGCCTCGAACGAAAAATTTTTATTCTATATTTTCCACTTCTTTTTTCGCGTAGAATCACCCCCTTTCCGCTTGTACCACCACTTACAAAATACATATACTACATATATATAATACACTACATATATAACATAGATCTAAATCATTTAAAATTTAGTATCGATTCTATGTAATATCAATTTACCAAAATATCGCTTCTAGTCGCGTTATCTTATCGTTACTATATTAGTAATCATTATGTATCATTAACATATGAACCAACGTTGTCATCATATGGCCATCAACATCATCACACGATATAATCATCATTGTATCAATAACATATCATTGTGATCATCACATGGCTATTTGATCAGTATCGTACTATCATCATTAACGATTCTACTAACAAAGTACTCTAGCAATATAAAAATGGATACCAAAAGTGGCGCCTTATCAGACATTTCTGACTCTTTCCCCGATTTTCTCTAGTATCTTTTATCCCCAGAAATCTCGAAAATATTTTCGACTTGGGGGAGTCGATGTAAATACACCGCCCTTCAACAAGCTCGAATGTATTATTTATGAGGTGCAATGGCAGGTTGCGCGTGGATGTTGCACGGTGCCATGGAGTTTGATTAATCTAATCGGCCTATTAATATTAAACAGTTGATTTTTGGCACCGGTTGTGATTATCGGCCGTGTAAAGATCACGTCCGGCGACCGGTGAAAATTAACGCGATTACCATGCGGCCTGAATCCTAATCGAACGATGCCTGTCGATTGGCCGGCCAGCAAATTGGTTCTTTACCTACCGATCGGATAGCCATAATTAGACTATCAATTTCCTCGTAACGTCGTGTAATTTACCGACGTCCTTGTCTCTTCCTCTTTCTCTCTCTCTTTCCTCTTCTTCTCTTCAGCGATTGGTTTTTTGCACGTCCGATTGATTCATTTTTAGTACTGTTAATACAACCTTGATTTTAATTGGCCTGATTTTTACGAGAGTTTACGTTAAGTACTCTTTCTGATTACTTAACTGCGGATATTTAATTGGAAATGAAGGGTGTTTCAGGTATAACGAAGTTGCAGTAGGTTAACATTATGGAATTTGGTTTGAACTTTGTACGAAAGAAAAATTTCTCTTCGAATATTTTTCACACCTATAAGTTTCAAGGCAACGATTAATTTCCAGCGAATCTAATCCAAACGCGAACTACTTCTATTAATTCCTATTAATCTAATTGAAAACTGAATTCAGAATCTGATACAAAACGATGGACCGCTGTTAATACTTTTCAAACTGAACTAAATCGTCCAAGTGCAAACCGCTGACTACTTCCAATAATTTGTAAATCCAATTCAAAGCAAATCCAACTGCTTCCAACGATTCCCAAAAGTTGCAGAAGTCGAAGTAAACGTAACGCAGATCATCAATTACACTACGCGGTTCTAGAAATAATTCAATTCAAACCACCGACTAGTCAAACTATCTCTCAACCCACTGACTATACTTTCAAAAATTTGGCGCTCTAATCCAAAATTCCACTGAAATCTAATGCAAAACACAACTCAGATCTAATCCAAACCATCAACCGCGCCCAGTATTACATTCAATTCAAACCATACGCCGACTAACCAAATTATCATCTGAAACCCCGCGCAAACCTAATCCAACCCATCGACCGCTACCGACAATTTCCCATTCAAATCCAAACCTAACTCGACCAACCTAAGCCAAAGCCAATCGAAAGCATCGGCAACACCCGGTAGTTGCCAAAAACCAACGAACGAGTCATCGATGCAGCGATGGCGGTTGGTTGCACCGTGCATTTTTCACGCTACAACGTCATTCGATATCCCGTCATTAATCTAATAATGATAATAACGGTGTAACTCGAGCGAACGAGCTGTACGCAAAGGATTCTAAAAACGGGACAGCCGGTTAAACACACATTTTAGGCGCGCCACTCCAGCTGCCCGTTTAACTATGCTTTAGCGCAAGTTAAACCCGATGATTATGTTGTCAGAGGCCGCGGCGAGGGTGGACAGAGGGACAAGAGAGGAGGGAAAAGGGTGGTCGGTGAAGCGGGCGTACGCACACGCGCTCAACCTGCTTCCTCCTCTTCGAGGATCGCGTTTTTGCGCCTCGCGAGGCCCACGCTTCTCGCGGAGAGGAAATTACCGGACGCCTCGGTGTTCCCTCGTCTGCGACAAGGGAATTTCCATGATCGTAATCATCGATGGATGATGGATCGAGCGTCGAGGAAACTAGTGGGAGAAAATTGACGAATAATCGCCGGTGATGCCTCGTCCAAGAGAAAGTCTCACGAATTTCTTCAACGAAAATCCCTTTCGATGCTGGTGTGGCAAGACATAATGACAGTCTCGAGCAATTTGCACCACCCGCGCGTGTTTGTATAAGACGCAGTGAATAATGACAGGGTATTGTGTCTCTTTTGCTTTTTCCTATTTTTGTCTTTTTTTGGGATTGAGAAGGTGATAGCATTAACGGAGAGAGTTTGTGGGAAATTCGTGAATAATCCTAGAGTCGATTCTGACGTAGATTTTCATGTCTTTCTGTGAGAGATACCCTTTTTTCTTTGGACGTGTTTTAAGAATTCTGTATAATTTATTAACTTTATAAAGAAATCTGTAATCTTATTCTATTCGTAACAAAATAATATACTACGTACACCAAGGTTTAGATAAAACTGATCAAAATCAGAAAAGATTTTCGAGACTCTAGATTAGGTACCTTAATTTTGAACATATTTGTTTTCACGAATGCTATTTTGCATATTTGCCTGCAAAGATACCAGAATTAAATTAAATTACCAAATAAATAGCAAATAAACTTCTAATGAAAAACTGTTCACCTAAAAGTAGTAGCAACCAAAGAACTGCCTCATTGAACCCCAGAAATAATCAAAAGAAACGCACAAGTATCGTTTCTATGAAAAGCAATCACCTCGAGGATAAACGAAGATACTCGCCAGAACAATACAACATTTCAACAGTATCGGGAAGTTGAAAGACACACGGAATCGCTGATTTTCGTCCCGAGAACGAGTGTTAAACATCACTATAGTTGCGTGTTTCCGGTACTGAACGGTACCGGCACGCCATCACGATTGAAAAACCATCACGAACAAACCGTACATTAATCTCGATAATGTCATTTGCCTCGTTCTGCGTTCATAATTTATTTAAACCATCGCAATTGTAAATTAAGATAGGTTAGTAACAAAAAAAAAAAAAATTATACCAACGATGATCTACATACAACAGTAATTACCGACAGTATTTCGATTTTCTCTGCTCATTGCTTACTTTATTTACTCGTTTATTCTTCCGTATTTTATCTCGTTTCTAATTGAATTTTTTCCTCCCATATAGACAGAGTTTCTCGACGATTTTTCCAATTGCAACGTTAGAAGGTAAGGATCGGTTAAAAGAGAGTCAATTATGAGCCACGATTTATGTCACGTTTCTGTCCCCTTCGTTTCTCCATCAAGTTCCACTAATGAAATAACTACTCGCGGCCAATTACTCGTCGATGACGAGAGAACGACAGTTGAGTAACTGGAAAATGATCGGAAATGATAAGCTGCAGAATTTCTCGTCGTAGATAGCCGAGGACGATGGACGTGGCTGTGATTGATAGGCTTTCGGTTCCTGTTAACTGTTCGCTACTTCCACTCCGAGCATCCATTTTTTTATTCTTTCTGTTGTTCTTAGGTCGGAGCTTTTGCGAGAGCAAATAACTCTTTAAGATGGAACATGCGAATCTTGAGATTTCAAATTCTTTGATACAAAGTATAAATTTCCTACATCCTCTAGGTTTTTCTGGATTCCTCTGCCACGTTCTTCTACATTTTTTCCTTACAAGATTCTTTCAGATTCTCTCAGATTCTTCCTCCAGATTTTTCTCCAAGATTCTTCGAGTTCGTTCTTCGAGTCTGCATTCGAAAGATATCGGAATCTAAGAAATTATCTTTATTACCACAACTAATAAATCTCTTTCCTAAACTTTCCTAAAGATCAAACATCTACGTACGCATAATTTACGTTCTTCTCAAAAGATTGGAGAAACACGTAACGGTACAAAAAGAATGGAACACATTAGAATTTGGCCATCATTTTCTTTCCACCTTTTAATTCTCCAAACTATCCCGCAGTAACATTTATTTAGGTTCTGTCCTCGTTAAAAAAATTCTATTCCAAGTTAAGTGATATATCTTAATGAGAAATCTGATATTTTGGAAACATTTACATTACGCAACAATCTGATGCACACGTATCTATGTACAACATATTGCACTGAAACAAACTACGATATTTCAACGTCATAAACGTACTACTATAATAAATCTGTGGCGTTCAATGCGTTGACCTAAATTACTCAATATTATCAGTATCTCCAATGTGTTTAACTGCGGTACTCTAACGTCATAGGTATATCATAAAAATGTCCATTCAATGGACAACGCGTTAGCGTAGAAATTTCACAAGTTTTCCAATAATTCCGATACTTTGTTGCGAAACAAGAGAAAGGAAACTAAAAAACAGATTGGAGCATCGACTGCCGTGGAAACCGGAGTCGTGCGTGCGGATGTTCACGCGCGTGACGGTGCCCCATTATTTCCACCCGATGAAACAATTAGTCAGCCGGTCAACCGGTCGGTAATTAGACAAAGGACAATTACCGCGATTCACCTCGTTATCTCGCCAGACACGTGTAAGACAAGCTGTTATGAACGATCGTCTCCGCGCAGCAATGTATCGAACGATAATTATAATTGGCCGCATCTCGTTATACGTAAGATCGTTTCCTTCCCGAAAACACGCTCGAATTCCATGCAAAACGGCCTTTATTATCCTTGCACGATTTATCGATCCCTCCGGTCAGACTCTTCCATGAATTGCTCGTCATACCGCGATGGATTTTAGTTGAAAAAGAACAAGAGCGTGCAGGCCGGTGGAATTAAAAATGGTAAAATGGTAATTGCGACGTTTAATGAAAATTGTCGGCTGATTGGCTCCTTGCTTGGCGATTGCAATTTTTCACGGGAACGTTGTTTGGTGTATAAAGAGCAGATAAGATTCTGACAAATTGTTGTTAGAGGTATCCTATCGCTGGTGATGTATCATCTATAGGGACGTTAATGATAATCACCGAGGATATTTGTAATATTATACGTAGGCATATTAATTTGTAGAAATTGAAATATATTATAATTTACGTGCGGTAGTTCTTTGAGGAAATTAGAAATAACTGCGAGAAGACAGGATAATAAGATAGAGTGGAGAATTATAGAATTATAAATTAGCGAGTGACGATTTGCCTAGAAGCTTACTGTCGATAACTCGCTAATTTCGTTTAATTCAGAATCGAGTTGCGGCAGTATACGTACACTATAAAAAACTTCGGGAAAGAATTTCTTCGATAGAGAATTTGTATGTTACCTATAAACCTAAGGCGTTTATAAGCCTTGACATTTATAATTCCATAAATATGAATTCATAAAGATTTCATTAGCAAGATAATATGAAATAATAAAGATACCATAGCACAGAATGAGAATAACAAACGGCCACTTATATTTCATGAAAATTAGCAAAATCTAATCAGCGGTCTCTTACGTACTTCCCAAACCACGATAATACAATTAAACAGCGTTAACGTGGAAATAAATGATCGCGTAATAAACAGAGATCTCCCCTTACGTCTCTCTTTCCGTCTGAATTTTATCGAAATCCGCAGAACCCAATCCGCAATTTATTCTGCGAAATTATTGGCCAATGAAAAGCTTCTGCAAAAGTTGCACCCTTTAACGCGAATAGAGAAATCAACCCCTTTATATGCGCTTCTTCCATTCGCGTTCTAGTAACATCTATAAAATCTCATCAACAATTATTTTCACGATTCACGTGTTCATCGCGATACCATCGGCAATTAAATACCACTAACGCGAAAATGAGTGTTCTTTTAAGAGGGAACGAAGCCTGTCACGAAACACACCCTCGCGCGTTCCCTGTAAAATTTTACTTATTGCTACTCTCACGGCTTTACACGCTTAATGTACTCGGTATAAATACTTAATATCGTTTGATAAAAACATTATGAATACGTAATGGAATTTTTGATTGACAAGTGAAAAATGTAAACACGGAATTGTATTGATTAATCGAAGAAGTAAAAGTATTTTACGTTTATACTTCAGTAGGAGAAATTTAGCGAGTTTAAGAAATTTTTTTTCGTAATTACGTTTTATAATTAGGCAGCGGATGTTTATGGCAATTCACGTTTTTATCGAATTAAAGAAATGGAACGCAAGCAGAGGTTTGTTACAAAAACGAATATCACGATGAATAATATACTTCGAATATTTTATAGAACATTTTTACAATTTCGTACAGTATTTGTAACTTTAAAAAATCTTCTCCATTTTTTATTCGATTTATAGTGAAAATACTTAAAGAGAAGAGAAAAGAACGAAAGTAATGTAAAAAAAAAAATGTCAAATAATGCTTCTGATTATCAGACGTTTTCAAAATCTAGATATCATTTAAAATCTGTCAAATTTACGATTATTCACATGAGCCCCGTGACTCTCCTGATAGAATCTCGCTTCGTCTATTCGAGGAAACGATTCGCGTGCATTCTCGTAATTTTATCGGCGAAACAAAAAATAAATATGGTCGAAATGGAAGAGGATTGTAATCATGTGGCAACGTGGAAGAGGCGTCGAAATGCGATACCGCTCGATATCAGATGAGCCGATAATCGATCCATTAATAACGTCTGGTTGGATCCATTATTAATGGTAATTAAGCCGATATAGAAATTGATTGCGCGACGCGACGCAGCTGGACGTTACTAAATAATATATATCGCGAGCTCGTGGTCAATGACGCGTGACAAACCCCCATTTACAATGCAATGTAACGGAGCACCCTGCTTTCGCCACTTTTATCATCCATGCGTAGACTTTCATCGCGATAGACGAACATCGAATTTTTATTTTATTACTTTCTATAAAAGTGCAATTACATTTCATGTCTTCCTGCCACGTCAATTATTTTATTCGTATAGTGAAAAAGAACATTGTAAAGGTTCAAGAATTATTATATGATCGTCCTATACATAGACATAGATGGTTTACAATTTTTCTGCTGATTTTACAATATCGATCGATCATCACAAATTCAGCCTACGATATTTTACGGTAAGATACGTATATTTCTTATAAAAGATATTGCGAGTATCTATTTTCAGGATTAACTGTATCTTCGTGATTCATATATATCATAAAAAGATTTAATCATCTTCTGCAATGAACCGATGAAACATTCGTCGAAGGATCAAATCATTTCCCGTCCCTAACTTATCGAATTTCTCTGACTTACATTTCAAAACTGGTAAATATATGTTGACAGAAGCTTCTCTTGCCAGGACTTAAAAAATGACCGTAGGCAATATAAATTCAGTGCAAAATGTGTAAATAAAATACAAAATACCAAAGATAAAGTACGAAAGTTCATGCGTTAACGAATAAAAAATCCTTTGTAAATCATTGTAATTTACGAATAATCACGTGAACCACCACAGTCATCTACAATTCTGATCACCGAGCAGCGTCCAATAAATTCGGGAATCGAACGAGCGCCAGGGAGCCGCGATAAAAAGCGGCGAAAAACAGGGAATCGATCAAGCCCCCCTCGATATTTTTCCCGGGCAGATAAAAACGACGGTATTTACCGAGCAGATTTATTCGAACCCTCCTCGTCCATATTTTTTTTCACCCGTGCATCGTTTCGTTCCTGTGTATGTAACTGTGTGTATATACATATACATATGGATATATACAAGTACAAACACCCTCAACCACCCCCTGATCCCCTACCATACGAGAGCGTGTCAATTGCGTGGCAACCGGGTCCACGATTGGATAACACCAGGTCGGCTCGCTATATCGAGCTTCGATTATTGGTTCACCATGGGGTAGGTGGGCGAGGCATTTGCACACCGGTGTTTCCTCTTCTTCTCTGTCTACCCTGTTCTCGCAGTCTCCCCTTGCACCGGACCAGAGCTGCAGGACCAAAACGAGCTCCCAATTAACCAACAATCCGAAACAATTTAGCCGGTCAGATCGTATCTGCGCTTTCAGCGCGCGCAACTTCGCGCCAGGATCCTTAAGCCGCGTTCATACGGGTTCGACTGCAAGCGGGTTATAAGAAATTGTTCGAACTCATCGAAGATCAAGAGTTAACGCGATATTTCCTTCGCAATCTCTTTGGTCCATCGATCTGCGTTATCTGGTTTGCTTTGTTAATATCGTGGCGGTGAAAAGGAATTTCAGGTATTCGTTTAATATCTTTTTCGTCGACTTTATAAAAATTAAAGCAGATAGGTATTGCGAATTTATAACGTTATATATGATAGATTACTGTTTGATCCTTAATGGGTGTTCTTTCAAGGTGGATGTAAGCATGAAGAAAGTAAGTACGTTGGATTGGATGGTAATAGGATGGTGTACACAGGTAGGTGTTGGTTTGAAGACATCCTTGGATGAGTAGAGTAAAGGCTGATTCGCACTGATGGAAATGGTATGTAAGTAGATAAGCTTCTTACGATTATCAATTATGGATTATTCAAATCAGTGAGATTTTGTAGCCGGCCATCGGTACGAAAGTATTCATAGATGCAGCGAATAAAGGCTGATTCACATTTATGGAAATGAAATTTAAATAGTTAGAGCTTCTTATAATCATTAGCAATGGATCGATAGTTGGATATTAGATAGGTGTACAAAGGTATTCATAGATGAAATGGATTAAGTTTGATTCACATTGATAACAATGGAATAGGAATAAGTAGTAAGTACATAGGGCTTATTACAACCACTACATAAAAGTACCGAGACGTTTCTTCGAAATATTTATGGATGAATCGAGTAAAAGCTGATTTACAGCAATATAAGTAAAACATAAGTAAACGAAACTTCTTACAACTATCAACGAAGGAACACACTGATGAATAAAATTCGTAAATAGATATTGCTTCAAAAATGTTTACAAACCAAGTGAATAAAGGCTGATTCACATCGATAAAAACGAAATATACCAGCATGGAGCTTCCTTCGCACCTTGTGCAACAAAAATACCTAGTAAAAAATCTAATCCTCGACTACCATGTATTTCACATCGGTCTAAACGATCTGCAAGAGCAACAGAAATCCAGAAATTCACCAAAAAGGCAAACAACAACCGGTACGTTTTCCTGCGTGTTCACCATCAGTTTGTACGCGAACCATGGGATTACCGGATAGGAGATCGTGAATCTCGCGTAACAAGGACGAACGAGGAAGAGATCTGTGGGTGGGTGGAGGCACGTACCTACTTCTGTGCCGGCTTAGACGCTGATAGGCCGACGGCGCTCTCTTTGCACGCTTATTACCCTAATGCCAGTACTTAACACACTGTTGCTGGAACGTATTCGTCGGGCTTATTTGCCGTGGCAACGACCGGCTGTCCCGGTTTACCCTGGGACCCCCCTCGAGCGTGCCGCCCCTTTTATCTGGCCATTTTGCATTTTTCCCTTGCCTCGAACAGAGATCATTCTGAGATTTCGTTCCATAGGTTTCCATGCAAACTTTAACACAGAGAGATCAGTATATTTTGACAAGGCTGTCTACCGTCGTAAACTACGTCCCTCTATTTAGCTGCAATTTGCTGTAATTTGTGTTGTAAAAAGGTGCGGCCGTTTAGAGTTATTCGTTTGTTTCAGTTAACGATTGGTTTAGGATTTATATACAAATCTAATTTTTTATTGTTCCAAGTCTTGGAAAAATTTATATCTGTGTGTCTACCATATTATGTCATCGTTTTTTAAGTGAAATCTTTCAAATTTTCTTCGACAAACGTGAAAATGCTTTTTATGTAAATTTAAATTTGAAGATCCTTCGATATTTATAGTACTCCAAAGTATATGTAAAAGAAGCGTATTTTAAAATTCTACACTATAGAGAAGAAATAGAAATAATGTTTCTATCAATAGACATAGATTTTTCAAGATTATAATTTACGAGTAAACACTTCCTTATTTATACGTTCGTTTCACTGTGCGTATTTTATTGTTCGCTTTCCTAAGGACCATTTTCGTGAGAACTGTCGTCATCATCGGCAAGCCTCGTCATGAACCGTCCATACGAATGAACCTAATAAATGTCGCTATAAATTTACAATTTACATAATATGTTATCGAGTATTAGAAAACTGATGCGTTTTTGACATTAAAGCCACGATTTATGGCGATTTCGTCGAGGTTAGGTCTTGAATCAACGATAAATTTGTGACAATAGAAAATTTGTACAGTGACAGGCTGTCGATTTCTAGTTTATGTAGTTACAAATTCTGCTCGATCGGTAACCATAGAATCGAATATTGCAAAATAAGTAAGTGAACCGCATAATGCAAACGCCTGGGACACGGTAAACAACCAGCCCCGCAAATTACACGCTCCAACGTGATTATGTTCGAACACTGATTGCTATACCTGAGAGGTAAACAGTAATGACTTCGAGATTACATCTATTTAAAGGTTATAATAAAGTTCTAAGCGCTACACGGAGCGAGCCAGTTCGCACTTTTACTCGCAATGTCTGCTAAACTGCCAACATTAAAGTCAACAACGTTGTTTCATCCTTTTAAAAGTTCGCCGCATATCCTAGCCATTATCCTGGTTTCAGTAAAGAAAGAAAAGCGAGGCTAAAAAATTGCCAGTTTGTTTAAGAAAATCTTCCACATTCTCCGCTTTTATTACAACCAACGATCATAATTTATCGATCGTATTTCCCGTAAGCGAGAATTCTCTCCGATACTATCCCTTTAAAGAAATTTATTCTTTCAAGCCGTTAACTGGCAGTTCCTTTTTCCTGCGATTTGTCCATATATAATTCTGTAAATTTCTATCGCTTTCCAATAAATTTAATCTACAGTCCGATGTCTATATAAAATCTCATTAACATTATGTTGATGCTGAAGCCAAGTAAACTGAGATACAATGACCATGAAATAACACGTCAGTATGAAAATATATGGGATTAGAAGTTCAAATGGATGGAAGAGCATAATTTTATTAACTTAAAACACTAACGCTTCGATCAATCGCTGCTACTAAGTAATCCTGATTCTTCTGTTGGTCACAAGATTACCAGAAATTATAAACAACGTCTCAAAAACCTTTCGCATCGTAGAAATCGTCTTAGAAAGTATAAAGTTGTACTCTTAAAAATACGAAATACAAATATCTTCCAATTAAAACAAATTACTATCTATGCATTACGGACACGACCATGAGATCTGAACAAATTCCTCTCGACCGTCGCACCAAACTGAGAGAATAACCGCCGATGGGTTAAGAAACTCATTCGTCCGAGAGTTCCAAGGAACGATCTGGTTCTCCTCTCGTGACGAAAGAACAGGAATTATCATAACATCACTGTCAATTTCGAGCAAGATAGAAATGCAGAACACCGATAGAAAGACAGAGACAAAAATAGAACGGCGCAGTGATTCGATACAGAAAGAAGGGGGGACGCTTTCGCTCTAGGCACCCGGTATATAGATCGTTCGTACGCGATGCTGCCCCAATGGCGTGGCGTTCTCGGCAGATAATTATCACTAACCATCAGCTATTTGCGAGGAATGGCTGATAATTGCTATGTTGTTCGGCCTCTACCGACCGATAACCCGCCTAGGACTCCTTTTAGACGAGCTGCTCGCAGTCACTGCAACCTCCAGGGCCCCTCCGCTGAATCTTTCTAACGTTTTTATTCTTTCCTTTTTATACGCTCCACGACCCTTCCACCGTCCCTTTTCCTTTAAGCTCGGTGCTCTTCGACCGTAGATCTGTAACGCAAGGAAAATCTCGCACCGCGCTTTCGATAATTGCATTTTCCACTGTTACGTAGGAATTCTTATATTCTACAGATTTGGAATTTTTCTATTCCGCGTTATGCGGGTCAGCAGAATGTTAATTGTATGTAGATTATTTTGTAACCTGTGTCTTTCTTATAGTTTTCTATATCTTTAACGAAGATTGTATTATTATATGTTGAATGCTATATTCAATTATAAACGATTCGAGTCTGACGTAATTCACTCTAATTCGAATTTAAGAAGAATCTAAAGCCAACTTGAATGCAACGCGAAGTTAGAGTAAACCTAGTAAGAAGATCGAAAGAGTCTCCCAATTTAATCTAATTCGGGCTTAGTAAAATTTCAGTGAACCAAACTTAAACTTGAAAACGGAACATCCGACAAGAAAGAAGCGGGACGACTGTCCACAACTTTAGCGTTAGATCTGATCCCCTGATTCTCATTTTTGTTTTTCCTCCTTCTGCCACAGATATACCAAAAATATTCACCGTTGCCATTAAATCATAGCCATTACCTGGTCGACGTTCCCGCCTCTAGAATAATAATCACCAACGTTCGTGAAGAAACAACATTTCAACGATAGCAGCATCTTTCCTAGAAAGCACCCCTCTGCCATCTCCTTCTCCAGACTGGCTATCATTAATCGCAATTAATTCGCAAATATCGTCTTACAGGGGGATTACCGGTCGCCATGATATCTCGTTACATTTTTCGACGCCCCCAACGACTGATACCCACGATTACTCGAGACGAGAGAAGAGGTTAGGGTAAAAGAAGTTTGAAGAGGCAACGCCATATACACCCTACAGCGGAAAGACACGCAACGTTAACGCGCGTGTACTCGCGAGCCACTGGTTGGATAACTCTCTTATTGCCCTGTAAATCGTAATGTTACACCAGCAATTTAATAAGCCGGCCGCGTTCACTTATCCCCACTGACGAGCGCTGGCTCACATAATAATGTTAATGGTAGCGAGTATATCTTCTAGGACAGCTCGGGGGAGCCGGCTAAAGCGGCTTATAAATGTGTCGGTTATATGTGTGTAAATAGCGTGAGAGTGGAGCGGTCAGTGAGTGAATGGTAATACACTGAAGCACGCGTGGAGGAGGCTGGTGCAACTTTTGATCGGGAACAGATGGTAATTCAATGGTTTCTGTACGGTAACTGATGATGCGTTTAGATTGCGGATTTTTATGCGTTTATGGGAAATTTAAAATGTAAAAGTCCGCAGAATGCGCATAATATATTGAAATATATAAAATATACAAAGGGTATAGCGTCTATTGTAACTTTCCATCGGCAGAATTGCTTAGATCGCGTTTCTTCCTACTTTTATATAAAAATATATTTTTACGAAGTAATACCTCTACGAAGATATGAATTTGCTGAAACATCCGCAGTTAATTCCGTCTGCTTTCGATTCTTAGAATATCGTACTTGATTCGAGTCAGCGTTGCAGGTTTGGAAAGTTTGAGATAGCGTCTTTGCCATAAAAGAATTTTGGAAAATTGAACGAGATTGTTGGATCCTTCGATTAGAAATAGGCTGTAATTCTTGTAATTGAAACTTTGAGAATGGATTTAGTAGCGATAAAGGAAATTTCAACTTTTAGATAGTATCGAATCACAGTTAGTGCTGTGGATTTGGAAACGCAAAATCTTCTTGAAAGTGGACATTGATTATCAGAATAAAAGATGCGAAAGTGGCATTCACGCGATAAAACTGATTCTTACGAGCAATTACAGAATCTTACACAATGTTTCTTTAACCTAACCAGACTTAACAAGCCAAGTCTAACCTCGGCGCTGAAAGAAATTACAAACCACCTGGTAGAAACATCTCAACCACCATAAAACAGTACCACATTACTCGAAATTCTTTGACGAACTTTCTCCATCTTCTCTGAAACACGTTCGAACACGTTCAAACGCCCAAACCATCCACTTCAATGACTTCTTCCAAACCAACCACTCATCAACGCTGAAACCATACATTCATTTGCACGAGAAGCACTTCTACCGAAAGATCAAAATCGACGACCAGAGATAAAAGAAATGTAAGATTATCAGATAACACAGTCGAAGAATCCATCGGATCCCCTCCAATCACACGAAGAAGCTTCGTGAGGATCTCGATTCGCCTCGAAGGCAACCGTAATTACGCGTGGCGACTATTCATTAAGCTGATTGCACCTTCCTTCTTCTCCCTGTTCTCGTTTTCCATTCCAACTGGCCGGAACGTTATCGCGGTTGTTCGCGTAAAATCGAGCGATCCCTCGCGACCGCTGCCCTCGGTTGCCGTGCGCACACGTTCAAATTGCGCCTCTATGCATCGATTTAACGAGAGTCGAATAATGCAGGCGGCATTTTTCCGGGACACCCGTTGATTCGCGGCCAGCGTTCATCTCGATGAGGGATCGCGGAACAGCGTTTTATCTTTCGGGATATTATTACCGCGAGATGGAGGAAAAGGTGCTGCTTCTTTTCTTTTTTTCTCCTCCTCTTTCCCTTTTTACTCTGCTGTTCGTTTCTTTATTTGCGGACAGGATTGGGTTGGTCGAAACGGTAAAAGGTTAGAGAGGTTTCGAGGAGGTTTTAAGATAATTTCGAAGTTAGCTGCAGTGTGTTACATCTAGCAGGTTCGAGTAGGCAAATAGCGAAGGAATAAGATTTTTGTAAAATACCGAACGGAGCCTGTAGACGCTTTCGACTGGATTTTATCTGCTTGGAATACATTTGCTTGGAATAAAAATCGCCGAATTTTTAGCGAAGAATTGCTTTACCATTTACCAATTAACTAGAACTTTCAGATCAGTTACACTGTGCTACAGAAGATTGAATAAAAAAACTGACAAAGGGATGAGATTGTTACAGTATACCAAATACAGAATGTAAATAGCGTTAATTAGATTTCATCAGGTTATATGTTGGAACAATTATTCAATTATCACGTTGATTACATCTTCCCACGCGCTCGTAACGCGTGCTTTTCCAAAGTTTTCACAGCCAACGAATGCAATCGGAATCTTAGCGCTACCTGCAACCAAATAAAACATGAGGAAACTTCCACGATGTGATACACTTTGCAAAAAACCAAACCGCTCTAACCTGCGTAATCATTCAATTTGCAGATACGTCAATTACAAGGAAATAATTGATCGGACTTACCGATCCGTCAATTACAAGGAAATAATTTATCGGTTTCAATTAATCTAGACAAAAATCCGAAAGCACGCGAGAAAATCAAACCGTGAATGTTTCAAAACGTAAGAAAAAAAAAAAAAAAAAGAAATTTGCGCGCACCATCGGTTACTTTCCCCGACGTCTCTATTACTCGAAAGCGGGCAGGTTAATTTCCCCTTTGGACGAGGAAGAAGGGAAGAAAAGAACAGGAGGTTATTAGAAGGGCTTATCACGATCAGCTTTCTCGCAATTACCGCTCACGAATAGAATCGGTGGACTTCTCGAGTGACTTCTGGCCGGATACTAAACTACCCGTGCGTCCGATCGATCGATAATGAACACGTGGAAGTATTCGAGGAGGATACGTGACCGTGCATACGCACGCATCCCGAGCGTGTTCGAACCGAGAATGCATAGGCCCGCCACGATACATCTCTTCTGATCGAATGCGTTATAATCATCGCGACGACATTGTAATATCGTTCCCCTCCGCCAATAGACGTCTGGTGATCGTAGAAGTATTCCTCGACGTGACTTCCTCCGGTGGATCGTCTATCGATCGATCGATCACTAACCATGGAAATATGAATTCACAGGGACTATTAATATTTTGTGATCGTGTGCATTCAAATGGCTATTCTTGGCCAGCCATTGAAATTGTTTTAATGTACGAAGTGTCTTGGATAGCAAAGATTAATAAAAAGTTTTTATTGGAGATGGGAATTATATGCGGAGATTTGTGTGAGAATTTACGTGAATTCGTGGAGATCGAGTTTGAAAATTTGCGAGGTCTGAATTTCGATTGAGTTTGATTAGAAATATATTCAGAGGACTAGATGTTTTCGCCATACAATTAAATTTTTGTTTTAATCTGCTTGGATGAGTGGTTCGATTTGAAAATTTTGGCCAGCCTTGAATTTAAGATGAGTTTCAATTGAAATGCATCGAGATGGCTATTTTTCGATATTGATGAAATTTGCATCAGTTTCTTTGAATGAGATTTGAATACACGTTGGACTAGATTCCACTTGGAAATCTTGCGAACATTGAATTTCAAGAATTAAGAATCAAACGGCTACACTTCGATTATAATCCTTAGTTCATATTTGACTAAGTTGGCTTAATTTGTTTTAAAATCGTTTGAGCAAAGTCTAGATACGAGTTGAATTTCTTATTACATGCAGGAATGATATGATAAGTAAGTCTACATAAATTTGTATTAACTGCAGTTTGTTTAAATGACTATAAGTTTGTAAAAATAAGAATTAAATTTGGATGAACTTTCTGTTGATACATTTAAAATTCATACAATAGACTTAGGATGGATGCAGATTAAAAAGTATAAATCTCAACTAACTTTAAGTTAGGTGTGGGTCGTCTACAGTGATTTGAATCAGATACGATATAATCTGGTGTAGTTATTTTACATATATTTATGTAAAATAGCATAAGCATAAGCATAGTTCAGATAAAATATAAATTTCGATATCATGTAGACTATATTTAAAGATTAAACGGTATGGTAAATTAGGAACTTCATGGAGAACACGGAAATCTCTGTCAAGATTATCTCGTGAAAATCAGAATTAATTCTGGAAGTTTACATTGTATGTAAATGATTGAAATTTTTCAAAAGAGTGAAGTTGAAACAAGTATGCGGTCAAGTGGAATCGGTTCGAGTGGAATCCAGAGAAGTTCAACGTAAGAATGTGGAAATCGATGATCACTCTACTAGCTGGCAAAGGCATCTTATTAAACATGCTGATACCAGTGCGTGATTCGCCTCATTTACAATACACCAAGCACATCATCCTAACATTCTATGGAAAATTCCTGCCGGCGGATTTCGATCAACCAAATATACCGCAATAAAATAAGAAGATCTGTACACTCAGCTCATTAACGATATTTCTAAGATAAAAAATTTATTCGAATCAATTACAGTGTATTTGTAACGAATCTCTGATTCTTATATTAATCGATGCTTCAAAGAGCGTATTTTAATATAAATTCACAAAGGTTTGCAAAAATAAAGAACATTTGTTTCAATTCATAATTATTTTAAAAATTCTGAATTTCCCTGGCCCGCAATTGTACATGCGTGTATTCTAAATAAATTTTCTGTATTAAAATTATCTCATAATGAACTGAGATTTTGCACCTACAAACTGTTCTATTTCATTCTTGAATATTTAGAAGTAAAAGAATTTCTATTAACTTTCTCAGCTAATAGAATTTTATTCAAAAAGAATATTGAATTATAAAGAAATTTCTAATCTCCAAAAATTAATGATTCTTAAACATTGCCTAAAGCAATTAAAAACTACAGAAATTCGAAATTAGCATTCAAGGATGTCGAAGATATTCTTCAAATAGCAATTAATTAAAACACATTTATTATGCCATCATTAGCCACGCTTCTGTAAATTACCTCTATATATCGAACCCAATAACTCACCCTCCTTATATGTACCAGTCCTATAAACGGACTTAACCGCAGCCGGATCGTCGTTCCAGCGAACTTTATGCAAATTTACGAGAACGTTCAACGCGTCAGCATAAAGTCCATCAGCTGCGACGTTGTTCGTTCAGCAGCCGGGTGCACGCATTTTTATCGCGTCGGTTCGAGAGCCAGCGAAACCGGTGTCGTAATATACAATCGAACGAAAGTCCGATCTCCTCGACTGCTGGAGAAACTCGTGAAATTCCTTCCGTGATTGTTCTCCAGCTATTCTCATTCTTTCGATAAATCGATTAAAAGGGGTGGGGTGAAAGGTGTTACACACCTGTTCGACGTGATTATTTTAAAATATTTTTATAGGTTATGAAAAGAATGGTGGTAGATGGTAAATCGAATATTTTAACAATATTTTCATTTAGTACTTGTATTTAGGATACTGGTAGTATCTTTTGTAAAGTGAGATTAGATTTTGGTGAAGTAGATTTGAATTAAGTTTGACAGATTAAGAATATGAGGAATTGCAAGATTAGTTTTGTAATATTCAAATAATGGTTAGACTGAGAAATTAAAGTTAATTTTGAAGAATATTCGATGGAATTGAAAAATGTTTACACGAGTTTGGTAATTATTTTACAGGAAAATTATAAAAAGAGCTACTGCGGAATATATTAACCATAAATTTTCTGAAGGACGTAAGTAATTTTTAATGTACAAGCTTAAAAAGCGAGACACAACAGTCTTAAATCAAGTACATTTGTACACATGTATTATATTATATGTTTTATAATTAATCTACCTATATCTAATCTCTAATCTATCTTCGATTAATCTGTGTGCCAAGCTCATCGGTTTCACAAATGATTATCATGTAATTTACAAAGAATTAAAAACTGATCCTATATTCTAGTACTAATTTTCTTACAGTTAATCATTTTATTCTTCTAATAGCTGGATTCGTGTTCAATTTTTCTAGTAAAATCTACATAACCTAACCTCAATCTCGGTAACTCTACATCGAACCTGTTAAAACGATCTTAGTCATAAAATAATAAACACTCTCTCAAGTAACACTAGAATCTTCTTCGCTCTAATCTACTTTAAGTAATTGATTAACAACTTACCAAAACGCGATCCAATCGAAGAATTCCACAAGGCGGTTTCTATCCGGGTCGCGAATCCGGAAAGGAAGGTGTCCCGCAATTTTCCCTGATTTTACGATTCCTCCTCCCGAATGGTAGAATCAAAACCGCTGAATTACACGCTGAAAACGATGCAAACTCGTATAAGATGAATCGTGTACGAGAAGTCCGTGCCGGCTGGCCGTATAGAAAGCGGTGGAAAAGGCTTCGAACAGCGTTACACGCCTAATAACCGAGTATCATCTCTCTGTCGAGAGTCGAGGAGCGGGGAATTTCTACGATTCGAGATCTCGATCCGTGGATCTGTCTAATGTGGCCCAACCACGCGAACCTATCATAACCTGGGCCAACCTCAGCCATCTAACCACATGTTTGCCAAGCTAACTTCTTACAGCCTCGATTTCCCTTGGATTTGCATTTCTACCAGTGCTAACGTTCCCGCGGGATCAACGTTCCTTACCATCTTTCCGTCTTTTCCGTCTTTTTATTCCCTAGAATCGTTTCGTATCGTTCCAAAAAGGGAATAACCACTAGGAGAAACGATATGATTGTTCGAATGGAGATTGGCCGGCGCTATTAAGACCTTGTTAATGCAATTTCTGATCGATTTTTTTGCGAGAAGTGGGTAATCAAACTTGTCCAACGATTTACCTGTGAACGGAAGATTGTTCGATGATTTAAAACGCAGTTTGAGCTTCTCACTCTTGCATCTTCGACACGCTATTTACGTTTACGAGTCGCGTCAGACGCGTGGTCACGTGATGCGCAAACTACTAGTGCGCAATCATTATCAATTTACGATTTTCATAATCATAATGGATCGCGTTGTATTCATTGTATCATTATACAAATCATTTGCTAAATCTGTTAATTAAATAATACATATTTAAGCTTAATCTAGCTTGACAGATACACTGTCGACTATAAAAATTAGTTGAATTGTTTTTCACTGCTGTTACTTTCTAGGTGTTTTATTATAAATCTTATTTTATTCGCATCATTTATGCTTTAATATGTAAAATCCTAAATAATGTAAAGTTTATGAGCATTTTTCAATAAATGTAATCAGTGGATGTTCTACTATTTATAGTTTTTTCACCTAACCCTATCGAAACGGAATTTTCTAATATCATAATGCAAACTATAATACACAGTCAAGTTTTATAAAAGTTACGGATTTTTAATTTCTGAAATGAGATACGTAGCTCTATGCAATGGTGCCAGAAAAATAATAATAATACAACGATCTCTCGAAAAGCTACTTTACGATTTATAGTAACATTAATGTCGAAACGATTAAGATGTGAATGTTTATACAAGTAGGTTTCTATATCAAGTTAAAAATGTGTATGTTCATAGAAGTAGCTTTCTATTTCTAAATTAGGTTTTGATTTCCTTTAGATTTTGACCACATAGATTTATTTACCTTTGCTAACTCGATAAAGTAAAGATGGGCCCAGAGAAAACAAGGTCAATTAACGTGTTGAAGACGGAACGGCGTCTCGTTTTATTTGATCGAATATAGAGCTTGAAATGGTTGATTACAAATACAGCCAGTTTCTTTCGCGCGGGAAAAGCTGCCTAGTTCATTATTGGAAAAAAAAGTGGGAGAGCGTTGTTAGACTTAAAATTAAAAGGAAGTTTATGAGGTTAATTGTTAAGAACGAGGACTGTGTAAGAATTCTTACAATTGCGTCCAGTTTCCGTGATTGTATTTATGTTCACAGAAACCAGTTTCCTTGACCAGAGTGAAATTTCACGTAGATCTGAACAACTGGAGTTAGACCGAGTAATTCTAGGTGATTCTTCAAGACCAGTTCCTCGAGATCAAAGTGAAACGCTTGGATCGGTTTCTGGCAACCGTATATAGACACCTTTGGAACCAGTCCCTATTATCAGAGCGAGATTCCTTGACATCGGTTTACTATGACTGCACCTGGGCTCGAAGATTTCTTGCGAATGACGGTCGACACTTCGTGGTCGGGTTGTTAGAACTCAATTGAAGTCACGTGAAATACTAGATGACCGATATTCCGCTCCCTTTTCACTGGAAATAAGATTCGTTCGATCTAAAGCTAGTCTCGTTTTCAATACAGTATCTATGGAATTCGAAATTATTTTTGGAACGACATGTAAAATAAAAGAAACTCCTCTTGTATACCACTTTAGATATGCAAATAACGCACTGTAATAAAAACCATCCTACTTTTATTGCATCATCGAACGAACATACGTTACAATCTAATATGTTTATTGGAATCGAGGAAAACATTTATTAAGCTACGTAGAGTCGTTCAATTTTGCGAAACTTTCAAGATAAGATCCGTATTTATTTCCCTGCTTTATCTTTCGATTTAAGAACTCCTTCCAAGAGAATTTACTCGTTAAAATAAGTACAGAGGCTTTCAAAATGAGTGCGGCCTAACTGCCGTACGATTATTCTCTCTTTTTCTACTTAACTCAACTACTATAACGACCAAGAATTGTCCAAAAAATCATCGCTTTTCAAAAATCGACCACCAACGTGCTTCATTGAAAATTTAACGATCGCTAAAATTCATAAAAATCTCCTATCTTCGACCAGCAGCCGATATTTACAATAGCAAAATGATCAACCTACCACATATACGACAGATACTGGTTGCCAAAAACCGTTCGCGTCGAGTCCAAGTGCGAAACGGCGAAAAAACTCAAACCTGAGCCAAACAAGTCGGTCAAAGTATAAAAAGAAGACAGCAGAAGATGAAGAAGAAGAAGGGGAGGAGTTGGAGAAAGGGGAAGAAGATACGAGGAGGCGGCGGAAGGCGATGCGTGTGGGTTCAACGAAGGGGGTGTCGGGTTACCAATGAAATACTGGTACCATTTTGTTTACAATATTGTCGGGGGTGTATCCACGGTGTGAGGAGGAGCGTGGGGCAGAAGGTCGGACACTTCCACGGCTCGTTGTCCAGTTCCTCCGGGTTGGAACACCTTGTGCCTGGTTGCGGCGAAAGAGAAGCGAACAAGGAGCAAGAAAAGCGAAAGACAGAGAAACGTATAAGACAGTATACACGCATACAACGTGGGCCCCCTTAAAGAATTATCTCTTTCTCGCGGCTCCGACCGCTGCCTCCACGGAGATCCCCTCGATTGGACTGATTCTTACACGCGCGGCCCGGCGACGAGCCTAAATTGCGAATTCCGCCGCGTTCCACACCGACAAAGCAGCGCGAGTCAAACGAGCTTGTTCCCCCGCCGCCGGATGACAGATTTATGGTATTAGATGGGACACGCGAATTTGTGTTCCCCGGTGACTTCGATCCCTCCGGATGGCCAGAGCTCGAGGGTAAGAGACTGCCACGACGGAGACTGGCTATGTTTGCCGAGAGTTTGTTGAACTGACTCTCAGCGAACAGATTTTCGAACGATTTCGGCCAAGTCAGAGCGGACTTACGGGAAACGTTGAATTTTTCCTTTCTTCTCGTTTTTTGGTAAGTCAGTTAATTACCTGTACGGCAGCGATTTGTCGATTTCTGGATTTAACGAATTTTACACGATGTTTGAAATACTTGTAGGAATTGCGAATTTTATGAAAGAGCTCGTGGACTGGTCGAATTTTTCTTCTTTCGTAGAACAGATAGTTATTTTCGAAGAGTGTGAAATAAATATAGAACTGAATTTCTCTAAAGAATTGCCCTTCTACTTTCGTTTAGTCGATGCAGCTGTATGAAACTCCTTCAGAGGGATTGAGAATTAAATTCCGAGAGGTTGATTGATCTTCGATAGAAGACACTGTAAATTCTTCCGTCTTTTCATGCGTGTTAATCGATATTCGATTAGTTTTTTGTAAGTTGTGTCTTTCAAAAAACGCCATTCTCACGTATAGTACTTTAATTCGCTTGTTTCTTCAAACTCTTCTTCCTATAGCTGTATTTTTTCCGTATTTGATCGCAAGATAAATCACAGGATAAACGTTTCAAGATTGTTGCCGTAGTAGCCAATCGGTGGATCTGCAAAGAATCGTCTGATCTTATCGAACGCGAAAGGATAAAAGAGAAAACGAAGTGGAGAAAGAAGAAGGGAAGCACAATCAATAAATATCGAATCGATCTCGATTTCATTGAGTAATCGACGCCAATGGGGGAATCTGCATCGCGGCGCTTCGATGCAGGAAGCGCGAAAGAAAATTGCAGATCGTCGCGATTTCCACGCCGTTAACGTTCCGCTATCGATCTAACCGCGAGTTCTCGCCTCTAATCATATCGCGAGCAACGTCTTCCTCGATGTTGCTCAACCTACCGTGAACAACCGCCATTCCACCGATTTGTGTCTCGAATCCAAGCGGATCGCTTGACCCCCGATATATCGTCGGATTTCTCAGCTTCCGGGAACGAGATCGACGCCCACAGAATAGTCGCGGCTTCCGCGAGTACGCCCGTTGACTTTGAAACCCGGTCATTTTGATAATTTTTATCGGTACATAGCAATGTTAGATTCATCAAACATCCGAGTAACTTGCTTTTGTGGTAATTTGAAAAATATACGACGCGTTACGTTTATCTTCTGATGGAAAAGAACGATGAAGATAGTTGCTTCGAACGTTTCAGAAAAAGGAAAATTACTGCTACGTAGAAAAATATATTGGACGTGGAAGTAATTCGTACGACAGTTTGGATCACATGAAAAGTGTTCCGTAGAAGACAAAAATTAAAAAAGAGATCGATTTGGAATTTTGTTATGTTGGAAATAAAGAAAATCGCCGTTGATAACTGCTGAATTAATTTCAAATTGACAACGAAATTAGTAGAAAATTCGATGGAGGTAGAGTTGAGAAAGTAATTCCAAATTTTGTGTAATATCGTATTCCTGTCCGTTTTTACTTTTAATTCGATGAAGTTAAAAAATGAGACGAGTATAAGGAAGATTTCTTTCTTCATCCAAGTTTCTTCTGCTTATTATCTACAATTAAATATCCTCTTCGTTCTTATATTTTCTCGACAAAATTGTTTATTTGGCAAAAGCAGTCGGTCTCTCCGCGTTCTTTTGACGATCAAAAAGAAAGTAGGATTTTTGGAGAAGACGAATCTGATCGGTGAATCCTGTGTGTCCTCAAGTTTGCTTAGTCCAGCTTTAATTTCGACTTTACGAGCGTGCTTACCTGGTCTGCTCGGTGGTCCACGTCCCGGTCGTCCGTTTACTCCGTCGCGCAGTCGTGGAAAAAGCTCGTGTCGACCAACGTGTTATTCAAATGCAAACATCCGCTCCGACTCGCGGCTGGTGACTTATTGACTGCACGGATCGGAAACGCCGATCGCGGATGATGCTGTTCCACGTCGGAAGTTCTCCTTCGTTACTGCGAATATAATGGGAAAATGAAAGTTGAGCTTCGATGATTACAGAATTTGGATTTTTTTAGCTTTCAGCTGGAAATTGTGAGATTTGTGGGATTTGACAGTGGGCATTCAAAGGAGATTTGCGATACAATTATTTGTAGATTTTTAGAAAGCTCAGAGATCTGAAAATTGGAAGATTGGAAGATTGGAAAATTCAAAGATTGGAAGGTTCGAAAATTCAAAGATTCGTAGAAATCCGGAGACCAGACCAGACGTTCGAAGGTTCGAAGATGCGAAAAATCAGAAGTTCAAAGATCCAAAAAGGCAGTGTAAAGATTGGAGGGCCTAAGATTCACAAAGCCGCGAGATAAACTACGATGACAGAATCAATTTCCATTAAGTCGTACTATGTCAGAAACAATCCTGGAACTGCGAATCTGAAAATTCCAAAACGCCGTCAACCAAAGATAAAAACCCCTTAGCCGATAAATCATTCGGCCCCACCTTCTCTCTTCCCTCCTCCCCTCAAATTCTCTATCCCATTCTCTAAAATCTTCAAATTCCGATCACGCCTCCAACTTCCCTCGATTCCATTCCCCGCGTCTCTCCCAGGAAACTTCGTCGAAGAACTTCAACGTGTCCAAAAATCCTCTAACGACTCCCATATTCGTCCAACGCCAGCCAAAATTTCCCTGTTAAAAAAATCCGCCATGCTGGAGAACGCGATGGGCAACACGCGCGGAACATTTGTCAGACACTTTAGGAGCTGTCGGCCCATTGTTTTCCCATCGATTCCCGCTCGGAAAGCACGCCTTTAACCGATGTTTTACACGCTCGATTCCTGGAACCGGATCCTCCATCTGGGATCGCAGACTTGTGGCATCCGAGTTGCACGTCCGTCGAGAAACAAGAGAAAGAGAAACGATCCAGAGGGACACGCATCGACCGTGCAACGAGCAAGAGTAAGAAGAAGGATAAGCAGACGAAGAGGACGAGGAAGAAAGAGAAGGAAACGAGGAGTCAGGTATACGTGGCCCGGGACCGCGAGGCCCATTTCGCCTGTCAGGCCCAATTCTGCTCGGGACCAGAAACCTTGGCCTCTCTCTCTCTCTCTCTTTCTCTTTCTCTTTCTCTTTCTCTTTCACCGCGTTTCGTGCACCCTTCTGTGGCTGCAGTTTATGGCCGTCATTACCTCGATCGGGCCCTGGCTCGGATTAAACGATTTGTTCGTGTGCACGGTCCACTTTATCGGTTCTGCGTTGCGTCTCGATAGGCCAATGGAATCTTTACGCCATTTGCTGATTTTTACGAATTTTGCGAACCGTGAAAAGTGACAGTTTCTCCAAAGACGATTGCTTGGTCTGTTGGTTGAGGATGCGTTTGACAATTTTAGACGACACACGGTTGGGTTAATTCTCGAAGGTTCAAAGAGGAATTGCAAGTTAATAAGCGCCGTGAACCAATACGACGATGGAGAGCTAGGTAGTCGAGCAAAAATCTCTGCTCTTGTTATGTTTCCTGGATTGAATTAAACTCGCAGCGGAAAAGCAAAGAAATACGGGACGTCAAATATTCACACTTTCACGGGGAGGCGTTTTAAACGAGGAATTCTGATTTTATCAGCGGTTTTATCAGTTTCTTACTCTTTCCGCGACGTTCTATTACGTTTCCCTTTGAAGCGGTATTTTCTAAACATTTTTACACGTCTCGCCTGTTTCATTTAACGATCGTTTTTGTGCTATTCGTAATATTACAATCGCTGGCAGTCAAAATTACGCACACGTGGAACCTGCAGCGAAAGCGTAAAAATTCGAAGAATTAGAGCGTGATATCATTGGATTCATCTCGAACGGGGATTCATCTAGAATCAAGGGGAATTCAAAATTAAAGAGAATTAATAATCGCACTGTGCTATACCGTTTGGTAATAAGCGAAAGAACCACGTTTATGGTGCCACGAAACATCGCTACGCCGGTACACAAGAGAGTGCGAGGATGCGCGTAAATTAGGGAGGATAAGTGGCTGAGACGGAGGATGAAGAAGTTCGGGCACGCAGCTCGTTCAGGAAGCGCTCCTCGAGTAATTGAGGATTTCGCGTCCCTCGCGGTTGCGGAGCCGGCTTAATGCCAGCGTGCGCGTATCTCTCCGCGTGACGTGCACGGGGCAATCGGAACAAAATCTTTCTCTTTTCCTCTTTTTTTTTTTCTTTGCCTCGTGTTAAACCTTAAAAGCGTTACGTGACGTTTTCACGTGCCGCACGAACGCGATTCCCATAATTAGAAGAGCAAGGACGAAACCGCAGGAACGATACGTTTAATGGTCCTGGTAACCGATGCGGTGGAGACACGCGTGTAATTTCGACCAAGAAATTAACGTGTCAGCTGTTTTTGCTCGGGCCGATTTTCGTCAGATTCGTTCCATTTCTCAAGAAACTGCAGGATCCACCAATAAGTACGACGCGCTAAAATCTCTGCGATAAAAAGAAGCTCGCGAGAGCAGCAAACCTCCTTAAAATTCTTAAACCACTCCCATTTCCTTCTCGCCTTTCTCACCCCTTCAGCGATCCTCGATATTCAACCAGGAACGAACGAATCAAACGAGAAGAAAAATGCCCAAGACAACTCCATCCATTGACGATACGAGATACGTAAGATCTGTGCAAGAGCAAGCAAACAAGTTGGCAAACATCGAAACTCCCGAAGATTCTCAAACGACTGCACCGCCTCGCCATCGGCTTCGCTCTCCCAGCGAACCCGATCCAGCCCAACCTCGGGCCGAGTTAAACAAACCTAAAAATCGTGGCGGAACCCTATCCTCCATCCATCACTTATCGTTAGATCCTGCGCAACACCCAATCATCGAGGCCGTCGGCCATCCAACACCCAATCGATCGGTGAATCGCTGGACGATTCTCTCACGGCTCTCGCCAGTGTCATCGCGGCAATGAAAATATCCATCAAGGCTTTGCTTTTCATACGGAGCTAAACATTGTACGTTGTACCTGGCTAGTGGCGCGTCGTTGAGTACCGGTTATGACGAACGACCGGCGTTCCATGGGTACCAGAAGGATCTCGTTCCATCTCCAACATCCTCTCTTTCTTCTTCTTATTCCACTGCTCCTTCCTCTTCGCTCCGTCTGCCATAGAGAAGACTCTGTTTCTCGAAGGAAGTAACAGTATCCGAGTGGATGGATTCCGTGCGAGGTGTGCAGGGACCGTGTGGATTGTGTGCAGAATGAACGCAAACTGTGAGGGTAATTTGCAACACTGGCAATTTACATAATTAGCAGTTCTGAACTCGCGGCCCTCGACGACCCCCACCCTTTCCTCCACGACGCCGCTTCTCCGTCTCTTTCTTCCACTGCCTCCTCCTCGTCTTTCCTCGTCTTCTATCTTCCTTTCTCTAACGCTATTCTTCTTCGTCTGGTTTTCAGTTCTAGATCGTTGCAGCTCGTTGAGAAGATGTTGTTACGAGAGACAGAGAGAGAGAGAGAGAGGGAGGGAGAGAAAGAAGATTCGATGCCATAGTATTATTGTGTGAAGTGTTCTGATTCGAGGTGAAGGTAGTTTCGATACTTTCCAAGCTGCCACGGACCATAGTTTCGCAGTGACGTGGTGATAATTGGTGCTCGAAGAATGTTTGACGATACGCTCGTTTTATCAGCTGCGAAAGTTCAGATATCGGTAAAGTGTATTTTTATGGAGTAACGAGCGTGATAATTTTGCCGCTGAATCAGATTTTTGATACAACTGATGAGAAGATAAGAATCGAAATGAAATGACATTTCAATATTCTTCTCGTACCATCGAAAAGTGGCTGCAAATAGCAAATACTTTTGAAAAGAGAGACACGAACGAACTCTACGGAGTTACATAACAGAATTACATCTACTCGAATAAAAATCGCTTTTCGATTTACCGAACCGCAAACTAGAATGCTGTATCAGATAAATTCGTGTATTGGGTTAAATACTATTTAAGCTGGAATCGATTATTTTCCACTTAAACCGTCTCGATGAATCATCGAAGATCTGTTTTACACATGAAACTAAAACCAACACACCCAGGAATTAATTATCTGAATCAATCGATCGCTTCGATATTCCAGGCCATCGTACCATTAAGCTAATATTATCAGTGCGATTTTACGAGTCTCGAATTACGAGTATTAATAAATATCCTTGCACGATATTAACAAGTGTGATAACGAAAGGAACGAAATGTTACAAAGTGTTTCGATTATCGTTTACTACGAATGATCATAAAATCGTGAAAGCGACACCTGTAACTTGTACTTTATCCAAAATTACTATAACTGTTTATTAAATTATCGAGTAAAAGGCCAATTAAAAATCATCGATTTAAATACACCTGCGCAAACATCAACTGTGAAACAAACCTACTAATCTAATCTCTCCATACTTGATCTAATATCTCCATACTTGAAACAAAGTAAAAATCTGAGAACGTCGACGAGGGACAAGATTGCTGATGATAAAAAGAATCGATAAAAACTGAGTGACGCGCTAATTGCCAGATCACCGCGTAATCATCGATTAAGGACGAACCACCTCGCACGAATATTAATGAGCCGTCGAGAGTGGCGACGTTTCACCCTGAAAACGGACTTACGAGCTGTCGACAAGCGGTAGACACCGATGAACTATGAGATCTATTAATTGGCGAGCGACGTCCTCTGCCCCGCTGGACTTAATTATCGGCTCTTCGGCAACGTTCCAATTAACGCGGTTCATTATAGTTATAGTCCGTGTTACCCCCACCATTTCATCCACGGTAATTCCCAATCAGAATAACGATTAATATTCGGTGCTAATTCAGTGTTTAGCGACTCTGATTATTCGATTATCGCGCTAACGGTGAAACGCAAAATTTTCGTAAAATGGAATAATAAGAACCGGAGATTAAAATTTCGTCGTTCTTGCGTTAGTCCCTGTGCTTTATCTGCTTTCGTCGCTGCTATCCGTATACTATGTTTCTTTTTCTTTCCTTTCTTTTATTCCGGGCCGAGGATTATTTAGAATTTAAGCCGACTAAAAGTATCGCCTTTAAGAAAGCTTCGAACGTTTCGAGGAAGGCTTCCGCACAAAAGAAACTTCTCCAACGATAGGAAAACACGACCAGCCGTGGAAACTACCTAAACGCCAAATACAATAACAGAATGAAATGAGATTTTTGCCAGAACCCATAAATAGCTATTACTTTCTGATACGCGTTTAAAAATCTAAGAGAAAAAGCAGCGATGAAATTGGCAAAAGTATCCTTGACCCTGCGAAAAGCTGCGCAGCAAAAGGAATATTCAAAAATGTAAAAAAAATGATCTCCTAACGAGTATAAGTTTAAAAATCTGCACGATAAAAACGCATAAAAGCGCCAAAAATATCGTCGTACCGTGCAAAATCGTACGAAAAGGAACACTGAAAAATCTCAAAGATATTCTTCCATCCGAATAACGTGTGTGAACTGACCAAAAGAAGAAGAAGGGATACGTGGCCGCCATTATATTGTCAACCGATAAGTGCAGGTTATAGAAGCTACTGGTGTAGTTCACGAAACTTGCGGCCCCATGAAGAGGCGGCAATTCCCGCAAAAATAATGACTCTTTGTAATGGTTCGCCTCTGCATATCCGTTGTTTCGGGCAGACACGGCGTGGTTAATTACGGGGCAGCCGACCGCTCGCGTAATTATTCGTCCTCGAAGCGGCGATTATAAAGCGATTATCGACAAGGATCAGGCTGTTGGCCTGCGAAGGAAGCAGGAACGACGGTTCCGTGGAAACGGTCTGTCTCGAACATCGGTTGCATTTTCTTTTCAGTCTCTTCGAGTTTGTCCGGCGAACATTATCGTATTCCGATGGAGCATGGCGCAGATTCGCTTCGGAGAAAGCGAATTATCCAGGAGCAGGAAGGTTTCGGATCTTGGCTTTTTAAATTTGTCTTTTGATGAGATCGTCGAAGAGATTGGATGGAAAGATTGGTGAAAAGTTGATGAAGCAGATTGGATTCTTCGATGGGATTCTTCGCAGTTAGGGTTCTTCGATGTAATGGAGTTTTTCGATGAAAGTGGATGGATAATTCGTTGAAAAGGTGAATTATTCTTCGATGAGAGGTGGTGGAAAATTCTTCGGCGAGATGGATTATTCTTCGATGGAAGATGACGGTGAATTCTTGGAAAAGGTGAATTATTCCTCGGTGAAAGGATATAGATTTGGGTTTGTGATTTTTTGGAAGTCGATGGGAAGCTTTTGCAAGTGCATGTGCTCAGAGTTTGATCGTTGTGTTCTCGTTAATCGAAAAGTGGATTCTTAGGTCGATGATTAAATTCGGCGAACAGCGATGGAGAATTGCAATATATTTTCTTATTTCGTGGATTGTATTCTGATCTATTGCCGAAGGCTTCTAAATTTGCATAGCAGAGATTATCGAGACATCGATCGAAGAACTCTTCGACTTGGATTTTTATGTTCTTGTTAATTGAATTTCGAGGAGTTTCAAATAATCGAACATCATCGAACATTCAACGAAGAATGTAGGATTTCTTCCATTTGGCCTTCTTCTAACCGTTCCGTTTCGAGGCTGGCTGGTGAATGAAACGCACACACGTGTTGTCGTGAAGAGATGATATAATTTATTTCGCTATATCGTTAGAACACGAACTGAATCATCCGTATGACCGTACAATCCTACGCTTTTTGCACGTCGAGTAAAATCACAATTCTTTTATGTACAACGTATTTACAAAAACGGACCGGTTAAGCGTGCAAGCCGATCGTTCGTCAAGAAATCACGATCCATATCGCGATCTAGACGAGATTTTCCAGTGATTCGCTCGTCCATCTGTTCGAATCTCGTCCAGATCGATTCTAGTCGCTTCAAATATCGGTTAAGTATCGATAGAGATGCGATACGTGCGATCTGAAAGGGACTAAAAGACATTTTTCATTTTTCATTGTAAAGGGAGAAAAAATAAAAAAAGGAATGGAAAAGAGACGAAGATTTCTCGTGAACGATCGTTTTTCGGCTGACGCGCTCAGCTGTCCCGTAAAATATAATCGATATAATAATTTAAATCGTCAGTACATCTCGGACATCGATTTGACAAAGGGAAATACTGGTCGCTCGTGGGACAACGACGTTAAATACAATTCGCAAGTTACAATTCGAGTTTACACTGGGATTGATTCTTCATTCATCTAAAAAGGATACGAAGTTTGGCACTCTCATTTTCCCCTACGTTTTTTTTCCTTCGTTTCTTCTTTTGCGGCTTACGCATATTCAGATACGTTATGATGCACGAATCGATATTAATAACGTGAAAATTGTTCCTCGTATTGTCTTTGTGGATAAAAAATGGAAAAGGGAACAAGGCTACTGTATAAATGTTACGAGTATCTATAACATCCTCACTTTTAAGACAAGATACTTATTTTCAACGAATTTCATTGTAAAAACGCGTGCTGAACGTATCATAATTATCTTCCAAGTGCATAGGATATGGACAGAGACCGATATAGTTCTACAAATGCTAGAAGTCGATGAGTACATCGTAACACGTTTTATGTCAGTAGGCCGCGCGTGTTCACAAATTGTTAACCCATTAAGCATCGAAACGGTATAAAATTCGCGAAAACGCAACATCGTCAAGTAACAAAAAAAGAAAAAAAAAAGATTTCTACGATTTCAAGAAGAAACTTTGATATACTTTTATCAACACGTCGACTCGTTCGAATTTCATAAAATTAGAAAAATAAAAATAAAAGGAAAAATATAAAATATATAATCATAAAAATAGGGAAAAAAGATAGTATGGGAAAAAGTATTAAGCAAACCCTTGAAATCCCCTTTCGATTCAACCGTATAAATTAATTAAAAATATATCGCGAATAAGATGTTGCGTGAACGCGACAACGATCCTCGATGGATTAACAAGCACTCGTTCTCTTACTCTCCGTAACTCTATTTGCATCTCGACCATTGCGATCAGCTTCCTCGAAAAGCGATCAAACGCGCTTTTCATCGACGAATTATTTACAGACACGTACACACACCCACACATTCATTCACGCACGCATACACAGATACGCGTCCTCCCGTCTCGAACAAAAGATCGATCCTTCCGTCGTCTACTACGCGGAACGCAGGATCCGCCTGTCTGATCCACCACGGATCACAGTCTACGATTCTTCTCGATATTTATTTATGTACACGAGAGCTGACTGTCTCGCCATCGGACGATCTATGGCAAGATGCGTGTGAACGCGACGATCTATTTGTATGAGGATTAAAATTCGTGAAAATCCGATCCCTTCTCCCCGATCGAATATTCCAAAGGAACATCCTTTCAGCATCGGATAGTTCCAAAAGAATATTCATTCTCTCGCGCGCCTTTCCGCGAATCGATCGAGGAACTATGGTATAAGAAAACATCGGGGGGAACGATGAAATTGATATCGCCGCTGGGAGAAAGGGGCGCAATTCCGCCGAGAGAATAGGGGAAAGTTCTAAAGATCGAGCAAGTTCTTGTAAACGTTTCTGGTTTTTCCGACGTTTCCGCCGGAAATCGATCCATTTGGCTTCGTCCAAAGTTTCGAAGAAACAATACCTCCATTACCCAGCTTCCGTGGCGCTCGAAACCCCGCGCAATTCCATCGATCCTCCGGAAAGCAGTTTGCTTCGCAAACGAGTTTCTCACCGGGGTTCTTCGATCGTTTCCGACGCGAGAACACGGGAACGGATACGAGGAGCTACGTCAGTCTTGCCAATAGGGAAATCCGCAGTCTTCCGGTGTCGTTCAACGACGACTATAGGAATCGTCTTTGCCATGACAATTCCACGATCGAACGATCACGATCTTTCTAGCGAGACGTAAATTTAATTGTCTTTCCACGCGTTTTTCGTCTCGTTTGTGTTCGTTGTTGCGATCTTTGGAAATCCGTGGGACACGCAATTCCTTGACAATTCCATTGCCGTTGTTTTCGGTTTTCGGTGACTCCTAGCCTCTTCTATATGGCGCTCGCCTTTATTTTTATTTCCGTCGTGTTCTGCTAGAGAACCTTCGGAATCTCGGCAATTCCATTTCTTGAACTATCCGAGCAATCAGCGAGTATTGACTCGTGAATTCTTAAAAATTGCGATAGACGCGCAATTCCGTAAAATCTCTCGTCGAACGGCAACATATTTTTGGTTTTCACCGACAGTTCTGTCTCGCAAACACTGGAACTCGTCTCGTGCTTTCACACGACATCTACTGCATTTGCAATTCCATCCAAGTTTCTCTTTTACATCCAACTGTATCCTCCTCCTTGCAGTTTCTTCGAACTCGACGCTCCGCACTTTACGCGATCTTTGGATGTTCGCGATAAGAATAAAATTCTTGACTCGACAATTCCACCAATTTCTTCCCGTTACTCGTGTTTCTCTCGGTGAAGCTTTTCGACGCATCAGCCTCTTTCACTTTAACGTCCGCCATTCCACAATTCTTGCGGTACTCGTAATTCCGACAATTCCAACGCAATTCCAAGGTTTCGCCTTCCCTTCGCTCTCTCGCGATTCGAAATTTAAACCTCGATTTTAACTCATCGAGTGGCACAGTTGACAGCGGTCGTTCTTCGTCGGTCAGACGCAATTCCCGGCACCTTAGTCCAGGCAGAGAACGTCTAGCTACGCCTCCGAACCGCTGGAACACTCCTCCGCTTCTGGATCGATGTGTTCCTCTTCCTCTTCTTCCTCGTGGTGATAATCACCGGTCTCCTGTTGCCATTTGCTCACGTGATGGGTGTTCTTATTGTTGGAATTGTTATTCGCGTTCCCGCCTCCACCGCCACCGCCACCACCACCACCTCCACCGCCCCCAGATTGCTGCTGTGCCTTTGCCTCCTCCTCCTGCTGCATTCGCTTGTGCTTCGTCCGTCGGTTCTGGAACCAGACCTTCACCTGTAACATACAACAGCAACTTTTCATTCATTTAATTCTGATTTCTATCGTAGGATTGTAACGCGATGTTAATGAATTAGTAGATTAATTGCAAGATCTCTGCTCGTCTCTCTTTTATCTTCATTTTTTGTTAGAGGAAACAGATCAACTGTTTAAGATGAAATTTCTATCGTTGTCGGTTTTTGGCACAGTGTGCCATAGAATCGTTGATTTCTATTATTAAAATATTCTTTCAGTACCGGATGCTCGGACGACGAAGAATTTTATAAAAATCAAAGGAACCTATCAAAGAAAGGCGTGTGCAAACTATTTCCATTGCAGACTTCTCTATCTGGCACTCGTACAAAATGCAATGACCGAAATACGCTCACAATGTATTTACCAATTTGTGAAAGTTCAGAAATAAAGTCGTAAATGTAAAAGAAACGTTGTGCATGTAATGGAATATCTCGTTGGATACTTTCCCATTAACCTAAAACGATATTCTATTACTAGAAAACAAGAATCAAAAGATCGTAATTTAAATGTCCTAGAAAATATAACTAGCCTCCTATACACTGACAGTTATTGTACCATCATACACCGTAATACTACATATGTTAACACAGCGACAATTAACCTACATACAATATCCAATTCCTATAATCTACGTACCGACCACTCCAATTTCCTTGTCTATTTTTATTCGATAATAACAATCGATCGCAATTTTCATTGACCTGCAACCTCGATCGATTCAAACGACGTCTCATACGCCTCCATATCGAAGAAATAAAATGTCTTTTCGACGAAGAAGAACTGAAATTCCTCTTCGACGGACAACAAATAAAATTCCAATCCAAACGAAAAAGAGAGAGAGTGAAATTCCAGTCCAACCATGCCTTTCATCTTCGCGCATCGCAAATTATACAACGATACGGCATAAACGATTCGACGATCGTAGTTTCGTGATCTCTAATCATCGTTTTCAACGTTCTCGGACCAAGTGGAAATTCTGCAAGGGCTATCGACCCTCGAGCTTCGGCAAATTAAGTGGCAACTAGTTATAATCCACCCCAAGTGTATCAAGGAGCCACCCCTTAAACAGGGTGTATCCGGTTACAATGGGCCGTGTCGTTGACGCGGAACCCCTCTCGTCGAGGGTTGACGAGAAAAAAGGGAGGGACGAAGCGAGTGGTGCGACGATCGCAGAAAACGCGCATTGTCCTCGAATTGACTGTTAGATACACATTGTCCTGTTCCTGCTTCCTGTTTGCCGCAGAAGGGTTGAAAGGGGCTCCATTTTCGAATTATCTACGCGTGAAATCAGCATTGTCGCATTGGCTGCTGCGTGGATAGAAAAGGCAGGAGAGAAGGATGTTTGTCTAACTAACGTCACGATCCAACGTGTTTCTGACATGACCCGGATTAGTCGCTGTCCACGACCCAACCGAGAGTATCGAAACGATCTGGCGAAGGGGTGGATACGCTTTGGCAAATGGAAAGCGTGATATCGATGGAACAGCGTTGCGTGGATGGTGTTTAGATGGAGTTTAGGAGAACGAGGGTGAATGGACGTTGGGAATAATGGTTGTCTTTGGAAATTATTTAGGGTGAATTTAGAGTACGAGGAATTTTTCAGGCTGACCTAAATTTTTCGCCGATTGCGTCGCGATTTATAATTTGTTCGAGGTTGGGACATTTCGTTCGGCTGATTTTGGTACAAAGGACTCGATGCAAAAGTGATTTTTTTTTTAATAGAGATCGATTGTTTCGGTGTAAAATAATTGTACGTTCAAATTTACTGAATTCTCTTTTGAAATTAGCAGAAAAGGACCTGTGGTCTTGTTGTTCGTTTTATGGTTATATACTTAAAATTTATACGATATTTTAGAAATTTACCAATTCGACATAAACGTTTTATTTAGGTAATTATAGGAAATCGAGATTGCTATAATACAAATATAGAATTTCCTTTCAACCAACCTACCAAAAATTCTACAAATAGTTTCACCCTCTCCAAGCATGTGACTCCAATTCTTCGGTCTATTACGTTACCATCAACTAATTCAATTGTCCCTAATAAATCGAGTTTATTAAGCCAATCGAAAGACCGGAACACTCTGAGGGTGGATAGAACGCTACAAAGTCATCTACCGCGTAATGATATTGTTTCAAACAAATTAAAACAAAAATGCCATGGCGTTTCAAAAAATTACTTGATCAATTTGATCAAGAAAACCGGTTCATCTTATTCTAAAATTTCCACAGCGATTACTCGATTAACCGGGCCGTTCTCCTAAGAATACATCGTGAAATTCTTCCGCCAATTCCATTAAAATCCCACAAAATTATCCGCGAAAGACCCCATTCGCATAAATGCCCACTTACCCAAACCTTTAAACACCGCTAAAATCATTATACCTCCAAAAGTAAACGAAACCAAAGAAACGAAGCAAGCGCTAAAATCATTCATCGCCGCCTCAATTTTCCAAAACCAAACTACAGCCTATCACAGCTCGACAATTCCACCCCCAAGAATCCACCTCTGGCTGGAAATCCAAGGCGTAACAAACATCTCGGGCGCCATACTACGAATAGTAAAATCTTTGGAAATAAAATCACGAGGAAGAGAATCGTGCCGGTATAAATCGACCAAGCTGTTGGGAGCTTTTATGCGATTTTTACAACGCGCCTCTGTAAAATACTGGCGTCGATGGAGCGACTCAACGGGGGTGGTTGGGGGAATATAACATAGACCATACATATATATATACATACAGAGAGAGAGAGAGAGAGAGAGAGAGAGTCAGGTTAAACCGAGTGTAAATCCAGGCGGCATAAGGGGTTGGAGCAGAAGGGGGTTGGTTTCGAAAGCGTTCGAGCTTGATCCTGGGGAATAGGCCACGTATCTAGGGGTGAGAAGGGGGTGGCCGGGGTTTCCGCGTGCGTGAAGATCCGCCAATCGGCTTTCAGGACCGCCCGCGGTCGCCATGGCAACCCTCGGGGACATAGGGTGATTACGAAATGGGGGTAACTCGATTAAACGTACGACACAGTCCTGCAGGGAGCGTTCAAACGTTAGGGGGATGAGACTACGTTAACCAACGGGGTTGCGATTCTCTATTTGCCCTCTTAATCATCCGTTAAGTGCCACAATCCTCGAAAAGTTCCCCTGGGTACACAGACAACCCTAGCTACCCTTCCCTCTTCCTCTATCTGTGTCTATCTAGTCACATCGTCTGAAATTTCCCTTCCCATCCGTTCTTTCTCGTCGTACGTACTTTCGTTCGGCCATTAATTCCTCGGCTAATTGTTCGTGTTACGCGGGTCGAAGGGCGAGCAGAAGGGTGGAGGATAACACGGGGGAAGGAAATAGGTGGCTTAGAGGGGAGGACTGGAGGAGAAGTGGATTTGGATTGTGTTTCAGGACGTGAAAGTGTGAATGGAGTATCTCGGTGTAACTCGATAGATAGAACTCTGCCGATCGTCGATTCAACCAGATTCAAGAAGTAGGATCGTAGGTAAAATTGAAATTATATCGTAAAGATTTGCTGCATTCTCCGGATATTACGATGAGTACTTTGAATATCCTGTACATCGTTGCATATTATCTATATGTATTATGTATTCAAAAATTGAACTGTACCAAAAATTTTCGATTACACCCCATCTCACCACGTCAAGTCGAAATTAATATTGTCGATATTTACACTGATTTCCTACAATTCCACCAATTCTGCAAAAATTCAGAGCTAATTTTCTTTCTACAACACGTACGTAGGTAGTAATTTGAAACCTTTTTAACATTTGTTATACACGTTACTCATTGCTCTAACTAAACACTCGGAACAAGCTCACCTTACTATCCTTAAAACGGAACAGACCATTCTCAACCAAACCGAACTATTCTCCATGTCCATAAAAGACGCCTACTTATACACGAACCGACATACACGATGGGAACCTTGAAAGTACAAACTGCAAACATCCTTCAAATCCCTGCAACATCCGCCATTGAGATTGAGAAGCCTTCTCAAAGCCTCCAATTTCCACCAAACCCATCCAAGATGCACCGCTCAAGTTCCAACATTGCTGAAAGCCTCGCAAAAATAGCGTTGCAGAGGAAACGAATCGACGTTCGATGTAAGCGGATAACCGATCAGTAACGTGGCCTTCCAACCGTATCTGCGTATTTCTATCGATCGAATTACCACGTGGATTACGGCTAATATCAATCGGGCAGAATCGCGAAGCATCGCGCAAACCAGCGCGTCGTCGTAGCGTGATCTTCGACGTTGGATAACGAGGCTGTGCACACGTGTATAACCATGCGCAAAAGTGTAATTGAAGTTGCTCCTGGTACACGTTCTAAGTGACAGGTGGACACCTTATACGCGAATCGAGGCAGAGGTTCGATGCGACGGCGTCGGTCTTCGCTTTGGAAGAACGCTCTCGGCACAGGTGTGCGTGGACAAGTCACCGTGGCAGAAGTCGAGGCGGTTTAGGAGCGTCTTCTACTCGCCGGGAAAGGAGTCGCGGCCAGTACCGACTGTATGACCATATTTGCGTTTCGGAAATTTCACTGATTGATGGCGACAACCTGATGGGCGTAATTGGCGTCCTGCGGATCCTTGGGGGCGAGAGCACGCCGATTGGGCGGTCACTTCGATTTAGAGCGAACGAGAGGTGGTTGCATCGTGTTGCTTCTTTTTTCACACGTCACGAAACCTCGTGATGATGAATTTTGGGGGGACAGTGGTCTCTTTTTCTTTTTTTTTTTTTTTTTTGTTTTTATATTTCTGCTTTCTCGAAGATTTAAAGTCTGGTTTCTAGAGATTCAGGTTGGATCGTATTTAAGATTTGGAAAGAGAACCAGTATTTCAGTTGTACGTATCGAAGGAAGATCGAGATTCTTTCTGCTAAAAGAATGACACGTTTTAAGTTGATTCTCGATATGTCTACATTCGATTTTTCATACAATCCGCTCACCTTTTGAAATTGAAACCACGAAAGGCGAACGATCTGTGTTACGAAACGCGACAATCACGATTTCCCTCAAACCCATCTGATAATTGGTATTCTAATTATAATACTACCACGTTCGGTTGTTCTCGTTACGAAATCGTCAGATGGTCGTATAAAAAAGGAAGAAACCAGAAGTCTAATCTATCGAAGACCTTTACGTCCACTGTTAAATATAATTATCGGTTCTTTTTATTGTCCATCGTGGAAATTGGATGTTCCCTAATGGAAATTAATACCGCGATTGTCATTCGCCATTTTCTCCTCGCCAAGGCATAGAAACGCCAGCTCCTCCATCGTTTTATTATAATTAAAGTTTGACACCACTTTGTCGAGATTTGTAGAACAAAGCTCCGATAAAATCACCGAGATTTCTTCGACACTTTGGTGAAAGCTTCCGGCATTTTGTTATTCTTTGATAAAAAAATCTTGCATATTGCCGAGGATCTTTAGGAAACTTTATCAAATTTTGATATTACTCGGTAGAGACTGGCTTGAAGATTTTTAAATTTGAAAATTTCCAAGCTAAATTTGAAAAATATCAAGCGTAAAATGCACTTAAATCTGATAGTATAATTTCTTCCTATAGACACTTTGAACAATTTCATATATCGAAATCAACTCACTAATCAATCAGAAACATGGCATCCCAAACCTTTAAAACGAACCAACACATTATAACAATATTCATATTTTATTACAACGTAGCAATAATTATACACTATCCTTAATTATTTATTTATATCAATTCCAATTTCCTTGAAAACCTTCAGTCTGTGAAATGCATAAAATAAGAGGCATAAAAAGACGCGATAATTACGTAAATTAATAATTTCACAGAATGAATTCATATATAACAAAAGCAATGAACAAACATATATATTTGTTGCCAATATCGTACAAAATTTGTAGCACGAAAATTATTAAAGCTCACAGTGTATCAATTTTAAACTTTCTTTCATCCGCCACTGTACGTAGAGACTTTGAAACTCCCAAACATGCCCATACGAACTTCGTAAAATCAATCGTTCTATGAAAACTCTCCAACGATCCATCCACCACACTAACGTCATCCAACGTCCTACCAATCAAATTCCACCCGAAATATTCGAAAGCTTGCAAAATTGGAAAAAAGAAGCATCTTGCTCGCTTGAAACCCTCAAAAGATCGTCCCAAAGCAACGATCAAACGAGAGGAATTAAACAGACACGATCTCCCTCATAGACCATCCGTGTTGGAGATACGAAAGAAAAACAGGCGTATCGTTTTTCCCCCGAATGAAATCCGCGGGTCTGCGACGACTGGCCAATGGCGGGTGTCCATAGCGCCCCATAATCCCCCAGGGCCTGACCAGTCACGCTCGAAACATTATTTTTAATCCCGTGAACGCGTCGCGACGAATCCACACCCCGCCGATCGTGCCACGGCTAAATAAACCCGACGATATTATTTTTCAATTGTCCACGGGCACACGCACACACGCACGCACACAGAGGAGCGCGCACGCGTGTTTTGTTAGGACGAAATTGAGCGTGATCTGCGCGCCAAGGGGTGGCAATTTCGCCGGATGCGCCTTCATCTGCGTGCAACATTTTTTATTGTCGACAAACGAGATGGTTCCGTTCGGGGAGCTTTGCGTGCGAAATCGATGGAAAATAGATATAGATATTATACATCGGTACAAGTTTCGAGCATTTCGTATACATCGTACGATGATTTTTCTCTTTCTTTTCGTTCACTGGCTTTTATTTCTGTTTTGTTCTTTTTACTCTGTTTCTTTTTTTTTGGAAAAGGATCGCAAAGGATTGTAAAGGATTGAAAAGCGTGGAATCGACGATGGTGCTTTTAAGAAGAGGAAATGACGATACTTGGGACTTGAGAATGGTTGAGATCATACGTGGTAGGCAGAATTCTATAATGAAGCAATCGCGTTAGATGTATTATACGTAGACGTAAATCGGAGGAGATCGAGGGTTGAAGATTGGATTAATTCGTAGTCGGCTTAAATCGACGAAATTCTAGTAGCAGTTTAAAAGTTACGATTCTTTGACCAAAATCAAAAATCTAACGGAAGAATAGCTATTGTTCGTTGATTAAAAGATCTGTAAAAATGTGTACTACACTCGTACCATCGCCAATCTTAATCTTTACAAAACTACCCTTATTCTGTAACATACGTCGTTAAAATTTCCCATTCTCCGTTAATATTAATATTATTCACTGGAGAATATAAGAGACACTATCGCCGATAAAATCTAAATATATTCACGATGGTCATACGCAACGATACCTTAAAACAAAACCTTAGATCCCGAATCGTCCAATTACCTGCAACGAAACCAACCGAAGTTAGAAAATTAAAACACGCAACGTAGCTTTAAAAACTTGTAAACTTCGCGTTAGAATAATTGTCGCGTCTTGGAACGGTAATCAAAGTCAAATACCACGACTAAGAAGAGACACACATGGTCCAGACGAAATCCAACCGATCGATCGGAAAATATTGGCGAGGCAAGGCCGCCAATTTCATCGAACACACACCGTTTCTGCCTGCTGACGTGTATTTACCAACGGTTGAGGATTTTTTCCGGCGGATTTCCAACAGAATTAAAAAAGGGATTGATATTTTGCTAACGGGATACCAAACGTCACGTTTCCAAAGAGTGGCGCGACACCTGCGTGGATTAACGACACCAGGTTGCGACGCGTGCAGGGTGGAGACGCCGAATCAATACGACAAAGAGGGGAAAGATTGATCAAATACAGATCCTTCAAGTTTGGTCAATGGTAGATATCAAACAGCAATCATTGTTTCATCCCTTTGCGATTGATTTTTTGTTTATCCTGAAACGTCGCTAAAAAGATCTCGGATGGAACGCGTGTACAGATATCGTAGGTTGTAAGTCAGGTTTGTTGCGACTTCTAATCTATTAGGTTGTCCGAAAAGTTTCTTTCGCTTTAATAAGGAAATAACGGATGCACCACCTTTTTCCGTTTTATATTATTTTATCGAATTACGCACGGTACGTTTTGTTCTATCGAAATGAAGATCACAACGTTCGACAGATTAGGTTTCATGTTTGTCTAAAGGTTTGTTACATCGTTGTAAAAGAGAGACACTCATCAGACAACCTACTTTGAAGCTGAGATATGTGCAGAATACGAGGTATTTTATAATTATAAATTATAATTATAGAAGGAATTGTGAATGATTTACTGTGACGATAGAAGCTGATACAGTTTCTAACATTTTACAAGCAAAATGAATTTCAATTCGTTCTGATATTTAATGTCTAAATAAAAAACAAGCGCAGTGCTGCGTTCTTCGTAAAGATGACGATCATCTTCGAATTATACTTTTCTTCGAACACCTTTCGCGGATAGAAAACGATAAAATAGCGCGGAAAAAGTAATCGACCGCAGACTTCAAGCTTCGAATAAAGAATGAGACAAGATATAATTTTCACGTAGAAACGAACGTATCACCACGCATTCTGCGTAAATGTGACGATGATTTCCAAAGAAAATGAACCTTACGCATTTCCTCTAACAACCTTTACGTGAAGAACCGATGAAACGACGCATAAGTACAGTCAATCGGAAAACTCGATCCTCGAACGAAGAAAATAACGGACACTTTATTGAAAATAAAAGAACGATATGAAACACTTTCAACAAGGCCATCGACAACAAATTTCCAAACAAAGTGTTACTCAAGCAGCCTTGCAAAGATTCCAAAAGAAAGACTTCCATTCTCGTCTTGCAGAACAAGAAGCATAGTCTCGTCCCTAAAGTGTAACGATTTCTTCGAGCGATCTCGAATCGGCTCGAAGGAGAGCTTCCTCGCGAGTAGAGGCCGACAGTATGCACACGAAGTCGACGACACACGACAGTGACATGCCAGAATCGTGACGAGAAAACCAACGTCCTTTCCCCTCTGTTCCTTCCACGCAACCAAAAGGGATGAGGAGCGAGTTTGAAAGAGAGGAATCGTTTTGCTTCGCCACTGCACCGCGCCTATCGTTTACGCCGATCGTTCGAATCGGGAATATCGTTCGCGTTTCGCTTCCTTTCCATCGGCCTTTGAGCTTCGCCGATCGTTTGGAGCCAACTTTCGCCAATTTTCTTCCCGAAGGAATTTTTTTTCAAATCACACATATACTTACACGTCGAAACGTTCTGGACGATGTATAAATGGACTCTGGCGAATTTTCTTCTCTGAGAATTTGTTCTTTTTTTCGAAATTGTACATAGATGTATATATATTGGAAGGTTTAAGATATACGAATGAACTTTATAAATTTTCTTCCGAAAAGAATTTTCTTCTTTTTTTTACGTTATTAACACACCTCGACGCGTTCACACGTGTGCCATTCGTGAATTTTTTCTCTGGAAGAAAACGCTTTTTATTAAATCGTAGGTGTATGGGAACCTTGCGACAAATACACGGAACATTAATCGCAATTAAAGAAAAAATCTCCTTTGATATAATTAAATTTTTATTTGACGATTGCTAGTAAAAAAAAAAAATACCTAAATATAATTAAGATTAATTGAAACACTTTTTCTTTCCCTATCGCGCATATATTATACAAAGTATCAAAGGATGTGTGTCAACAAGCACGTAATCTAGACAAAGAAAGAGAGAGAGAAAGAGAAGACTCTCCACGCAAATTTCGCCGCTTTAATTACCCATTGTTCACGTTCTCTCTCGAAGAGGCGTTACTCGCCAAGCGTAGAAACAAGACAGGCCTCCCTCATTGCCATCTAGTTAGCATAATATCGTTTTTATGACGGAACGATAAGCGGCTCGTAAAACGACTGACGGGCCACGAGAAACCACGATATATAAGTATGTACTTACACACAGGTCTCGATAGCGCCATAATAAATATACAAGTTCTAATCGTTTTCTACGCGTTTGTCATTTGGGAGATTAATTTTAAGGCTGAGAGAACAAATGGTACGAATGATAAAATCCTTGATACTGTGCATTTATCGTGCGTAAAATTAAATTTTAGCATCGAGATCCGTATGCTCTCGTTAAATCGTATCACTATACGAATATATTCATAAAGTGGAAAATTTTAAATACGTATAAAAATGAACATCGTCCAGATGAAAAACGAAGATTACGTAGCCTGTTCCAATTCTATCCCATTTTAGATCAACCAATCTTACGCAATCTTACGCCAGACCTGAAGAAACGAAAATCAAAGTTTCGAATCTATGAGTTATTTGGTGATACTTGTAGGAATCTAAATTCGCATAAACATGCACAGTCTAATTACAAACTTTTCGTTATCCTGTTAAAAGTTGACCGTTGCAAGAGCTTAGAAGTCGCTACTTTCAGTCAGCCGATTAGCTCGACTCTTTTCCAAAATCTCCACCAACGATCGATCTATATACCATCCTCATCCCAGATCCTAAATCTCTGCCAAGAATCAAGAGAACGAAGACTCGAGCAAGTTCGAGTCAATTCGTTCGCGGAAGACGTTCGCCGACACGGCTCGATGAATCACTCTTGTACCGTTCGATTCTCGAAATTCCGCGTTCCTGCTTGCCGGGAATGAAAATCACTAAACGGAAGGGGACGAAGAACGAAAAGGAAAAGAAAAGAGACGAAAGGTCGGAGAACAGGATAGAGAGGAAAAAGGAAAGAACGGTGCAGCGGCTACCGATATAATATCAAGCGGCTATTATTCTTGGCGAATACGCGCGCGTACCCTTTTGCCAGCCGTGTGTTACGTTGCCTCGTGGACGGTAATGGAAGAAGTTTTGCATATTATGCAGGCCGCGTGCGGATTCTCTATGCATAATGAGGCGTGTCGTCGCTGGACTAAGAATAAAGCATTGCGAATGCGCTGTCATCCCGATATTGTATGTGAACGTGGCCTCCTCTTCCTGGCGCAATTATGCGACCGATTCGCCGCACTACCCCCCACCCATCCCCTCGCTAATTATATTTCAGATTAACGCCGCTGAATACCACCGGGGGTCGTCCATTTCCAACTTCGTTTCGATGGAATTCATTAATGGACCGCTTCCAAACGATTGCAACAGACGATACGCTCGATAATATTAAACTTGTGAAAGTGCAAGCTTGCTTCTTGGAATTTTATTTTTGTTCCGTTCAAATACTTTTCTAACGTAGGAAAATGAGTCAGCGTTTGAATATTCTCAGTCGAAAGTGTTATCTGAATACGCTAGGTATCGTGAGACTTTGAATTTTCGTTTAACGTTCATTAATCGAATCTATTAATCCGAGCGATTGGAATGCAATGCTTGAAAATAACTGAATGCTCGATGATAATATTATCTCCGTGAAAGTGGAAGCTTGCCTCTTGGGATTTTATTTTTGTTTCGTCAAAATACTTTTCTAATAGAACGATCCTTGCTTGAATATTCCGAGTCGAGCTGAATTTCGCACTAACGTGCTACTGTGCGTGTCACATGATATCGTGAAACTTTGAACTTTGGTTTAACGTTTAATAGCGGGGTTTATTAATCCAAGCGACTGGCATGAAGGATGTCTGATATTATTGAGACTGTGGAAGCTTGCTTCTTGGGATTTTCCTCCTGATTATTTAGCTATCTGGTTCTCGCAAGAAGATCGATATAAATCGAGTTTAATTTCGAGCTAACGTGTATATCTTGATATCTTATTACGTGATGTATTTTTGCTATTTGAGATAATTAATACGTTAGAATGTTTGAAGCTAACATGTTGATATATGTTAACATGCTAACATATTTGTCTTGATATATTCGATATTCTAAGGTATTCAAAATCAAAACTAAACTCATTATAATACCCACCTATAAAATGAAATCTCAATTACTGCGCGTTAATTTTTCACTAATATACTAAATACGGGTGTCATCGGTGTCAACGACGAAATGAAAATTTCGTAAAACACAGCTGTCGTCAATGATCGAGGTCATGCGTCGATAATTGCGTTCCATTTAGCCTTGTCATCTTTTTACGTTTGTGAGGAAGGATTTATGGGAATGTACGAGTACTTGAAAGGTTAATACTAAAATACTTGGTTACGCAAAACATTTAAAAAGCCATCGGATTACGCACACCATACAAAAAATCGGTCTGCCCCAATTTTAATTCACACGTTCGAAACGAATGTTGCATGAAAAACGTGTGATGATTTTCCCTAGGGACTTTTGTGCGTCGTTGGCTACAATAGCGCCAAGGCCGCTTAAAACTGGGGGTCCCTAACCTGACGCACGATAATTGACGCAGAAATCGGGCTCGATAAGAATCCCATGATCTTAACTAAAACGGTCGTTATTTACATTTTTATGGAACCGGTAATTTGAACTTGGAATTAATTTACCGAAGTATTTGTAAGATATTATAAGAACGAGGCAAAGCGAGCTGCGCGGCAAAGATTGAATTGCAAATGACCACGCAATTCAACACGGCAACAAGTGTGTACTTTCTTGGGTTACTGATGAACCCCCTGCG
>NT_176871.1:47442-83891 GCF_000188095.3 Bombus impatiens | reverse complement strand
TCGCGCGCGCGCACGCCTGATGGTTTGATCAATTAGATTCGTTTTTCTTTCAGTTTGATCCAGTACTCTCTACGTGACCGACCTGCGAAGTAATATCAACGTGCACACTGATATTTCATTGTTTCCCAGCTAACCGCTATTTTACATTCAACCAGTTCACTATACGTCAGTTATCGTGACATTCTTTCTCAACTGAGTATCCCGCTTTACGCTTTGAACATTAGTCAACAGTGTTTCACATACGGCAGAATTTCCTAGAATAATGACAACGTAACCTACAAGGACGATGTTATCGTTCTTAGCAACTAAATGACGTCTAATTAGCAACATTGTGGAGCTATTACACGGAATAATGACAAATGTATAGTCTGCTCAACGAATCGTGAAATCGGATATAAAAAAAAAAATGTGGTAAGCATTTTGACGAAATGAAATTAGGTTGACCGAGAAATATAATCGAAAGATATAATAAGAAAATATAAGGGAATATTTTCGAGATATTACAATAGTGTATTTACTATATTAGAAGGTATTAGGTATCATCAAAAGGTACGAGATATTCTTCGATTTCTATACTCCAGTTAGATGAATACTTATAGAACACAAGCGTATCGCAGGTTGAAGGATTCACCGGCACAGTCGTCTTTTGAATCGCGGAGACTTTGTCTTTTCTCATTTTCCTCGCCGAAATAAAAATCTCAAGAAATAACTTCGAACGCGAATAACTAGAATAACTAGAATGCGAGCCGACAAAAAGCAGATGCTCAAAACTACGTACAGTCCTAAGACACCGGCAGAGAGTGCACAGAGAATCCACAGAACGATCAAAGAACCCTGAAACGAGTAACCTGTTATCATCTCCAATTTGCACCACTGTTCAACAACAACCGAATTTGATTAGACATTGAGAGTCGTGGCCCGAGGTGTTGGCAACGGATCTGGAACCCCTTCGCGATGAACGTGTAGAGTATGACGACGAAAAACGCCTGCAGCGACCACCCGACAATGTTCTCGCGTCCATGCGGACCCGGCATTACGCCGGGTTAAGGCGAAGCGACGAAAAAACGGAGAGAACGGGGATACGATGGTGTGCGCGCGAGATTATAAGGTTGTTAACGACGCGGGGCCGCGTACCCGGCCAACTGAAACCCGATGCAAATTACGCGGTAATATACAGTCCAGCATGCTAATAACGTTGCAGTAAATATCACCGCGTATTTCGCGTCGAGAATATATGGCCGTGCCGCGTTTATTTTGCCCGCGAGACGATTTCGATGCACTGCGCAGGCGCAACAGGCCCCGTGGCGGCGCTCTCGTTCGTTAGGGCGCACCCACAACAAAAACGTATTCCTCAGAATTGAACGTTATTTAAATAGATTTTTATTTCTTAACATTTTATTCGTTATTCGTTTAGCTGTTATTCAATTTCGGTCTTCTACTCGTTTATTCGTTATCCGTTGATTGGTTATGTGATTTTACTTTTTAATTCCTTAACTCGTTCATGGGGTACATTTTGAGTATTCTCCATCGAAAAGAAACTCGTTTAACCGTTATATCCTTGTTCAAAGTATGTAATTACTTTTTACTTATTTCGAATGGAAACTTTGTATTCATCCTCTGGAATTAGTTATTACTTATTAATATTCTTATTACTTCTACGTGATCGTTTATACGTTATTTAATTCCAATTCGTTCTTTCAATTCCTAATCGATATGAATCTCGTATTCCTCGCGTAAAATGCGAACCATTACTTATCCATTATATTTTTATTCAAAACTATAATATCCCATCTATTATGACACTACATACATCTGTGTACTCCTCGAGGAATACTTCTTTCTGACAAACCAATTTCGTTTTATCGATGAGGATCGATAAAAACCGATGGAAACAAACTATTAGCGTCTCGAATGGAACCTATATTTTATACAGTATATTAACCCGTCTCTCCTGTTTGAAAATTTCAAATAACAAATAAGAGACGTGAAATAAATTCGATCTAGAGCAACGTTTGACCAACGCTGTACCATCCACAGACCCCTTTCATTGTCCTTCGTGTTCTCCGCCTCCCTTGGCCTTCCTACAGCCGCGAAAAGACGTTTCTGTCGTTACGCTGATAAGCGGCAATTAACTGGATGATTTACGGACCCGGCTTAAACCGGTGTTAACCATACTCGACCGATTACTTTGTAAGGTCTAGACAGGTACCTATATGCAAGAACGACCGCGACGACAAATGTCTGATTTACTGCTGACCTTCTTTTCTGCTTACCAACCAAATGTCTCGTTAATTATAACTGCTAATAAGTACCTACTTACAATCAACTATGAAAAACACGGCAATTTCGTGCTTAGAATAATAGCAAAAGACTCTCTCTCTCTCTCTCGTTTGGAATGTCAGCGCCGTTAGAGTCTTCTCTTATTTCGAAGATTCTTATTTCTGCTGTTAGTTTACCGCTTTCCATTTTTATGAGGACAATATTATGATTTATTAACCCGTTAGGAATTTTAGATCTTTGCCTCGCTAGTTATGACTTAAAGGAGTGCAAAAAGAGGTCTGAATTTGCATAATATACAAAAATATGTAGGATGAAATATTGAAAAGCAAGATATTCAATATTTAGTAGGTGAAACAGAAACCTCTGCTCTGGTTTTCATTTCTTCACCTGTGATCACGAAAATACCAATCTACATATAAATATTCACGATCGATCCGTAACGATTTCATGGTGCGCGTAATGATCGGAGATCGACATTTTGGACTTTCTCTCTCAATCTGTCGTTTGAAATCTCACTCGTCACTCGTTCAAAGTGTTTTTATTTCCGCAATTACTTATTACCTTTATTCTTTCGAGACGACGATCCGCTCGATGATTTATTAACACGTTACCAGCTGTTGATCTCTTTGCCTCGCTAATTGTAGGTGTTAACCGCTGACGTGTTCGGTTGTTCTTCCTTTTGCAACTTTCCTCGGTTTTGTTTCTCTCGTCGATCGTTTCTTCTTCGTCCGCTAATAATCTGTCTCATACTTCATCTCTTGCCCGCACGCCGCTATTAATCACGGACAATCGTGCTTAATGCTGTTTGAGTTCTTACGTCGAGACATCGATAATTCTTCGGTGACCAAGATACAAATCCATTGGGGCGTTCTCTTGTTAGTTTTTCCCTATGCTCGTTAATGCAACTTTGTAAAGCAACGGTCCATCTTCTGGTTTGCAAACAAGCGGCCGATCTCGATTGGTTTTGCGCTGTTAATTATCGGGCCAGGTTCGATCTTCCGTCTCTCGAGCTGGTTTCGAGGTTTACGAGCACACGGCGATACCGATCGTTCCTCCACGCTAAGATCGTCCGTTCTGATGCATGGACTTGCAGATCTTATTGCCCGTGTACCGACGGTTTAATGACTCGAGATCGTAAGCCCGAGATGCGAGAGTCACGATGATTGGTACGAAACATCCGAGTCGCGTGGTATCCGGGCGAATGATGCTCGATTCAATACTCGGTTTACATTGCGATTAATGCGACGTTACAGGAGAATAGTCACATCGCGATTCGTACAATTTGCATCGTAAAGTTTCCCTTGAAATTTGGAACTCGCCTTTCTCCAAGTTTTCTTCGACGAAACTGTCGTCTGTGTTTGGATTATAAACTAAGATTGGATTATACGGCAATGGTTACGTTGCAATTCGCACGTTATATTCGCAATTTGTATCGTAAACTTTCTGCTGGAACGTGGAGCTTGGCTGTCTGAAAGTTTTTCAACAGAGCTATCGATTGAGTTGAACAAAGTTAGATTATATGGAACGAAATATCGAAGCAAACGATAGTCGCTTCTCGAGTTAGTTGGATCATTGTAAGATGTTCGTTAATGTAAGAGTTTGTATTCGTTTGTTTAAGCTTGTGAATTTTCAATTTCTTCCGACAGCGAAATCTTCGTTCGATCAATCGGTACATAAAACGTTCGATGGAAAAGTCATTTCGAACGATTCGCCTGCTCTATAAATCAACTTTCGAAACGACATCAATTTCACGTTTCAAATGCGATCAAATAGTCTACGAACTTGCAGCAACTATCGCAGAATATTCCGTGAAAGTATATTCACTGGGATACACTGCTATCATAAACATAAGCTACCGATTAAACGGTACGGCGAATAATTCGCATTTCTTCGTCTTCAAAAATTCGACGAAACATCATTACGTTATGGCGAATAATTGATCACACGCGTCTCCTCTTCTTCCGTGCTTTATCTTCGCTTCGTAAGAATCGTCTTCGCGCTACGATGTTTATTCGACGTGTGTCGTTGTCGTGGATTTATTAGAGAAAGTTAACGCTGTTGCTCGGTGGATCGTTTCTAACGACACACACACAAACACACGTGGCAACATGTATACGCACATCGAGTTTACAGCCCCGAGTCATCAACATTGTAGCGATATTGGCATTAATCATCGATGCGAAACGTTGATCGAAATCCGGAGAAGGGTTGGAGATTAATCGTCTTCCGGCGGCCTCGTAATCAATTAAAGTCGTCAGCGTGGTATCAATTTTAAAAGCTCCGATGGAAAATGATTCGCGTCATTAATCCTGCGACTATCCCTGCAACGCTTTTTCCATAGTCGAAGCACATGTTCGTGATTCCCTCCTTTCTTTATAGTTTGTTAAATAGTTCTTTATAGTTTGAACGATTGATTGCTATTGATTTTGGAGCAATGTTTCATGTCGATTTTATATAACGTAACGAAATATACGTTTCGTCTTAATTATTAGGAAGTCTATAATCAAGAAAATTATTTCTCAGAGGATTGTTACATATACGCGGAGCATGATTTTTATTCGACGAACTTGGAAAACGACAGAAGATATTACAGAATCGAACGTCTATGGTTTATCGAAAAAATCCAGCGACATTTTGCCAAAAAATCTTGGAACCAAATTTTCAACGCAAACTTAGTGCCAGACGCTGCTGTAACATTTTGCACCCTCGTTTTTCCACGATCACGTCGTTGAATATAAAGCATCTCTGTCGCAAGATCTCTTCTTCCGTCCCTTTGGCAACGTTCTAATAGTTTCATCTCGTCTTCTGCCTGCAGATAATTACAATGCATACTTGTCAATGGATAAAAAATCTGCAGAATGCCCACCTTAAGGCAACACACCTTTAATCATCCTGACAACTTTCCAACTCTTCCATCATATCTTCCACACACCTCTGCATAATTACATCCTCGCCAATTAACCCATTTGCAACCGATGATATATAGTAGAACTCCACTTACATGAAGTCGTCAAGAGACAAACAATTCGTATAATTAGATTTCATGTACATAATAGTTTACATTCAGATACAGTCGTATATCAATGAAGTTTACTTTTACTTTATTTTTACCGACCCTTGTACTACGCACGTTAATTAACAAACAACTTTAAATTAATATTTACATTTTTCTGCACAAAATAAATGATATACTTTATCGATATATATAACTATAGGCTTATTTTTATCGCCGACCGTCAGCGGATTCAATCTGCAGAAGTTGGTCTAATTAAAAAAAAAAATTCCTTTAATTAAGAATTTCATTAGCCAATTTCTCGATCTTACGCATCAACGCGAAACGCGACGAATTTCACAACCGATGAATGACACGAGCCAAACATGGGCACGGAACAGTTGGGACAAGAGCGACAACATATTCACCTGCTCGATGCTGCTTGTTATCTCTTCATCAATTCGGTTCTTCGGGTTCACGCGCCATCTACACAAACGTACTCGTTCGTCTTTAATTGCTTAACCGGAGCGTCGGCGCGCTAATTGCGACGTGAAAGCTCGTCAGCGGCAATAAAACCGAGCGATCCAGTAACCGACGCATTTGCATCCCCCGGGACGAACCTTTTCCGCATGCATGATCTCGCCAGGCCTAACAATTAGTTCTCTTTCTTACTCCTTCTTCTGTTCTTTTTCTTTTTCGTTTCTTTTTCTTACATCGTTCGCGATTTCAACTGCAGCGATAACAAAGAGGAGAAGAAGGGCCTCAGTTTCATATTTCGCCGTGCAAAAACAGAATTACTAAGCGAGGATAATTGGACGGGCCGGAATCAGGCTTGCCTAGCGGTCTAGCCCACGTAAAAACGAAGCACGAAATACGAGAGAAAATTGCTTCGCTTTGCTTCGGTCCTTTTTTGATATTACGGGGGGTCGACGAAATATCGCTGCACCCTTTCCTGAAATATTTCTGCACGTTGAAACGATAGGTTTAACGATATTCAGCAGCTACCTCCTTTAGTGTCTCTTAATTAATTAAAGGCCGACCAGTAAAACGATGGAAGTTACATTGATGAAAAGGTTATTAAGAGACGCAAATAATGTAAGTTATCGTTCGGTCACAGTACAATACACAATGCGGATGTTCATTAAATAAGCTGATTTTTATGATTCGAACAAAGACACGTAGTTCATTTTCTTCGGCTATCATAAAATTACATCTAGCGTTTAGGTAGATAAAAAAATAGTAACTGGGAAAGATGTCGAGTAAATTTGTGGAATTGCCTTGTACCATCACAACGTGAATTCAATTCAGTTGGATGAGATTCCGTGATACGAATTGACTGAGGGAAAATCACAAATGAAACGTTGCGTTAATGTAACGTACCTGGCTAATGGGTTATAATATGGTTTGGCTAATAACATAGTTAATAATATAGTTGGGGAAATTGTGGAAATAGAATGAAAATTGGTCAAAAGGGTAATGCCAAGGATGATAACAGAAATAATAAGAATCAATTAAGTCAGGAAAGTTTCTGGCTTCGTTAACTTCGAATCTATCGATCGTTAGCTTTGCCTGAACTATTGGTAACCGTTTAACAAGAATTTAACGATGATCGAGATAACGCGAAGCAATTAACTATCTCTCCTTCCATAACGCTCAGAATACAAAACAGTTAAAAAAGTACCCGATGAAAAAAAGAAAAAAAAAGAAAATACGTATCTATGAAGCTGCGAGGAAATAATAAATTCTCATTCAAATCTCGCAACGGCGGAAAGAAGAATCGCCGAAACGCATCGTCTTGTATCGATGGCGGAAAAGCCACTGTTACCGGCCTCGTTAACGTTTACTAATTGCCCTTTATCCGTCTCTCGACGCTTGTTAACAAATCCTTAGCTTTTAACATGCAGCCAACTTAATGAAAATTTAACAACGTTAACGATAACAATCTCGCAAAATACGGTCATAGGGATAGTTATTAGCGTGACCATAACTTTATTATAATAACAGATCAACGTTGTAAAACCATCAACAGTAGTCCTGAACAGCACGTCTGGACGTTCCCACCGAGAACCTCGGACATATTTTAATTAAAGAATCGCGTGGAGGAGGCACCTTGGTAATTAGGAGCCATCGAGCTTATCGTTTCATCATCGCGTCTTTAATTTTGGATTTTAACAGTAATTGTCGGCACGATGTTCTGCGATATTTATCGATGATTTATAATACGACCGTTTGAATTTATTGGAAAGATACGTGCGGTGAGAGTTTGTTGTTGGAAGATCAGAGAAACAATTTGGATTTTACGCGATAGGAGATCGACGAAAAAGGATATTCAATTTTCAAAAGATTCTGACATCGATAGGAAAGTAACGTTGATTTCTTATTGGCCTGAGATAACAAATTTCATATAGTTAATCCGCTACTACGTATGATAAATTCGAATTACGGGCCTTCTTTTCCATTTTCTAGTTTCTATGAAATCATAAAATCAGAATGATATTGCCACGTTTATTGAAACGTAATTCAACATCTTTTTACTGTGTTCTGTGAATGCGACATATCGACCCGGTGTCATTGATCATGGAAAATTGCATTGATCTCTTTTCTAACTTAAGATAGAGGCCAGCGTATATATCTCTGTTTCATAACGCTACTCTGTAAGATTTAAGAGCTTACAGCTGTATCGCTATTTTATCTGTAATTTAAAAATCTCTATTTAAATTGCGTTTCTTTAACGTCACTCGGCAATCTACCCATTAGTCACTAAAATCATGCCGTCATCACGCAATCGCTAAAGACCACTAAATCAAGCTCTTAATCGTTAACTCATTAGAGACTAAAGTTTCAAACGGCAAAGACTTGCACGTAAAATGACACCACATACCTAACCATACGCTTTATCAAACGTTTCTGCGTTTACTCTCTCTCTCTCTTTCTCCCTCTCTGGAAACGGATAAAATAATTAGGAATCGAGAAATTTTCAGACGTGACTGCTAAATCAAACACCATCGGTGGTTCACAAATAGCGATTACGTGTGTCAATTATCCGCCAGCCATGGAAACTGTCGTACATCTAAATTTACAGGAAAATTTTCTCTTCGTGCCAAACGAGATTGCGATTTAAGTCGAATTGCGCGTAAGGTATTCGTTGGATAATTACGAGGCTAATCGCGCGTAATTAGGGGCCTAATGAGGGCCACAGGGTCGCGTGTAACTCATGCTCCGCTTTATGAATGTTAACAAGCGAGAACAAGCGGTTTGGCGCGCTTATGCGAGTATACACGCGATTCGCCTTTGGTGAATTTGTGTAGTAGTTGTACGCCTGTCTTCTTTAACTATCAGTCTTTTTTTTCTTCTTAATTCAGACTGTAATTTCCATTGTTTTTCATAATTTGGATCGCGTTATTTTAGACTGTAGATTTCAATCTGTGAATAGGTTTGCATAATGTTCGAAGCGAATCGAGTAAGATCGAAACAAATTTTACTGAAAGTTTGTAGAATGCGAAAGTTTTAGCAATAAACGCAATATTACTACGAAAGAAGGATCTTTCGAGTGTCAATGATAGTTTGCGGTATTCTGTACATTGGACGTAATGTTGTGACAGAAATATTCGAAAGAAAAGGACACGTGATCCTTCATAATGTAAAGTTATTTATAAAAACGAAAAATAAGCCAGTATGTTTTTTGATTTCAAAGAAATATGAAAAAGGAAAAGGTATTATAGCGAAGAATTTAATCAACCTCTGATATTTTCGTTCCTTTCGTTCAAAGAAAAATAGAAGGTTGTCTAGAACGGTCTAAGTATATGTACATTTGCGACTTGAATAACAGATTTGCTCTTAAGTAGCGTTTGTAATCCTACAATCTGATTTTTCTATCTGATTGCCAGTTTTATTATTTTCCTCTTCGATGAATCAGATAATGAAGTACAACCAGTGATTAACGTCCGACACTGTGTCGTGAATAAGCATTATGCAAAACACACATCAATTACCATCAATTGTTTCTCGTATCTTCAATTAAAATAATAAAGTAAATTTTCTAAGAAAGAAATTGCCAGACGTTCGATCGAAAATTATCGAAATTTTTTCCCCTTGAAAAGTTCACTCGCCCGGCCGTAATGACTAATAAACTGACTCAAATGTTTGCTTTAGTTATCTTGCATAAATAGCGAGTTCGCTTAATAAGTTTAATTAACGAGCACGAGTTAAGCACAGGCTTGTAAAACGCGCAACACGCAACCATCTATGCGCGGTGTTTAGAGGGTCACTAAGTGCCACTTGAACTTGTACCGTTCCACGTTAATTGCATCTCAAACACAACCTTAACGACGCGATCATTCTTCCTCGCCCCTGCTTTGCGTAATTACGCTCCCAGAAATTTTTATCTTACAAAATCCTACGTATTTCGTGGATGCTAGAGAATTTTTACGGGACGAGCAACAGCGAACACCATCCAATTTCAATCGGAAACCTATCATCCTCGAACTTACGTATTCATCGAAATTCATCGAAACCTTTATCGAAGAAAAAAAGTTCCAAAGTCATTAAAAAAAAAAAAAACTGCCACAGATCGAACTTTACAGTTTTATACAGTTTCGTAGATTTATATAACCGCGGAAGATTCAAATTTCTACAAATAAAACATAATTTGGCCATAAATTGGCCTGTACAATTCGCGAGAAATTGGAATTTCTACGAGTAAAACAGGCCCTCTAACTAACTCGACTTAATCCCAGTGCAAAATCTTACGCTCCTATACATTTATGCAAATTGCGTTAGATGGACATTTTTACAGGTTAGATACCATCTAAGGTTATACTGCATACACCGCTGAAAATCTACATCGCTCAAAACCGATATAATCTTTAATCGCGAGAAGCCACAAATTTCCCCCGCGAGAAAGTTTCTATTTGCCATTAGCGGAAAATTGCGGGCGCGGAGAAAACGAGGGGCCAAAGTCGAGGACGCGGAAGAGCGAAAGCCTGTTTCCACCGTGACACCAAGATGGCGTCGAGCCGCTCTCCTCCATTCTCCCGGCTTAAATTCACAATACCACCCCGCTACGCTCTCCCCTTTACGCTTGCCCTCTCCCTTTTTTTGAACCGTGTTACGCCCATGGAATACATAACGCGACGCCTGTCCGTGATATATGCACGTAATGCATCTGGATCGTGCAGCAACACGCACCGCTTTACACGAGCTCCGTGCATGCACACAGAGAAACAGAAGCACAGCACACGCACCACCCTAAAATTCGCCACCCCTCGATCGGCTATTAGCATATGAAACCTCTCGTTACTCGCTCCTGTCCCTACTTTCTCGTACGTTTCGACCATTAAGGGAACGAATAAAGGCCACTGCGCGTTCCTCTGCATCCATGGAAACTGGCTTAAGGCCTGCTCCGGAGGTAGATGTAGAGATACTTTGGGAATTATGGGGTGTGATGGACGCTGATTTGCGAAACTAGTCTCGGAAACCGGTGTCAGATCGGTTTCGTTGCTGTATGAAGTTTCTATGGTAGGTTGCAAGGTGAAGATTGATTTAAGTAGAGAGGAGGTTAGGTGGCGAGATAGGATCGAAAGATGGTGGAAACGGCAACTTAAGATTTATGGGCCCTTGTTAAGGCAGATTACGCCTCGAACGCTTCTGCCATATTATAGATGAAAAGTTTTTGTGTCGGAGGTCTGAATTTAGAGCGATGCATTTTCGAGGTTAGCATCGAGGTAAAATCTTATTTCGCTTAGGTTAGATGTTAAATCCCTCCACCAAATTTGGCACCGTATCGGATTAATCGAATATAGAATTATCTCTGAGAAAGATCTTGCAAATTGTGTCGCAATCATTTTCCTTTGATTCCTGACGTTAGACTTCGCGTACGTCTCCCTTTGACGGATTGGTATCAGAACGCGAAAGACGAATTTTTACTTTTTTCCGCGGCACTCTGCACAAAATTTCAAAGCTTGCTATTAAAACTCGCACAAACATACCCTTAATTTCCCATCCAGTTATCGAAATAATCGAAGAATAATAGAGTTGTTCAAGAAACTTCTCTCAATTATAACAGAATTCGGAATCTAGACGTGAATCTTAAAAGACTCGGAGCATAATTCAAAGATCGAAATTAAAGAAACTCGGTGACATTGTGCACGCGGCTTTAGATGCAGTGCGTGAGATAGCCGCGGAATTTTGTCCACGTTCCCGATAATTGAATAGCCGTTCTCGTTAAACGGAGTAATTTGATGCCGGCTGAACTGCTTCGCGCCCTTGCATCCGACCGCGTTGTAATTACGGTTCTAATTGCCGGGTAATTAGCCACGACGCTCGGCTCGACCTAGCGGATCCTCTACCCGACGCGAGTTTTCATTTTTTTCTCCGTTTTCTGTAAACCGTTTTGACGGAAATAATTGTTCTGCAGCGGCGAGATGCTCATCAGCCCATCACCTCGTCTTCTATTCCTACCCTTTTAACTTACTAATTGCCGATATTTAATTGCACGACATTCGATCTGATCGCAGCCAGGCTCCGTGAAATTGCACGAAATCCATCAAATTTCGATTTTCTCTTCTTTTATAGAAGGATCCTAATTTTTCTGATGAATTTAGAAAGATTTATATCGAGACGAGCGCCACTTCCTCCTTAGAATTCGCCTAACGTAAGCTAAGCATTGAAATCGTTATCGAAGTTATGAACAGTATACGACGATTGTTATACGTTTTTCTTCTCCAGAATTTATATTCGATTTAACAGATCGTTATTAAAGTACGAATATTTATGCAAATTCATATATTTGCGAACAACGAGAGGAATGGAACTTAAATACTTCACTAGAAAGTACTATGGTAACAGGATTGTGAGTAGGTGAACATTTTTCCAACTGCTATACGCCAGTGAAACGAAAACTGTCGATCATCTGTCGTGCAAAGATCATAAAGAATTCACCGAGCTACTACACGGCATACATTTAGAACACAAGCTTTTTAGAAAATCGTTTAAGTATTTGCTTGGAACTAGGATCACGATTTCTAAGATTATCTTAAACGCAATTGTAACAACATTTTATCCTACACATCTATCACAACATAACGTCACAATTGTAAAATATCAAAGTACCGATTAATTAAAAAAAAAACGTTGAACGTATTCTGTTATATCAAACACGCAGCCAAGATTTAATTCTTTAATTCTGCTTATCTCGCCAATATGTTTCGGATTAATCAAATAACGGAGAATCGTTAAAAATTACAACTAAAATTACAATTAAAATTAAACTTCTTCGATTTATTACCGATCGATGTATACGTTTGTATATCTATATTATGCACCTTTTTACGTAACTGGGGTCGCGTAAAGCTTTCTCGGACGAAATAGGATGGGACGAATGAGGAAGGTTTAGGAAAAGCTGCAGCGCAGAATCGAATATTTTGCTCTGAATATTTTATATACACTTGCGATCGTTGTGCATTTTCTACGTACTTTGAAATTTCCCGTAAGTGCGTAAACATTTGCGGTCTACAAGGTTCTACGTAATGCTTCGAATTACTATCGATTTAATATAGGATCAATACTAACACTGTGCGACAAAAATATGGAGCGCAAAGGGTTGATTCTATGGAATAGGCGGAGGATGTTACCTGCGTTTCCGTCAACGAGAGCGCCTGCGCCAACTGCTTCCTCTCCGCACCGACGACGTAGTGATTTTTCTCGAACGCGTGCTCCAGCTTGAGCAACTGACTGGGGCTGAAGGCCGTCCTTATTCTCTTCGGCTTCCTGAATGGCTGCAGAAGAAAGCCTGGTATGTCGGGGCCTGGAACACGCGCAAGAAACCCATGAATTAGTCAGTGTCGCGATTCGACGTTTAACTGGAATTCTCTTTTCCTTTCTTTTTTAAAGAGGAAATTGATACTAGTTAAGTTTAAATTACTCGGATCTCTCTCTGCTCAATTTTTATTGGAAAGAATTTCGACAATTATACACCGCGCCGGAGACATTGATAAATATCCTACAACTTTCTCGGATGATTTGAAAGCTTAGGTCGGTAAAGAAAAGAAAATTTGGCTCCAAGATAAACGATCCAGTTCTCTCGTGGAAGATTGAATCGCGTACACGCTGTATCTTAACATCTGCTACCTAAATTAAGCACGCTATTACGTTACTCAAGCTCTTACTTCCAACTTGGATTCTTCTAACTTGAACAAAATTCCCATTTTTCGAAGATACTACAATTTCGATTCCATGTACTTAACTGTCCAGGTATTAACTGTTCATAAAATTCAAAAAGTCGGAGAACGAAAGGTAAAAAGATTGAACGTAACGAGAAACGGAGAACGAAACACCTAAAGGAACCTAAAGAAAATACAAAGCACAAGGGGAATAGAAAACTTGCGAGAAGAAAGAAATTTTCGACGTAACGAGAGAAAATGTTAAATTACATTAGATAACGCGATTCAGGGAAAATTCATTAGGTGACGATTAATTTTTAAACGACGCTCGTCATCGACATTGTCCACGCGTCGTCAGGAACGAACGACACGCAAGCTTCGTTCGTTCATAAAGAGTCAGTGAACAATGAGGGTTGGGGAGGAAAGGAAAGAAGAAAAAGAAAATGAAAAGAGGAAAAAAGAGAAAAACGGACACGAACTGCACGAGCCGCTGGCTACCTAGAAGTCCGCTCGCTCGGTAATTGAGTATTCCACCTCGAAAGAGTCATGTCGATCGACCGATACCTACGTCTGCCGGAAGTCGGCCGGGGATACTTTGCCGGGAAAGCTCGGGACGATAAATCGCTCGATTCTCTCGACCAGCGGGTCCCAGCTATCCCGAGCTACTTTCCGACCTCGATCGAATTCGATTTCGCTCTTTTTATCCCTTTTCGTTTCGCCAGCTTCCATTCTCGATTATGTAACCGTGATTAATATCGTCGTACGATTCGATTATAATATGCTGACTTAACTTTCGACCTTTAATATTCTAGAAATCTTTATTATGCGATAAATTAATCAAATCGTTCAGTCGAATACGATCGTAGAGGGAAACTTTTTGGAAGTAATAATTTCTATTTCGAAAACGTACGAGGAGCGAGTTGTCGCGTGTTGGATAATAATTCGAATTGAATTATTAGAAATTCGCGTGGAAGATAACGCGCCTGCGGAGAAATCCAATATCAATTCGAGTAATAGCTAATCGTTAAAAGAGTATAAACAAATGGAGAGGAACTATTTGATATTTAAGATCAAAGGATATCTACGTGAATCATCCGGATAAAATTAGCATCGGTGTATAATTCAGATAGATTAAACATCACACTTCAGCGAACGCAAAACTCCTCGTTATTTCTAAATGCGATTTAATATAGACTTCGATATGATAAATATGCGTTTCTAGAAATTCGCCAACGTCTAGAATCGAATCTACAGCTTTATACGAAGAAAGAAACGGAGCATAAATAATTTGCAAATTTAATTTTACCAGTGAAAACGACGAATGAAAATTTTCACATCACCAACGCGGCATTTTATACGGTAAACTCGACAGAATATAAAGAATTAAATCTTTCAACGTATCGCGTGCAAATAGGTAAACGAATGATTAAAAAAGCAGAAAATAAGAATAAAGTGTGCTGTAACTTTCAAAGCGCACGATCGATCATCGAGAACCTGTGGATGACTGACAATCGTTGTTTGATCATGCTGGTAGCATTGTTTACAAGCGGCCAAGGCAACATCTATCAAGGGTATGCGTTTAGACGAGAACCCGAGATCGTAAGGAACGTACGAAGCACGTGGAAAACGCGTCTTATTTAAGCCAGCGCGTGCATACGTGATGTGGCCATTAAAGCGGTCTCTTTTCTACCTCGACCTTCTCGATCGAGAAACGCGCACCATGCGTGCGACTTAAAGACCCAGTTAACATTTCATGCGTTTGCATGGCAATGCGACTCCTCGTCCGATCGATCGGCAGCCCGTGAACTGAATTAGCTCTTAGCTTCCTTTTGTTCCTGTGAATAGCGGCTGAACACGTGTCGCGATTACTACCATCAATTATTTCGATCAATTACCGGAATCAGTGATATTTCTTCTTGTCCTCGAGATTCTATGTCATTTTATGAATTTACATTAATTTTCCCCTTATTCTTTTCTTTTTACTTTATATCGTATTTTCGTGGGAAGCAACCGGGTTTGCTGGTTCGAAATTCTTCTTTCGTTCTTTCTCGCGACAATTGAAATAATGTTATGTTTACTCCAATAGCTCGTTTAGCGTTCAACATCGACGTTCATTCGAAGTACAAAAGTCCAAAGTCTGAAAACTAACGGTTAAATAAAAATGTCACCCGATTATTTTCTCGAAATTCCCTTCGATGCAAAATCTAACGTTCATACGGCGATTAATACGAACGAAACGCGAGTAGAGGAAAATAAATGCATAAATACGTAGCTTTCGTGTGATCGATGTTTAGTTTTTTAGACGTTGAATTCTTAATTCTTTGAAATTTTATTCAGACGCCAGTTGCAAGATAATAGATACCCTTCCTTCCATGAAATTACGATTCTGCACCATTCGATGCTTTTATCCATTTTAAAGTTTCAAGAATCGCGAGGAACGATGAAAAATGTTCCCGGTATACTTAAGACCACTATTACCAGCTCATTAATTATTCCTTGGTAAGAGGCGATACAACCAGGCAACAACGAGCACGAAGGCCCCGTCGCATTAAACGCGTCGATTAATTCGAAATCCACGCGAGTCGCGATTCGATAATCTATTAATAATTGCAGTTATTATTCGATAACATCTGACTGATCATTAACGTCGTTATTGCGTGAAAAGTTGTTGCACGGATGGATAGAAACGTTAATACCTTGGTCGTGACTCTATTTTCCAGAAACGTCACCTTCTGTCGATGCGAACGGACAACTTCTCCTAACCATTCGATGATTAATCGACGATTAATTGAAAGAGAAGAAGACGATCGAAACTTGATATAAACTAATTACTTTCTCGATCGTCAGATCGTTAACCAACCATATGACGTCTAAATATATATGACATAAATCGATTTCTTATTAATTCCAATTAATGAAATTATTCGAGTAATATATATATATATATATAACGTGTGAGATGTTTGATAATTTTGAACATGTTTTCTCAGAACCGAGTTATGATCAGAACATTGGGGCAACGTAATTTATAATTTATCGAACGTAGAAAATGTTTTTGCGTTTTTAAAAACGCAAAACGAACAACTCTTCTTCGTTCGAATTCATATTTCTATAGATTCGTTTAATTTTGAAAGTAATACGTGGTTTGGCAATCTTAGCGTGACTAACGAGTATGTTTAATACAGCCTTCTCTTCGTATTTTAACTAAATAAAGCCGATGATGAAGTTGATGATATCGTTAAAACGATTTACTTTATTCTCAGTGACAATGCAACGATACACGTCACAGATGTTTGATATACCACCACCTCTCAGCGAATGTATTTCGAAAGTTCGAGATACAGAAACAATAAAAATTACCCATCGAATCGAAACAATAAGAAAATGGTAAATGAGAAATTAAGTGACAAAAATGATCAGAGATATTTTAATATTTAGAGATCGATGCGCACAAAGTCAGACGAAATTTGAAACTGGAAACACAGACTATTTCTCCATATCTAATAAACGATCAATAAGTGTCAATCCTAATTTGTAATTATTTATATCGAATACAATACTCGTTTTATTCTCGTTTAACATTAAACGGCCGCTGACTCATAAACACTGCTAATATACAGGGTGGTTGGTGACTGGTGGATACTACGCGAAAAAAGAAGTCGAAAATATGGAATAAAAATTTTTCCTTCGAGGCTTTGTTTTCGAGAAAATCGACTTTGAATTTTCGCTCGGTACGCGTGCACTTTATCGCGTCTCGTTATAACGGATCTCACTGTAGATCGTTGTCTCGATGGAAAAATTAAAAAACAAAATTTTTATTCTATATTTTCGACTTCCTTTTTCGCGTAGAATCACCCCCTTTCCGCTCGTACCACCAGTTACCAACCACCCTGTATATGTAGTACATATTATAAACATATGTACGTAGTAAATGTACTATATGTAGTTAACTACATAACGATGACATTCACAATGCATAGTTTCTTGGTATCGCAGAGTTATAAGAAAATTATGGTTTAACCTCCTTCGATAGTCGCTATTTACGACGGATCTACGTGATTCTATCTGATAGCGATAGTCGAGTATCTTTGATCGCCAGCTTACGATTCAATTGCAGAGTAGAAAGTTTTTTACGTGGATGTTTATTCATTTAAATAGACACATAGAAGAGTCTATAGCCGAAACACGGTTACTCTACGAACTTTCTACATGTTGTCGTGTCTTCTTTCAGCTCGGCTCATAAAACTCGCAAACAATACCTTTCAAGGATATGTATTTTCTATCTTTCGTAATACTATCATTTTCAAAGAAACGGAAATTAAATAAAGTGGCAATTAAATACGACCAAAGGAGAGTGCACACGATCGACGTTATTATCGATATTCAGAGTTCTCCACATTATCGTACGCGCGAGATCCTCGAGAGGATCGACGTATATATCGTTGTTTGGCACTGATAGTGGCACGACCGAAAAAATGGAAATTTTAAAAGAGAGATTCTTTAAAATTTACAAGTAAGTTTTCGCCAGACGTTTTAACGACATCGACACAGGGTATTCCGCGTTATTCGTGAAAACAGTACGACTTTGCACTTGTAGCGTCATAAAACAAATAAAGAGGAGCCGATGTTGTAAAACTAAGGTCACGTTGATAGCGGCATACATGAATAATAATTTTCCCCTCTGACGCAAAACTGGCGGAATTATAAATATACCGTTTTACGTGATAAAAGTAGAAACATAATGCAGGCCTTCTATTCGATAAAAGCGAATTCGAAGTTTACTCCGTTGTGCCACTATCAGTGCCAAGAGGCGATATATTGACAGTAGAATATTCAGAATCCTGAGTATTCGCTACAACATTCACGATAACTTTAAAACGATACTTTTAAAGTTCCAAGCAAAGATCCATTCCCTTTCGCGCCATAAAATTCACAAAATTTAGCCACTGTACTAGAAACTATTCTAAAACAACTATACGCTAAAACCTTCCATCCCCCGATAATTCACCCTCGAAACAAATAAACGGAAATCCAAATGGAAAGCACGTCGTAGATATAAAAGTCAAGACTTCTAGCGAAAGAATAATAAAAATTCTCTATCGCCCTCTTTCCGAAATTTATAAAATTTCTCCAATTACCCGACCCAGATTCCTCTATTCCAGGATACCTCGTACCCTCCTCAACCCTCGGATACGCGCGCTACACCTGCAGCCATATTAACAAATCCGTCACGAAACGAACTAGAACCCCGCCTTATCGAGTGTATCGCGGCGGAATTTGCATCGGGTCTGTTTACGGTCGCGTTAGCAACAATTAAAAACGCATTAGCGCCGGGGTCGACGTTTGCTTGGACGATTCACGTAGCTCGGCGAAACGTTCGAAACGCCGTTGGTCGCCAGCTCTAGCGAAACCAAAGGGAAAAAACGACAAAAGAAGAAACGAAAGAGAGAGAGAGAGAGAGAGAAAAAAAGGAAAAACATAAAAGGAGGGGGTAGGGAATCGGGGTTATAATTTGATACGTTCGCGATTTGGTCTTATTTTTGAGTAATTTCGAGTCGCTCTGGGCGGCTCAGCTGCGCACAGCCAAGCTTCCCGTAATTACAGGCCGTCTAGCTTCTCTTCGTCGTTTCCCTTCGCCCTCGTCCTCCAGAACCTTCGCTCCTCGTCCTTTCCTTCGTCCTCTTCTCCTGTTTGCAGAGAACCGGGAGAGGCTCGGGACGCCCGTGGGCGACGTCTAGGAAGCGCCTAGAGATTCGCTAACGACGCAACAGGAGAAAAGTGTAGGTCGAGGGAAACGGTGAACGAATGGAGCAACCGGGAATGGCAAAAGATTTTGAAGCCCTCGAAGACGATGTTGAACGAGCAAGACGTTTTGCGGAGAGGAGATGCTGCGAAGGAGAAACGTTAACGTTAAATAATGGGTAGGTGTTGTTGCGGAATGAAAAACACGTTCCAGAGATGTTTCAATGGAGAAGAATATAGGAAAAGTGAAAGCAGGGATGAAGTTCGTTTTTTGGTACAGCACGGGAAACGTTGAAGGACGAGTTTTAGGATTCGAAGACGATAGTGGAGTCTGGAAACGCGTGATGAAAGAGATGACGTTGACGAGGAGATTTTTACGTTGGAGAGGAACGATTTGAAGACGGAAGGAAAAGTAGATTCTTAGGTATACAATCTTCTTGAGACGATGACGCAAGGATTTCGATATTTAGACAGCAGAAATAGTGAGATATAAATTGGAACGAAGTTTTACGTTTGCTATCGGTGACAAGAGGATCGATGTTGCTGCGATAAAACGGTAAAACGTCATATCGAAGAAGAAATTACCTTGTGGATAGAGACGTTAAATCGTGAAGCGTGTCTCACATGGAGATAAATAGCAAAGAAACGAGAAGGATGAATGAAAATAACTACAGCCAATAACACAAAAAGGAATATAATAAGATGTTACGAAAGATGGAATCTTCTAAACTTGTAAAACGTTTGACAGCTTCCATCCGTAATCCATAAACACGTAGATTTAATCTTCGTATCAAATATTCCAAGAATAAAAAATTATATGGACATAACAGTACAGAGGTATTTCTAAGAAGCGTCACATAATCTCTACGATCGCGTATTTAACAATTTCCAAAAAAGCCGTCGTCAAACGGTGTGTATCGCGAAGAAGAAGGAGGCTGTACGATCGATCCGAGATGAGCACAGGATATCTTTTCGAGGATAATCGCGTCACCATGGACCATTAACGTCACGGAAGGCTCATTCTTCGACGAAATATTATTCGCTGAATTACGCAGTTGGTTAAACAATTAAGAAGCGCCAATTACGGAATTAAGTATGCAAATCAGCTGTCGTATATATAACCAACCGCCTCCGTAATTATGTAAATTCACGTACGAACAATCGCAGCCACCGATATATAACCAAATACGTACACGCCGGTTCTTGAAGATATTTGATTACTCACATAGACAACTTTAATGCCCATATCGCATGTTGCATAAAATATTTCGAGATTTTACGAATACTGTAATTGGATACGACCTTCGTGATTACATTGATCGTGATTGAAAGCAATACGAAAACCTATAAGAATACGAGATATTTCTTGCAAATGTATAAGTATTTGTTATTTAGTGAAAAATAAAAATACGTGACGAATAACCATGTTGGGCATGTAACAAGTGTTAAGGATTATCTCATTGAATATCGAAGTTCATTAATAACGAATAATTGACTGTTTAAATCTTGTAATTTCTATGTATATTTTTAAACGAGCTTTCAACTTTTAGAATTATGAAACCATTATGAGCATGATAGTCGAGCATCGTTGAAATATCGACGATATTACAAAACGTAGTAAATCAAAGGTTTTTTTTTTTTTTTTTAACATGCAAGTTAAATACCGTGGAAATTCTTTACGAAATTTCATTGCACGATAATTCGATTATCATTATAATTCAATAACGAATCATTTATTTCGATAAGCTTCGAAACAACGGTAGTTATATTTTTCATAGAAATGTAACGATACGTTGAGGGAACGGAGCTGCGAGTGATTAAATTATTACGTGTAAAATATTGGCAATCCGAACGAGACAGGTTAACGAGTTACGAGTTCTAAAACACACGCCTATATAGTTTCCTATAGCGATTAATCATCCGCGATTCTGCATTCCTGTTAAAATAAAATATCGTCGTTATAGCCAAGCAAATGAGAATGATATTCTCGTTAAGTAAAATATTCAAAAAATTTCCTATAGGTTTTAAGTAATGGCGCTTCTAGTCTTTCATTATCCACATATTAATTTCGATTCCATCGAAACCGGTTAGAAATATGTTGCATTATAGGTAAGTATAACTCGCGTGCATATACGCCAATATAACAAACGACGGAGCCACGGTAATGAGCGATTACTATTTAATTACACGATTCGTTGGCTGCTCGACACGAGCAGTCATCCACCGATACCGGATATCGGCAACGATTTTTCAACGTGCACGGAATTGAAGATGTCGCACCATTTGCATACACGAACGACACTCCTCGTAACGAACGTATCTAATTGCCGTACCAGCAATTAGCGGCATACTTTACATGTGGATAACCACTTTGTTCGCGTCACGATTGCTTCTTTCGTTAATTCTTGCAAAAATTGCATATGCACGTACGCGCAAGTGAAACATAACTAATTATGGATACACACTCGTACGTCCTATTTACATTTTCGTTGATTTTTTTAAATGTTGCAACTGTACGTTGACAGAAGTGAGATATGTATTATCCATTAATTATTATATCCTGTGTGTGTGTGTGTGTGTATTGTAGCTATTTCTTTTACTTGGGAAAATTGCGAGTACGCGTTGATAGAACCGAAACGCTGTCTACTGCTCTTTATTTAATTAAACGTCCTATTTACATCTTCGCTAACTCTTTTTAACGCGGCAACTGTACGTTGACAGAAGTGAAAAATTGTGTACTGATTATGTATCCTATACGTATTTTCGTTATTTCTCTTGCCTGGAATAATTGCAAGTACACGCTGATGAAGAAACGAATCGGAATTGTAGAATATTTTTTCGTGCGAGACTTGCTAGTTAATAGACGCGTGTTATAAGATACGACATCGATCCACTAACGTTTCAAAAAACAGAAAAAAACTCGAAAATTCATAATACAATATTCTAAATAAATTTAAATCTTATCCGTCGTTTATCGTACTTTTTTCAGAAAACCACCTTCGCACAAAACCTTCTCGATTCACGAAAATTTCAGTTCGACGAAGCTTATTTCTATCTTTCACCACTCAAGAACCGAACAGAAGAATACGTACTTTCTCGAATCGAAAAAACGCTACTCTACTTCGTCGCTCTATAAAACGCAACCAGTAGTGACATTCGACTAGTCAGACAATGTCGATCAACGAGAAGGAAGAAGCGCTCGCACAGTCCATCCTGCAAAAAAATCAGATCATTCGATTGTTCAATTTGCACGGTGGATCTCTGACTCGATCGCGATCACCGATCGACCGTGACGATTCGCTCAATGAAGACGTCAATCCGATTCACAAAGGAACGAACGAAGTAGAAGAGGGGAGAGAAATATCGCGTCATTGTCGATGGAACCTGAAAGATCAACGACAGAGGCGTTTTTCGATCGGTTCGAAACGATGGCTCGGTTGAAGAAAAAAAAAAAGCAAAAAGGAGATAAAAATGGCGGGGGCAAACACATGGAAACACGTGGAACACGCGTGAAATCAAGATTCGAAAAAATGGATGACGGGAACGCTACCGAACGCCATTGTTGCCGATGGACACCCCATGGTGCGAACGTCACGAGGGTAAACGTCCCTTTAATAACGCTGATTAACACGGTATTGTATCGCGAACCACTATACCAGGCCTCGATAACGACAAATGGAAACGTTCGCATGATTTCTATTACGAGTTTGAACATTCGCGTCACTCGATTGCTTTCTAACGCGAGTTTCACTGGGACCTCTTTTAAATTTTAATTCACTGCCTCCGTTGGGGGATGGAGATACATGGGTGAGTGATTTCAATGTCGTCGTTTTACACTGCCAAGATCAAAACGGCCAGAGAAGTGGACAAAATTGGACGCTATGCTAAATCCAACAATTCGATTAATTTACCAAACAATAAGAAAATCATGATCCTTCTAATTGTGTAAACTGTAATTAACATCTACAAAGCGATGTAGAAGCGGCTAAAGTCTAGAACGAAATCGTAACAGCTTCAATTTTGCAGTTCGCTAAATTTCAATCAAAGAAAGCTATTTACATATATTCGTTTATCATCTACAATTAATATTTCGTGCAAAGTAGAGCTATTAGAACATTGCAGAAGCAATTAAAAGAATCCTCCAACGATCCTAATATTCCAGTCGGAGGGTACGATATAGCCGAAATAACCGAAATTCGTCTGTTCGTAGAAAGAAAGACAAAATTACATAATCGATCCTCGAAATAGCCAAACACGCATAATTCACGACGATTCTAATAATTCTACTCTATTAGAGGCTTATTTACATTCGAATAGGTATTGCTGATTATTGCTGATCCGTCACCGTGGCTCGTTCGGGACCAATTTTCCAAGAAGCGTACTCTTCTTCGACGCCTGGCGTCGTAAAATTTGCATTTGTAAGCCCGGAACCGGTCGACGATTTTAACGTTTTAACGAAACCACAGTGGAATCGTGCCGTTCCGCGGGTCACATGTTTCACTTAACAAAAGGGTAATTACTCAGAACGGGCTTAATGGTAATTGCTCGTGACTTAACTGCAAAGGCAATTCCCTTTCGTAATATCAATTCTCCGTAAGCGGTGTCGACGGCAGACCAACAGGCGGGAATTCATTCCGCTATCACGTCCATTCCATTTGCGCAACCGCGTATTAGAGGTAATTAGTATTGCAACTGTTCGTTCGCCGTTGGCAGACGTCATTAAAAAATCGCGCCGTGTCAGCTCATTGCGACCAGACGAAGAATAGATACGTAACGAGATTTAACTTCTGTGTTTAGACGTTTTTAACGTGATTCTTCTGTTCTTCGCCAAATCGAGTGCCTCGTTACATGGATATTCTCTTAAGAACGAAGAAGCCTTTTTTTTCTACGTATAATGGGTATTAATTATATATGGTGAGAGGAAGAAGAGGCACGTAAGAGATCTTACGGTGTTCCATGCAACTGGGTCAAGATGTAGCTTCAACACATTCACTGCTAATTGAATTTTCATTGCCTATCCAACAGTATGGCTATTAACTTGAAGTGTTTTTCTTGTAAGTGGTGGATTTAGATGAGGGAAATGGAAAAGAAGGTTTCATTATTCAAAAATTTTCCACGGTTTTCGCCATCTATGTAATAACGAGGTCACGAGTGCTTTGACACTGATATAACCGCAATTCGCTTTTACATCATATGAAAGCTATTGAGGTCAATTTAATGATCTTAATAATAATTGTAACACAATATTGCGTTAATTATGCAGAAACAGCGTGTCGCGTGGTCGCTATCGCCACTAATTCTAGGAATCGGAGAGGAACTTAAATTTCTGCTTTAAAAAATAAACTTTCCTAACGTCGACTATGTAAGAATTATTTATAATTACTATGTATCGTTAGCTCGAAGTACTTTTTCAAAAACGAACGAATATTCCGCGTAATATACAGCTACGTTTCAAATTACAGTAATAATACTCTTGTGTATTCAATAAGCAATTTTAGGGATAGTTCCTATGCCGTGGAACTTACTGCGTAAGTAGACGTTTCTTACGTTATCCGAACAGTTCGATTTTCCGAACCACCTCGATGTCCCAATTGCTTCGAATAATTGACGCTTTATTCTACAGAATTTAAAGACTCAAAATATCTCGACCGTCTATATTCTGCATGTCTCATTCGCAGAATAACTTTACATAACGTTTGCATAACGATTTTAATATTTCATTATCAAATTTTGTAGACAGAATTCTATGATAAAGTTTAACTAAGAAATTCCTCTTCTACGATAAAGTCTAGTTACGATAAAATGCAATACTGTAATATGCTATTAGATTCGAAGAAATCCATCTATACGAGATACCATGGAATTTCTGTTATCTGAACATTCTGTTATCGGTGCTCTTATTTTTCCTCCATAACGGAGCTTGATTATAGTATAGCAGCAGAGCAACGGGTTATAATAAATACTTAGGCCAATAGTCGTAGCACAGATTCGACAATGTTTCAGTTTTTATGCCCTCTTCACATTCCTGATGCCCTGTGCTTAATGTGCAGAATCTGAACCCAACGAGATGAAGGAAGTAGCGAGCAATAAAACTACGATTACATTAGCGGTGAATTATAGTATTTACGAATCGACAGCTACGAGCAGTAAAAAAATAATCCAACGAACACGCCATTGGAAGTCATTTAAGACAGATACGTTCTAATGACAAAAAACGATCCATAAAACCCAACAAATTACGCTCCGATCGCCGTATTTTTTCCACCGAGAATTTCTAAAAGAAAAGATAATACGATGAATATAAGAAAAAGTAGCAGCGTCGTTAATATTAACGTCGACTTTTGATATCGTTAACAACGGTTACACCTGGTTCGTATGTTTTATTGGCGGGAGAAAACGTTCATAAATCTAAACAAAAAAAAGGAGGGAAGAAGAAAAGAGTTTAATCGCCGTTCCTTTCTAGGAATTTGCGAAACTTGGTTAAAAGGAATGAAAGACTAGCTAAGACTAGGATTGCTGATAGTCGCGTGGATTGCGTGTTTTATATTTGTAATAAAAATTTGGATGCTGTTCTCCTTCGGTAGATCGTAAAATATGATTTAAAAACGTAAAAGAATAATTTCACGAATGAGAAATAATTTAAGCGCGATTCTTTTCGGATAATTCATAAAAATTAATTAGAAAAGATATCGCCGGCAGCCGTTCTCGCCACTATTCGTCAACGATAAAACATTCAGGAAAATAAATTATGAGGCACAATGGAGCGAAGGAAGAAAAGACTAAAAACTTTAGTCTTAATCGTTAGTTGCTACACTCAACGAATATATTTCCCAGCGATAAGACAGAGATGATTCGAACGCCATTCGTTCAGAACCTACGGAACACGACACGAGAGAACCAAGGAAAAAAAGAAAGGAAAGAAAAAACGAGAAGAACTTTAATATCATTAAAAATACATTTCCACCGGTTTCAAGAATTACACAAGCGTTATAAAGATCGAGTCTCTGGCTCTTTCTACAAAGTATAGCCTGCATAAAACTAACTAACTCAGATCTAAGGAAAAAGAGTAGTGGAAGAGGAAAAAGAAGTCCTCCTGGCACCATTATGAGCCACGAAGAGTAGCGAAGTCGAGAGCCGGAATAGATTACAGAAAACGACTCGAGAATTCCTTATCGAAACAGTTCCACGACCTTCCTCCTTCTTTCTCCCCGCTGTAAACGCGTGCGGAAGACTGCATGCTAGGGCGGAGGATACTCCGCGGTAATTACCGATACCGACTAATTGCCAGATAAGCGAGTGTCTACTGCACAAGCGGCGATTAGTTCAACTATGGTGTCAGAAATTTTTCTTCCGTTTAATTTTCACCTCCGCTTTGATATCTCTAACTGTCTTCTTACGGACAACATAATCCGCTAAACGATAATTTTCAACGGTACATATCCCGACCGAAGGAAAAATCGGAGAACGAAAGCGAGCGAATATTTTCGTGATCAATAAACCGCGGATTTTTATGATGCGTTTGTGAAAAACTTAAAAGCGTAAAATTGTACAAAATGCTGGTAATATACGAGGATATAGGAAAATGATGAAAGTAAAGCGGTTATTGTAATTTTATTATAAGAGGCGAAATAAATCTTCACGTAGGTTTCGTTAGCTTAGTTATGTCGATAGAAATATGAAATGGCATAAAAATCTGCAACATACTGATCGGTATGTGTCTATAATTATAGGTTCTACAGGCTCGCCAGAGTATCGAAACACTTGTAAACCTCCTTTATGAATATACCACGCGTGTTAAAAATTCCATTAGCACTGGTCGACTTGAACAAATCTCTTAGACCTATCCTTGTAATATCTACTCTAATTACGTCCGAATGACGTTATTCGAAGAAAGTTTCGCCCAGTTAATGGCGTATTCCATTACCAAAAGTATCAATTAGAGTTATAATAGAATCCAATCAAATCTAACTCTATATCTGTGTCATCGTAATAGCGTTTCCCTTCCTTGTTCCATTGCTATCCTCCGTTCTATCTTTGAAGCAAATTTTCGATACAAATGGTAAATAGCCTCGCAATACAATTTCTCCTTCTCATTACACGAACCAAGCAGGCGTGACTTCAACTTGAGCCGTACTTCATTTAACACGAACGATCGTGACAATTACTCGAGTGAACAATTCCAACCGCCATACATCGGCTAGCAAATGGCACTAACTTCAGTCGCTTTGGCCGTCCGTTTCAAAACGAAATTTCTCGCTGTCGTTCATAGTTATCGGTGGAAATGGACAGAGTTTCGTCTTGAACGTGACTTCAAGCGAGCTTACAACTTTCAATCGTACCACGAATTCTATTCCTTCGACGAAATTAATTATAGCGAAATATACGAGTGTAAATAAAAATTAAAGTGCTACAAATTTATACGCAGTACTTTATTATCACTTCGATTCAGAGATTGGACTATTATATCAAAGTTAGATGTAAATTAGATGCAAAAATTCGCAGAATGCTCGTAAAATATAGAAATACACGAAAAATCTAAATTATAATGTTCGCTGTAATATTTACAACTTCTTCTACTTGCGTTTAGAAAAACACCAAGTTGCATAAATTTCCTCAGTCTAATTACAATCTATTACTACGTTTTAATACATAATTTACATACAAATTAATATCACCGTAAGCAATGCCTGATTTCGTATTTCACTTTTTCCGCTTGAATTCTCCTCCGCAAAATAATATCCTATTTACTCCGACCGAATAATTATAAAGGAAAATTAATCAAAGATTCTTGTAAACATAGAAGCAGTAGAAGCAAAGAAATTCTGAGAAATTCTACACAACTTTCTATGTACGATACTCGGTATTCTAAAACGAGCTATTAGATAAGCGACTAGGGCCTCGTTCGAGTCCAAGTTACGTTGAAAATGGTAGCCTATCCAGCTGGCTCAAGTACTCGAGAAATAACAGTAATCGAATGGTAACGTGAGTCCTCGTCCTGTTCCGAGAACACCGCCCGAAGTAACGCGCTGATGAGACAAAATTGACCAAAAAGTAGCAAACAACCCTAACCGAGTAACACACGGCATTGAAGCCACTTCATCATCGAATCATTGACTGGGACGTCGCCTTAGGCAGGCCATTCGATGAGTGTCTGAATCCTAAGCGTTTTACTCCCAGCCACCTCTTCAAATTGCAGCCCTAACAGGGTCTCGTTTGCGAACCTTGGGAAACAATGAATGATGATAGTCACGTTAATGCGGAGAAAAATCTTCCACCACTTAACGTCCTAGTTTCGAGGATAACTTTCGCGTTAAGGATCGACGAATTTGACTATTTTATCGAAAAATCTAATAACAAATCTAACAACTATGGATCACGATAGAAAGCTGATAATTATAATTTACAAGATCAGGTTTCAATCGGAATACTAAAATATGTGAGAATCGCGTCAGAAAAGTCAACGTATTTCCATTTCGCCAATTAAGGGTGAAAAGCTACCCCAATTACGAGAGAACGTTAATATTCAGTGTCCATACCGAAGCAGTATCCGATCCTTGCAGGGAAACTTAATTCCAAGTACTCAGGAACGCCACCATCGGTTCACCCGAGCAACTAGAAAAAGTCCCTAGGGGCGCTCGCACAACGCACCATAAGGCTTACACGGTCACGATTTTTTCCGCGCGCGGAACTAGTTTCCTCTCTCTATCGGGGGACAAAATAACCGTATACGATCCCGGTAGATCGCGGTAAATTTATGGTAATCGTCGATAGTCCATTTCTATCGACGGGGACGTTTCGCCTTTTCCTAGCTTTTTCCCAGCCGACGGGCCTGACCTCGTATGCTACCTTGCAGGCCTGGTCTGATGTCGCCTGATTGCCGCCCGATTAGGTATAACCAACGAACTACACCCGTGCAGCTCGAAACGAAGCGGCGGCGTTGTCTCCATACACGTAGCGGTGGAGGAAGAAAAAGAAAAAAAAAGAGGAGAGGGAAAAAAGTAAAGAGGAAAAAGGGAGGAGGAGGAGGAGGAGGAGGACTGATTTTCCAATGAAGTTTCGTTGCAAAAAGTGGATTTTTCGATTGAGCGATTAATCTTCGAGCGGAACGAACAACCTCGACGCAAGAGCCACGACAACCGCGGGAATATAATTAGAGAAAAAATGTCTGCTCACATGATTGGACGACACTGAACGATAATGAACCGCTAAGGAGAGGTAGGATGGTTTTCGCGTAATAACACGGCCGAGATTCGAGCTGCTAAATTATCGGTTGCGTAATACAGAAATCATGGATTTCAGTTGGAGCGGCAGGGAAAATAAAGAAAATAAATATAAAAAGTAGGAGGATACAGGGGAATTCGGAAAGCTTCGAGCACCTGTCGCGGTTCTCGTTTCGCGCGACGTCCGCCTGTTCATTAAGGAATGCATAATTACTACTTCTGAGGAGACGTTTCGGATTTTTCTGATGTAGGGCTCTGCCTTTGGGTGGTATATACTTAATTAACTGGCGCGTTATTTATAAACGTGGATGGGAATGGATATATTTTCGTGAGCAGCAACTTCGATCGGATTATATACAGTGGTTACGCAAAGCACATAGCACCAGCGATATATTTATTGTAGAATCTACTAACTAATTAGGCCCAGCTAATTAAATTTCGTATCATTTGGCAGAATTTTCGGATGAATACGGAGCTTCGATACTACGAAAATGAGATGTAAAGACCTTCCACTGGAAAACAAAGAGTATGTGGCAATACCTTTTGCAACTGTAGCGGCACATGAGTCAGAGGACAATTCAGATCATGTTGTTATTTTGCCTCGGAGTATCGAGATCGTTAGGATACAAGTAATGTAAGAACAAATGTCGCCGCTACGCATAATCGTCGAACAAAGACGAATCTGAATCTTTCGACTATCACCCGCCTTCCCCCCCCCCCCTCCCCGAGCATCTTTCTGTATCAACGAGCGATCTAAGTGTTATCACGGGTTATCTACGTTATCTATTAGCGACTCGGCGAATATAGGCTGTACATTAATTTATTATTTTAAATATATTCGACGGTTACGACAACAAACGATAACTTCCAATAAATCTCACGGTCAAACATTCTCATATCTGTCCTCTACACAACCATTACGTATGGAATACTGCGAGGATCACGTAAACTGTTTGCACGATTTGCGGGCAAATGTATAGAATTTTTTGAAGAACAGAGAAATTGTGGCGTATTGACATTTTTAGTTTGATAACTGAACACTGGATGCCAGATCGAGTATCTGAGACAATTGGACGGTTTTGGTGAGATTATTAGGACTGTAAGATGTGTTAGAATGATTAAAGGGCGCAAAAGATACTGGCGAGTTGTCTCTTTTAACGTAAGATCGAGCATTTCGAACGATCGGGTATTACTTGGTAGCATTAAATTTCTTTTAATTATCGAGCCTGTCGAGATTATATGCTGGAAGCGCGATCATTGTAGCAGATAAGAAATATTAAAATGTCACGAGTAATTTACGACGAAGAATCTTCAATCTCATAAATTAATACCAATCCTCATATTGGATCCAATCTATGTTCCTCGTATTTAAATCACAACTCCTAATAAGGTCAACTTTTTTCCCAAAAGAAGTTACAGAAAATTAGCATTAAGAATCAATCTTACTCAACGTGTCATTCCGTCGCTCACCTATATGTAGATAGAAATCCAAGTAATTAACCTTTCCATTAAGCCTTAATCACACAACAAAAGCCTACCTTAAAGATCCTAGCCTATGGCAAATATTATATATCACGTGGAAATTAATTTCTCACAAACAGACCCTTCAAATGTTAAATTTAAAAAAAATCTCAAAAAAAAAATCACGATGATTTGAAGACCGTAACACAACAAAGCGCTACTTCTACATTCATCACTGCTAACACGCTCCATAATAATCCTCCCCCATCAGTGGCGCGTTTCACGTCTTGTAAATCGCCTCGCGTATAAACGTCCACGCGTGTCCATAAAACGTCCATCGAGGTTTTCCACTTGACGCATTCGTTTTCAAACGATCATCCCCTCGTCCCTTTCGATTCGTCATCGTGGTCATTCGAAGAATCGAAGCGAACGCATACGCGCGCTCACAATGAGTAAATTATTATTAGTCGTGCCAAGCACACGATCGATCGTTTCTTTTCCTCCATATAATAATTAACTCTTTTCTTAACAGAAACTTGCGAACTAATCCTTTTCCTGGAAATTATTCCCTCGATCTTCCGTTTTTCACAATTACGCGACAGAACCAGCCAGAAATACGTGTATCTTACTAAAGGAAAATAAATTTACATATAGAGGGTGGGACGGTAATCGTGATAGAACTGGATAAGGAGCGATTTCGCGTGGAAAAACGAGAGAAAAATTTGTTACAGTAAATTATAATAATAAAATAAAAATCGACTTTCAAAGTATAGAAGCATACTTAAACTTGTCTAATTGCAAACTGAACAGGAGTAAATAATCGACCGGGGTTTTAGCTACATTTGAAAATAAGTAGAAACTGTAGAATAGCATTTTTTCACAAGATGCTTCGTTTTCGAGGAAATTAAATTTGAAAATGCAACGTGCGCGTGTACCCGACCAGTTCGTAATTAAACGCGTTTAAACTTCACTTTCTTCAAAACGAAACCTTGCACGGAAGAATTTTATTTCACATTGTTGACTTATCTTCACGCGTACAATAACCTTCTGCCGATCGTTCACTCGTACGTAGTCGGTACTTAGCCAAGCCGAAGCAGATTTGACGAATTTTCAAACTGGATCTTCACAGAAACGAAGCGTCGTGCGAACAAATTTCATTCTACAGTTTCCACTTATTTTTTCGCGTGTTGACTGTTACCGCATCATCCTCTACAAATGTGAACGCTTCGTGATAAAACTCTCGTTTCTAACATACGTCGCGTCTCGTACGAGTTTCGTACGATCGAATGATTTACAATCGACTAGCGATCATAGATAAAATTAACCGTGATACGAACGAACCGATGAGTGGCGAGACACGAAACTCCGTGTGCTTCAGCTTGAAATCGGTAATGTCTTCGCACCTTCACAGGTGGAAGAAACTGACGCAGTTGTCGAACGGTATCGTTCGTCGTACAATGCACAGCTACCTGTTTTGCTTTGCCTTGGCTAATTAGATTCCAGTTACAGGTAGCCGGTAATCGCTTGGAGATAAATGGGCGAACTGTCGCGCAACATCTGTCCGAGTGGACGTATGCGTGTTGTAAAACGATAGCGAGAATCATCAATTTTACGAGAAAAAATTTTGTTCAACGTTGCTATATTCCTGAGGAATCTTCCCTTTTTTTAAATGAAAGTTTGTTTTATGACAAGCTTGAGTTGCACAGCACGATATACAAGCGAATTAAAAAAATCTTATCCTTCAGCGAATATCCTGATGTTTTTCCCGGAATTCGTTAAACGGTATACAATAAATGTATTCTTATTCATCGATTCCTTCTATCGCCGGCAAATTTATTCCGTCTTCGAACATTTCGCACGAAACTTCGTATGGTAATTTTTTGCGTGGATAAAATTGATTTAGATCATCTTCAAATTGATTACTATTATGAATATTCAACGCGATTCCTTCGCTAAAAATTCTTCAAAAAACGGATTCTTTTATTTCCTATATTCTTCCTATATTTATTTCCATTTTTCACACGTACATTAAATCTGCCTATCTTCCTATCGCAATAGAAAGCTTCAACGTCTTTCAGCGAAAATTATTTCCACCACTTGCTCGATTCTCCGCTCTTCGCTAATTCGCCATAAGATCTTTCCTATATGATCCTAATCTAGAATAAATATCCAAACTGTTGCTCTAACTCTACAATTAATCGCCTCGGGCAGATCTATTTTTAAAAGTTCAATCACCACGCAACACTACCGACTGCAACCACTAAACAAATAACGCTATCGCTTCTCTTCTCCTCCATTCACTATCCGCTATCATGGATGACTGGATGGAACGCTATCTCGTCGTTACGATATGGCCAGTATCGTGGAATAATTCATAATTGGTCCAGGGGTCCGGTTATCACTCTCGAATGAATCAATTACGCGAACCCGCTTGTTTTGCCTCGTCGTTTATGGCTCGAGATAAGAATGATCGCGTCGCGGACACAACAACGTTACAAAATCTCCGTTACGAAATCTTTGCGTAACCTCTTCTTTCACGGGGTAAAGAAACGCGTGCGTTCCTTCTTATTTACCAGCCCTACGGAATATACACGTAATTATCGTGTTCGTCGTTTAAGCGCGATCGACTCCGATATACGCTGTTTACATCGCGACCAAATCGATAATCTCTCGCGGGCGAACCGGTCGACATAAGGGAAAGGGAGGGAGAGGGGAGAAAAAAGCGAGAATATCGCGCCATGGGGTTTATTAACTTGGAATATGACGAGTTAACTCGCGGATCTCGGCTATTCGCACGTTCCACTCTTATAATTGATTCTTTATTCTTGTTTATTACTTCAGATACATATACATACATATTTATATAGAAATTAAGAACACGGTGTTTGGGAAAATTGGGGCGTTGCTCGTTAGCAGGCTCGCGCTTGTACCTTTGGAGAGGGCCTAGGTGCAGCATCGTTACGAGGCATAATTGAGCTTTAAAGTTAAGTTTGAAAACGTGGCGCCATAGAGAGCGGGCCGTAGTTGACGCACCTTGCGCACGGTAGGAAAAATAATAATTACACAGGTAAAAATAGGTGTTAATTGGATGTTCACTCTCGTAGGGTAAAGTAAAACTTTCTTTGGAAAGATCATTATTGTCCAAATATATTTTAACTTCCATCTAGAGACATAAAGACACCCGAAATTGAAATTCATGCAGTGGAAATTTCTCTCTATTGTAAATATAATTTAAGGTTCATTCCAGCGGTCCTGCAGGGACATTGCCTTTTGTCCGGGACTTCCCTCGAAGAACCGTGAAAATCGCGCATAGAAAGCGAAGTTACGGATGGCTTTCCGATCGGCAGAATTGCCGGACGATCGCGTGCGAAAGAAACACGTATAGAGAACCAACTGACAACGATCTAACCATGTAAACGAGCCTCCTGCCTCCTTCCTCCCTTTTTCCTTTTCCTCGAAACCAGCAAAAATACCATGTCGTTCGCGCGAAATAATTTTACAACGAGCATATGATTTCGAAACCGTTCGATGGAATTCGTAACCAAGTGTTGCCCTTTCGTCTAGCGATTAACGAGAAAACCGAATAACAGCTTTTAGTATTGCTCGATTAATCGATAACGCTTTGTCGGATAAATATGTTATTAAAAACGACGGCTATATTATTGCGGAGTTAAAGGAATTAACGTAATGTATATGAGATTGTTTTCTGTTCGTTAGATGTTATTTGAACGAACTACTGTTGTATCGCGCAGTCGAAAGAATCGAGAATTAACGAACCGTTGAATAAACAGAGGAAAACGTTTTGACGAGCAAGAACTTCCTATGCGTTCGATCGGAAAGAGATAATTATATTTTTCGGAAACGCGACTACGTGTCTCGTTGAATCACGTACACGTTCTACGAATTAACGGTAATGTCTTGATCAGTGAATCGGTGGCTCGTTGATATTTCAATTAAAATTTATGTATTAAATATTTCTTTGCCTAAGTACGTCTGTATAAGTAACGCGTGGATTGACTACTTTCTTATTCGCTTTAATGCGGTATCTGACGCAAAACATCGAACTATTAGGTATACGTAAACGTAAGCTATGTTCCGTAATCTGCGATCTTGTAATTAAGAAACGATGTCGATTATAAAATTGGACTTTGATGCAGAGGCAACCATTCTAAAGATATACAAACGTCTTACAATCGATCTATTAATTTGTCATATTATGAATATAAATAGTATTATAATACCAAACAAGTCATACACCGTTGCAAGACTACATAATTTTGTAATTATTTAACCATTTTTATTCATCACCTTATCACACCTATCCTTTGGCGTGAAACTAATGGAACACAGAAGCAGAAATATGTCGTTTTATCTGACAAGCTTCGATAAGTTTAAGATAACTTTACTACGAAGCTTGATATTTGCCAGGAAGTCATATAAAACTCGATAACTTTACTATCAAGTTTATTTATGCAATAAAAACAACATTTATTTATTTCTCTACTTGTACCGCTATCAATGATAAAAAGCGATATAGGTACACGTATACGTAAGCATTCTTGCAACTATAAAAACATGAATCGCGTCTTTCGAGTCACGCGAACCAGAAACTGAAAGCTATCATTCCAGTCACTGTGTTTTAATTTCTATCCTGTAGGCAAATTTCGATATCGAGTGTTCTATTTTTCTCCACTTTCCTCTATTTCTATCTAATTAATTACGATGAAACTAACAGCCAGAGAAATAAAATTGAACCCACAGAAAGAGAGAGAGACTCTCCACTAACGCTCAATTGGTATCATTGGGTTACGTAGATGATCCACAATAGTTTCAACTAAATTACTTAATTTTAGAATACTTTATTTCAACTTACATCGTTTAGTTTAGACGATAAGGTGCAAGATACGCGATATAAATACGAAACTAAATCCGCAAGGATTAAGTAACGTTATTCGAATCAAACTGCAATTGTTACGATCACCTATGATCTAACGATGCCAGTTTCCTCCAACTATTTCCGGGTACAAATTATTAAGGCCAGAAAGAATAGATACGTGTTTCATCTTGGTCGGAAAAATAAGATAAGCACGCGTAATCTGACCATTGCGCAACAAGCTAATTGTCCAAACATACAAGTACACTGAATAATATGCAATCACGATAATATTTCTTGCAGCTTTTACAGTTACAGTTCAACCGCGGAAAAACTAGACGCACGAGAGACGAACAAATCGGCATAGTCTTTTCTTTAAATTAAAAGAAATTAATACGGTCCTCGATTCTAACCTGGTAAATAATGAAACATATTCAACTATACTAAAAACTGTCAAGACTAAGGAAGAAGCAACATAGCACGCTTACATGTCTTCCAAGTTGAAACAGTCCTTTTGTACTAACCTATCACACCTAATGAACACAACGAAATACACTCAACTATCCCAAAAACGAAAAACACAAAGCTGGGAACTAAGAAGAAGAAAGACAGCTGCGGGACGTACCTCCGGGAAATCTATGAGGGAAGATCCTTCCATGCCTGGACAGGAGCCAAGGATACAGCGGATAGCTGTCTCTAGGCGGTTGATGAGGATGCGGCGG
>NT_176871.1:46776-47003 GCF_000188095.3 Bombus impatiens | reverse complement strand
GCGCCGCCATGGGGATAAGGTCCGTGCGGTGGTCCATGGGGCGACGCGCCGTGATGCGCCTGAAGGGCCACTGCGAGATTCGCCGCTTGGAAATGTTGCGCCGCGGCCAAATTCGCGGCTAGTGCTAACTGCTGTTGCGTATGATACTCGTTCTGTCCAGTTTGCGGTCCCGTTGGACCGTGTCCTGGTAGCCCGTAAAGAGATTTTAATTGTTCGGCAGCGACCGC
>NT_176871.1:41121-46752 GCF_000188095.3 Bombus impatiens | reverse complement strand
GCGGTTGCCGCGCCAGGCGGCGGTGCGAGGTAATTGGGACTCGGTCTGACGACTCCTGGTGGCGGCTGAGGGTGTGTACCGACGGGAGAATCACCGTGGGATATCCTGTGAGGTGGACTGGGGCTGTTGTTCGGCGTAGATCCTCCACTGTGACTGTGAACCGTCGTTCTACTAAAATCCAGGTGGGTGGCGGCGGATAAATGATGATGATGACCATGGTGGTTGCCGTGATGGTGATGATGGCTGCCAGGATGTGACGGCGTTCTTCGAGAGTTAGGGTACGACTCCACGGAGGAACTTCGCGACACCGGCCGATCGGAGCCCTCGGAATGAGCGCCAGGGGATCGCGTGGTCACTCGACGAGTTCGAGGCGAAGACGAACCCTCGACCACGTCCATCGGGCTGCCATCTCTCTCGATTTCGACCCGTTCTAAACGGTCCAAGCGATCCTCGCGACCCTGTCCACCACCACCGACGATCGAGTCGATGCTGAAGCCGATCTTCGGCTTCGAGGGCACCGGTACAATTGGCGTCGGCGCGAGCGGCATCATCGTACGATTATCGTACGCCTGGCTGATGGACTGGCCACTTCTGCAACACGCGAGGGCTCCAGGTAACTCGGTCGAGTCAGGTCCGCCGCATGCCTGCACCCGCCCCGGTCCCGGTTCCTTCACCAGACCGAGAACGCTTGCCTGCCAGACGTCCAACCACGGATTACTCCTTGAGAACACTTTGGACGCACTTATCGACGCACTGATAACTCCCTATTTTGGGATACTATCCCAGTTGTAACTTAGCGTTGACAATGTTCTCGATGACAGTTATCGTTCGTTTCTTTTCGTTAATGAGTACATGGTCCATTTGTCGATCTCTTCGCCACACCAACGTATAATATCCTCTTAGTTCGCGTATTATTCTACGACTGTTTTCGAAATATGCGACACTGTAGTTTCCACCACCACGATCACCACTGATTCATCGTTCACGTGAGATTCGTGTAGCGTCACTGAGGGATCATCCAGTCGACGATGACCCCGCGCGAGACAAGGAGTAGTGTCACCACCGTAACGCAAGAGAGAGAGGCCGCAACACGAAGCGTTTCGCTCACACGGCCGACACACAGTGCGATATCCCGGGACCGCGCCTCTCCATCGAGCTACAGCCCCGCGGCACCAAATTTACTCCGGCCAAAGGAACCACTCGGGCACAGTTGTCCCGAAAAAAGAGCAACTGTGGCCCCAACGAGCGTATCTCGAGACTCCAACGGACCACGGGCTCTCTGACGGATGTTTCTGGCACGAGAGCTTGCTAGTGTTTGAGCAAATTACAGGCTAAACGAGGCGCTCTTGGGTGTTGGTGGGGGCAACTGTTCCTCGGCCGCTTCCCAACCCCACCACCGTGCACCGCCACTCCGCTGGTGGGGATAGAGAATCGACGAAAACTGGGCGGTTCTTCGAGGTACGAACAACTATACTAGGCGTACACCACTTCAACAGGATTGGACGATTCTTCGAGGTAGAAACTCGCTGGTCGGCACCAGCTACGCTACCGCGATTCCACGAGCAGCGTACGAGCTGCAGTGGGGCGACGCATTAGTCGCCGATGGGCGTTAAACTCACGTTTTTGTCGTGCGATGAAAATGAGTCGTTTAATTAATACGTCTGGACCCCCTACCCCCACGCTCTCTATCCCTCGCCAACTCCCCACTCCTTGTCCATCAGCCGTTTCCCCTACCACCCTTTTCGCTCCGTTTCGTTCGACGAGGTTTTTTCTCTCCCTGTTCGTTCGTTCGTTCGTTCGTTCGTTCGTGTTCGAGGTGCTTTCTTTTTCATACGCGGTAGGCCAGAAGACGACGCCAAGGGAAATATCGCGGAGAATAGGGGAGAGAACATCTTTCGTACACTCTCGACGTAACCGTGTACACTGCTCAGTCGGTATGCTGCGTACAGGGTAATAAGTCGAAGTGGAGGTTTAGGTGGGAGGAAGTTAAACGAGCTACCAGTAAGTAGGTTGAATCGAGCTTCTGCTACGCGAGATTCTTCGCGCGAGATTGCACTTCCTCGCATCCTCTTGACCTGGGTCGAAGTCTTCGTTATCGCAGTTTTTTACTCGTCGAAGAACAAAATGTTCGTACGTATGCGTTGTTTTATCTCAATGGGTATCTTTTAGCTCGTATAATTCCTCGCGAATGTCTTCGTCCATGCAGTTGACCTTCGAGTATTTAGTCTGTGACATTTTGCCCCGCTTCTCTATTCTCTTCAGTCTCCACGACTGAAAACGTACAACTTCTCCTTTCGACAGATTGATAGTCTGCAGGTTTTCCGCAGTTTCGTTTATGTTGCGGAGTACGTATATACTTTCGTCAAAATTGACGGATAGGCAAGATGCAATATAAACGTAAACTATTCACAAGATAACACGTTGTGCGAACCACATAGATAAGTTAGCTGTAGCTAGTAGGAAAAAGCGGAACGTTGCATCTTTCGTAGCGTTGATCTGCCGTGCTTACGTAAACAACAACCTATCCGTTTCCAAAAACAAGCGAAAAGCTCGATCAAGCCAAACTCAAGCTCGTCTAACGAGTTATAAAAAATATCGAAGCTACGTACAATTCTGTACGAATCCTCGTTACAGTTTCCAATTTCCTCCACGCGTATCCCCGATAAGATGCTACCAACGTCCACAAAGAAGAAGAGCAAAAACGAGAAATGAAAACGTCGAGTCAAAAGAGCCAAGAGATGTGGTCGAGACGAGATGAAGTCGAATTAACGTGGATTTCGAAACGTCTCTTTTTAAGAAACACGAATGAGGATATTGATCGTTGATTTGCTCGAGGTTCGGTTATTACCAGTCGCATGGAACAAGATCGAGATATCCAACTTTCTAGATCGACTCTAATCGATTGGAAGGTGATTACTGGAACAGATCACGATATACAAGAGTCTCGGACGTAATCGCGCAATTAAGGTGTCAGAGCGTGTACGGTGACACTTTCTTCGACCCGAGCCCGCGAAACCCGAGAGGCCGAAGTGACGTGTCCTGGTTAATGTCTGTGTTTAGGCCTTGTTTCGTTCTGCCTAACGATCGGCTCGACACGGCGGGACTGTGTCGAAACTGGCGGCGAGAAATCGGCCGGTCGAAACACGGGAACGCGATCGTTACGCGATTCTTTGCGCAATTTCGCCGATACAAGCGTCCAGTTTGTAGTTCTTCGAAGAATTTCGGCCGTAAAAGTCATGCTAGCCTGTAAAAAAAAAATTCTAACAAACCTGCCGAGTCTCTTTCCTTCTATATTTTATTACCGAGCGTCTTATTTCTTGAGAAATTTTCGGACATTTCGATTCTTCGCGATCCTGTGGAATCGCAAACCCGATATCGGCAATGGAACGCGTGTTATTTGATTTTATTTTCGTCGATGGAAGCTTGAAGTGGCGCGCGTTTCAAGATCTATCTCCTACCAAAACTCGGTCCTTTCCTTCGCAATGCGTTAACTTTTTCAAACTTGAGAAATAAAAGTGGAAGTTACTGTCGATCGGGCAAAATTGCCGAACTTTATTTACTTTTAAACGCGTCCATTCATAATACGAACCTATGAATCGTCGATCAGCTTTTATTCGTTATATTCTTGAACCCTGTTCTCCTATCCTATTTCTGAAAGAAAAACTTGTACAACTGTATTCTTAAAAGAACTCGTCGTTTTATTTTCTCGACTTTTATCCCTATATCTATATATTAGCGATAAGGAAATAATCTTCGGAATAGAAAATTGGTAACTAATGGAAGGAAGATGTAAATTCGATGATTGCTATACCTTTTCCAAGTCGACAGTGAAATTATAGTACAAATAATATAGTCGTTTGATTAGCTTTTTTTTTTTTTAATACCGGAATACTGACTACTCGCGTCGCAACATCATCAGACGTAGTTAGACCCTTTCGATACTTTGTGTGTGTGTGTAATTCTCTACCTTAGATCGACTATAATCATTCAGTACCATCGTAAAGTAGTTTGATAAAAAAGTAGCTCGGTACACTTCCTCGATATTCCACGAGCGATTCCACCGCTGTGAAATTATTACTTCTCGTTTCCTAACGCAAATACGTTCGATAAAATTTGTTAGACACGATTTAATTGGCCGTCAAATACAATTTACTTGTCCATCATCACTTGCGAGTCTGACACGCAGAACTCTAGAATACGTTATTTGTGCTTCTATATTTTCACGGAAGCGAGATTTTAATAAGATATGTTCTGACCAATGATGTGGAAACGTATGGTCGATAGTATAAATGTATCAAAGGGGTTCAATTCATTAGAATAATCAGATGTAAGTGCTTCTTGTCGAACGTTTGAGAGATAAGTTTTCATATAATTCACTCGATACGCGAAATACTAAAAAATCTGTGATTTGAAGTAGTTACGTATCGCAGAATTCAAATAAAAGGAATCGAATAAAATCGCGAAATACTTTGAACCTGGAATTTATTTAAAATCGAGTAACAAACGAGCCTCTCGGAAACCGATGGTCGACTCTACCTTTTGTCAATTTCTCAATTTCATTGAGCTAGTACAGGATACTCAAAAAATAGAAACAAATTATACTTCCCACGAGTTCGTTTGTTACAAGACGACGTGAACGACAGGAAGTTCGGAAATAAATTTCAAAAATATTCGACGCGTCGTCGCGTTTCTCTACTTTTCCATTTATGGAGTTCGTCAGTGTGGCTTAAATATCCGCGAATTCGTTATTGGCGATTAAAAACCAGCATATCCGAAAAGCCTCGCCTAAGAATCTGATATTCATGCAAGTACAGTTAAACAACTAGCATGGAAAACGAGCGTACAAACTCGGAAAGATATCTGAAATCAGATAAATAACGAAGTCGTGCCAGTCAAACGGCTTCAAATTACTGTAATCAAAGCAGCAACTCAATTAATCGACACGAGACTTGATAAAAAGTAGAACGAATTCAAGTCGTTCGGCCGAGTCGCCTGGCTGTTCGATTTATTCCTAGTTGTACGCGTGTATTATGCTTGTTTCAACGCGTTCTCTGGCGGCTTAAAATCCACCTGGAACAGGTCTCGCGTGTCTCCAACCGTTTCAAAAATCCTCGTAACTCGCTCACTGCGTGTACGCGTAAAATGAGTTGGACTATTAACGTCTAAATGCCGAAAACAGAGATCTCTGCACCTTGCAGTTTATCAAACAGCCTTACATGCTCCAAGTAGTAGTACTACGACGAGCGAAGTAGTCGCGAACTTGCAATTAAAGCTAATTTAATTAAGCGATAAGACTCGCGATGACCGCAAGGTCGAGTGGTTCGAATTCGAACAACGTGAAAAACCTATAAACTCAGACTTAACTCGTTTTAGGACCTAACGTTTGTGGGCTTTGGGGATTAGAGGGCGTCGCTGCACCACCATGAAACGAATAGCTAGCCCCCATGGCGGTGGCCGATTTCTCGCCCCTACCGTGGACGATGATATTGCGACCGGTATCGCGTTCCCGACACGTGTGTAGGTGTAGGACACGTGGAACGGAAGTGGGGATATTCAACATGGCGACTCTGCACACATCGTACACACCGGTGCACCAATGCGCGAGCAGCGTGCACGCCCGTTCCCAACGGT
>NT_176871.1:18901-40292 GCF_000188095.3 Bombus impatiens | reverse complement strand
TTCTTCCACCTTCGTTGCTTTGGTCCTCCGCTGCCTGCGCGACTGTTGCCGAGTAATTTTTATCCGACCCTCTCTAACACCTCCATCTCTCTACCATCTTCGTGACCTTTGCATCCTTTCGGCATCTTTTTCTTCCCTTTGACGTCTTCTTTCTCTTCTTTCTGCTGTTTTGAATATGCCGATTGGAAGCGATGGTAATCCACTTGGTGTTTTGACGTTGTTGATACGTTCATTTAAAAGATATCGTAAGATAAACGACGCAGGTGAATTATACTGGCGCGTTTCTCGAACGTATTCTCTCCCCTGAAGCGATAGCTTTCAAGTTCGTACTTATTTATGATTGGATGTTGGCTTTTGCATTTTGTTTAGGAAGAGCAAGCAACGGTAGCCAACTGTTCGTGTTTAGATCTCACGCACATTTCTCACGCTGGAAACGCCACGGTTTCGTTATTATGCTTTCGAGCAAGTTCCTCCGTATATTTGTTTAATTAACTCGATAGATGTACGAAAATTGTTATCGTTGCTCCTCGTTCTGTACTCGATTCTGCGTGTTTTACACGCTTTAGGAAGAGATCCTCGCGTATCTTCAAATTATTTCGACAAATTTCTTACCAAACTGCGATGAAAACTAATCTGTACTAAGCTTCAGCCGACAAGAATACGTGTTCCGAAAAATAAGAAAAGAAAGAAGAAGGAAATAATCCATAGATTTGGAAGCGGACCGAAGCTAAAATATATCGCAGAAGCGTGCGAAGCGTCTCTCAGGGGAATTCTTAAACTCTAAAACCCTGCGACAGTCCATCGACCGATCTAATACGTTTCGAATGTGGTATCGCGCGTCCAAGCGACAGAGAAGAAGCCACGTGAATCGAACAGAGGGAAAAAATCGAGTCCAACAAACGAGTCGAAATAAAACGGGCGGGACCGTTCCCTTTAGAAAATTTGCATGCACTTTGTACGGGGCTGAAGTGGCGGAAACCGAATAAGCCTGCGAGTCCCTTCCTCGGCTGGCTCACACCTGTAAATCCCTTTTAGGCTGTTCGGAGCTTTGGACGCCTGTGGAGATGATTTTTACGACTCTTGCGCGTTTCTCAAAGACGAACAACAAAAGAAAGGAATAAAAGAAATAGCAAAAATAGCTGTCGAAACGGGCTAAGAATGTCAACGATACCTTCGTGGTACTTTGTGAAAAGCTATCGCTAATTCTGATTTGTCGTCAATTGTGTATACGTTGCGTATCGAACGTTTACATTCTTTCGGTTTCCATTGTTCTCGAACATTTTTGCTAAACATAGCCCGTTTTATTACGCGTACTTGTTCGGGAATTAGTTTCTCGCGAGTATTTCGTTTATCGTGTCACGTCATGTATTGTAAGTATAACAGATAAAGAAGGCTACGTAATAAGTGTTACAGAATGCCCTAAATTGTTTATTATATATTTGTATATTATATCATATTTTATATATATATAATATATATATAATATATATAATATATATAATATATCATTTGTATATTATATATTGTATATTATATCATTGGATATCTATACGACTGGTCGTCGAGTTTCATCTTGTGGTACCTACACCATCGATGCAGTGGAATTTTAAATGATTAAGAAGATATTCAATATCAAGCCCTGTATGAAACATTTGTAGAATATTTTTGTATAAAATGCGGGGAAATTTAGTTGTCAAAATCCCAACCAAATCGACGACTAGAACACAACGTAACACGACGTAAGCCTGAATACTTAAAGGCTACATATTCATTTCCTACGTGAAGCATCGTTCGATTTTCGAAACAGCAACTGAAGAGAAAGTAAGATAGAAGTAAACCCTGGTGAACTGACTTTTTTATCTAAAAAAAAAAAAGAATCTACTGAATTTCTGAAGTAGCAAAGGTAGAGGAAACAAGACAGAGAGAGAGAGAGAGGTATACCTAATCTAGTGAACTGGAAAATAATGTGAAAAATCGTTCTGGCGAAATGGCTCGTCGAAAAATCCGTTATTTCGTATATTAAAACGCAGGGCGATTCGTTAGAAAGCATTGTCGCCGTCGGAGAAAAGCATATAATGGAAGAAAGAAAAATAGCGGTGGAGCTGGCACAATCGACGATACTGTCGCCATTGTATCGGGCATTGTTTGAAACCCTCCGCAACAATGAACTCTTTTTCCGTCGCGAAAAAACCGACTAGCACCTGCAGTTTATCGGCAACTTCCCGATTTCACCGTCATCTGCCGATGGTTCTGTTCTTTTTAACGATCTCCTTCGATTTCGATACCATTCCACGTTTTCCTCCTAATTTCTGTCCATTTTCTTTTCCTTCTCCTCGACGCGTTTTCTTTGATTCGTCATTTTTATTTTCCAGCGAGAGAAGAGAATTCCAAAGAAATTTCACGCTTTGTGCGGATACAATGGGAAATGTAATTGGTCAATGAGCGGTTCACACACGCACGATCAGACTCTTTCTCTTTTCAGTTTGCAAGAGATTGGAGTCAATTTGAAAATCGACAAGCAGAACCACGAAGTAGTGGAATTCCGTATATATGGGAACTCAGGTCGTTTTTCTTCTGATTTAATCGCGAACGAAAATTACGCGAAAGTCTCGGAGGTTCGAGTGACTTTCGGTGAAAAAATTCAATCCCTCTTGCGCCAGTATACATCATGAATACGCGATTACGCGATGTGTGAACGTGTGAATGTAAAATACTCGGATAATTCGGATAAAATATCGTCTTTACTTTTTCAATTTTACTCTGTTCGCTCGTCGCTTTACTATTTTATTGTATCTGCTAGTCGTATCTACGGCTACCATTAGATCGAGACTAAGCTATCTTTTCACAGCGATCGTTGATTCTCAGACTGTCGACTAAGACAAACTACGATTACCATCATCGTCGTTTCTTCTCTCGCAAGTAACTAAAATTCTATTTACAAAAAAATGGGAACGTCAAACGATAAAAATATCATTAACGCGCACCTACGTCCCACGCATAAGCATAAACATGGCCAATCAACAGAAGTCACGCCGTAAGAGAAGAGAAGAGAAGAGACAAGCAAGGGAATATTATAATCTGAAGAAAAAGAACGACACGACTCCGATTCACAAGCAGCCGGAGCTCAACAAGTTGAATCAACGACGTCTTCTTCTACGATTCTGTTCCCTCTGAAACATGAATAATCGGCCGGACAAAGGGGCCGAGCATAATCCTTGGAAATGATCGACGAGACATCGCGTACCATCCGCACAATGCAGGCGAAAGAAGTCGACGCGCGCTTAAAGATTACATTACAGGCAAAATGGCGTGCTTAATCAGGCCATTTATTCGTCGAGCAACGGGCCCGTTCCACCATGTGAAAAGGGAAGATGGTTTTTGTGCGAATCCCCGTCGCCTCCCTACGGAGAAGAGTCGTATTTTCTCGCATTGTCCGCTCGTCGCCATTGTCAGTCCGAGCCAGGGCCCGTATCGATTACACGTTACAATTATAATAAGCTGGTAATGTCGGTATAATGTCGCTTCCGGGCCGATTTTCCATCGATAGATTGCTCGTAGCTGTTGCTGAAAATTTCTATCTATGTTTAGGGGACTATCTAAATTAGGTTTGAAAATGATTTAAAAGCCAGAATCGTGTTATTCTATTTTTAAGAGACGCTTTGATGTTGTAGACGTTGACATTTTCGAAGTCTTTAATTTTCAAAGTCTGATTGTAATTTCCGAATCGGAGAATGTTTGAGGTATGTATTAGGTCGTCCGGAAAGAGTCTTTCCTTTACAGACGCGTCTTCTACAACGGCGCATTTTTATACAAACATGAAACCTAATCTGTCGAACCTTGTGATCTTTAATTTCATAGAACAAAATCGATCATACGTAATTCGATAAAATAATATAAAACGGAAAATGTTGTGCGTCCATTATTTCCTTATAGAACGAAAGAAACTTTTCGGACGACCTAATATATATATTTCAAGACGATGATTTCATTCTTGAAATGTTTGAAATTTAATCCACGACGGATATAATTGTCGATCCTTTTTAGGAGAATTTTTGTTTAATTACGGAAATTATACCACGCACAGCCTGCGCTAGCTTCCAAGGAAAATCGTGTCGTAAGAAAAATTGTGCTAATCCTGGTTGACGACCCAGGTGACCAGAAGATACTTGCGGAGATCCGAGTCGATAGCGGTATCACGGATGATGCATTTTCAGGCCTGGAATAGAAGCGCTGCCGTGGTATATACCGAGATCACGCTGACATTCAATTACGGTCCACTTACATAGGCGAGGCTCGATGAATACGTGCATCCACTTGATCTACCTATTTTCCAGCTAATAGTTCCTAATAAGGAACCTTGAACGCCCTATCCAAGAGGTTTTCCATTCTCGGTTAAGATCGACGACCATTCACCATACGTTATAAAATATTTTAAATTACAATGTTACGGAATATTTTAAGTTACATTTCATTTTGTTCCTCTTTTTCATTTTTCTACGCGCAATATGACAAGGTCTCCTATAAGGAGCGATAAAGTCTCGCAAGAACCTGCATCGTAACGCAATACGGAATCAGTAAAAATCAACTGCAAGATATTTCTAAGAACGTTTTGAAATTACCGTGAACGTGAAAAATTGCGAGAATCTCTCGTATAGAAACGTCTAAGAATACTTAAAATACCTTTACGAGAAAATTCGAGAAAGTACGTAAAGTTCATTCGTACGAAAATCCGTAAAACGTGTGAGGCTGGTTCGCGAAAGGATTCCTAAAAATGTGTAGCTGTTTTTAAAAACGATTCCCGAAACTACGTGAAGTTCAGTCGGATTTATAAATATTCCGACGAATGCATGAAATTCTTTCATAAGAGAAGAGATTGTTAGAAACGTAAAGAAAGGACGAAAAATATCAATGAACAGCGCTTGGTTGGCACCGACTGAGAATCACTGACGATTCGCGGTCTCCGCATCTTAAATAACCGACCGGCACCTATGATTTTCTCGGAACAACCGACGGCCCGATTAAATTGATTCGCAAGCTCCAACGCCGGGGGAGAAGTAAGGGATGAGAGGGGTTGAAAGCGGTGCTGGTGGGGGCAGCCATAAACGAGGCTATAGGTACCGTTTTCCTCGGTAAGTAAATAAGTTTAAACGAGGCCACGACGACACGACGTTAGGTTCCGCGATCCTGGAAACAGGTTCCTATTCAAATCGTGCACTTACAAAATTCCTAGAACTTCGTTCGATATCTTCGAATACTCGTCCCTTCTGTACTCTTCGAATCTTTCATTTTGAGAAAGGTACAAAAATTTATTAATTATTAAAAAAAAAAAAAATTGGCAAAATCTAGTCACAAGTTCGGGAATTCTTAAGTTTGTGACCCTGCAACATTTTAGAAGAATCGCTAAATTGAAAATTCTATTTGGAAGATAATGAGGAGAACGTAAAATAGGAAAGAATTTGGAAATTTGAAGAAAGATTTAACGAAGAAATATCGAACGCAAGACAATCTACTGTACATGTTACGATATAACGTTGCCACTGAATTTAAGGAGACGACAGTACTTTACCAACGTCGAGATGAAGAAAACAGTCGAAATGGCAGAAGTAGCTTCGAAATTTCCTAGAAAATTTCCTAGAAATCTCAGCAAGAGTGGACATCGTTGAATAAGCGAAATTAATTTAACAATAGGCATTACAAATATCGATTCCAGGCTCCATCCACCGAAACGAAGCCTCAAAAAAGTCAAAGTCGCAGTAAGAGTCAAGACGCGATAATCATCGTTCGAAGATGACCAGATACACGGTAGGGAACAAGGAAATTCCCCAAATTCAGATAGCAGAGTCCGATATACGAACAGACGATTAACAACTATTTCGACGAGCTCTGTTCGCGATCTTTTCGCAAACTACAAGCAAGAAAGAAATAAAGAAAGAGGGAACGGTAGAATACAGGAAACAAAACGAAGAAATCGCAAAGATTTAAAAAAAAAAGAAAAAAAAGAGGGGAAAAAAAGAACAGGCTGCACTTTCTTCTTCCTCCTCCGTTTCTCTCCTCCTTCTCATTTTTAATCCGCGCGACATACCGCGACAATCTCCGTCGAATCCCATTGCAACGAGCAAATTATTGGCCCATGCATGTTATTACCGTACTGTTCTGTAATCATGCCCAATATCGTGGCCGAGTATCTGGCCCTCGGATGAATATAAAAGTAATCGCTGGAAATTAGGTGACACAGGGCCATTATCGCTGCCCTCGTACAATGTATGTACCTGTAAGTACGTAAACAAAAAGGCCGTGCAAGACGAACGGGCGAAAGAGGAACAGAGCGAAACGAAGCGAAAAAACGAGACAAACAAAATGGGGAAAAGGGAACAAAAATGGAAAATCTGCCCCGGTTGCTGCCATATACGAATTCGAGGCGAAACAGGTGACGAGGATGGCGAACTGGTAAAAGAAGGTAAAAGAAGAATGACAGAGCGAGACAGAAAGAGGGGGTGGAAAGGAGGGAAAAACGGGATGGAATCATGTTCGAGGCCATCATCGACGATTACGCATACTTGCTGGCCCATTATGGCTCATTAAAGGGGTCCGATCCGGCTTATTATGTGCCGCAGACCTCCTCCTGGCTCCTCCATCGAGCCCATCCTCCTCCTCCTTCTTCTCCTCCTCCATCCATGGCGAAATATAATTTTCGACAAGCACGAAGATAGTAGGAGGGCATCGACCGAAAATTAACGACTCTTTAGGGCAAATTGATCGGCCGTGTTCGCACTCGATTTTTCTCCCGGCCGCGAAATGCCAGCAACGGAGACGAGCATGGGTGGGAAGGTAAGGAGAAAGGAACGAGGGAGAGAGGTGGATCGTCGTGGTCGTGGACGAGATCGGCCGAGGGAAGGCGGAAGCGCCGGGTCTACAGGACTCGATCGTGAGAAGAGACTGCCGATCTTCGAGGAAGATCGGTCAGAGACCCGCCGGAAGGTCGAATAGATCGACGTCTCCATGATGTTTCCTGGCTTATCTCCATTTTTAGTCTTCGCTTTCGCTCCGATCTTTGTGCCAATTGCGTTTTAGAAATTGAAGTTGCACCCCAAGTGAGTTTCATCGATATATATATTTTGTTATGTTTGGGACGTTTCCGTGTGGATTTCTGTCGAGATTTTGATTTTGGAATTAAAAATTACGATAAAAAACGAAGACTGTCATCTTCCGTTACTGTAACTGTTTAGTTTCGTCTCGAATTTTGTCTCAACTTCTATTTCACTCGTTGATTTCATCGGCAGTTGCGCATTGGTGTGCCCTTATTGGTAGTTTCATAACTGAATTGCCCATAGACACGCAGTATACATACGGAAACTTCTACGATATCAAGATATTTTTGGCTGTGGCACGAAGAGTATGACTTAAAGTAACTTTTATCAAAAGTAATTTGGATACACGTTTCGAGCAATGGAATGAAAAGTATCTTCGAGTAAATTTGTTGGAAACATTTTAAATACACGTTGCAAATAATATTCGATTCTACGACAATCTTGAAATATATTCAACAAAATTATACTTTTGTCTTGTTCGACTAAATACGACCGAAGAGAAACGGAGGAAATTTTCTTTCTATGACCGATCTGTCTCATTTTCCAAATACGTATGTATACTTACATATTACAAGGTACAAATTTAATTAACAGTCAAGGAGAGTACAATTTCGAGGGGGAAACGTTTCAAGAGAATCGATTTCGTTTGAGAAAACGTATCTCTATATCCAGAAACCAGATCTCTATACGCACTTTTCAAAGGTAAGCAATTTGCAATGTAGTGTGCATTTTCAGATGCAATTGCACGGGGCAGAGCGTTTACTTAGAAGAAATACAGCATTATGTATACGCTAACCCGTTGTTACACGCAAGATCTGCTAGAATACACGCAATGCATTTATTAGATGCATCGCTGTTTCCTGTTTGCATAACCCTCTTAAGATCCGGCCGCGTAAAAGTCCCCGCTGCAATTTATCCGATAAAATTACGCGAGGGGAAAACTGCTGTTATTTATATGGAAATAATTACGTTGATATCGGCTCGATATTTAACCATTTATTATGTAATCAAAGATCTGAGCGAATAATAGCCACTTATAACGCAATAAAATGCAACTTGATACATTGAAAAATATCGCCAAGAAAAATTCAGCGTTTGCAAAAATTCGGAATGTCAGGAAATTTATACGTATAGGATCGTTGTATGAAACAAATATTCTTGTATTATACAATTAAATTTTGAAGATCGGCAGATAACTGTATAAAAGAAATCAATTTAAATATATCCTTCGATGTTTAAAATATATCGTTGATCTTCTTCATAATTAAAATAACTCAATTCACAAGGATAAATTCCTTACATCTCCCATGTTCCTCGAACCAACGGGAAAAGAAATTCGATATCAACATTCTGCTGCATTTTGATATAAATTTTCTGCAGGAAATATTCAAGGGAATAATTAAAAAGATTCAAGAATATAAATACTAATAATAAATCGCAATAACGATATGATATAATGATATCTAAGAAATAAATTTTTATCGATAATACATGGTAATGTATAATAATATAAATATCGTAATAATTAATAAGTCAATGCACGAGGTAAAATTCCTCGTACTATGAAACAAAGAAATTCGATATCCACTGTACCGTTTGCTTTGAATAAATGTAAATTTTCCAGAAAATCGCACAGGGTAAAAAAGTAATAAAATACTTCGTCGGCAAGTCTCGGTAAACAAGCATGGCTAATTATCTACAGGCTCGATTTCAATTAGCTCCGCGATATCCAGACGTTGCAAGAGGCACGAAGAAACGACGTCGGTTGTTTACGAGCCATGAATAACCATAAGTGCTGGAACACGTTACATCACACCGGTGTGCGTTAATTATGGCGACAATTAGCCCCTCTTTTCAACGACAAAACCATCCTCCCCTTGTTTCCACCCCTCCTTCTTAATGGTTTGTACGCTTCCAAGATCGAGTTATATATAATCGTCTGTTTAATTATAATTTAAAGTCGCTCGTTAGTTCTGACGACGTCCGAACATTTATCAATTAAAAAATGGCCAATCATGGCAAATTGACGCTCGTCGAAAACGCGCCAGGGCGCAATTACGATTGGCCTTCTCCCATCGAGTCGCTTTAATGTCCACGTCCACGATCGACGTCGATGTTCATCTCATAGCGATCCAATTTTTCTTATACTTTTTCGTGCTGGTAACTGGTCGACCAGTTTTTTAGACGATAGATAAGGTTTAGATAATAAAATTGCAAAGAGGAAGATTTTAGTAGTATCCTGAATGGAGAATTGGACTTTGAAATAGTTAAATACCTGATATGATCTAACATCCGTTGATTGAAACGCTTTTTAACCAGAAATTCTTACGATCGTTAGATTCAAAGTTAATAGAATTGATCGTTCTTCCAACAATGTTAATAGGACAGTTTCGTTCTTCCAACTTCAAAAAGCAAAGAAATACCAAAGATCGACCGCACACTGTCCCATTAATATCAAGATCTCTCGTTTAACCATAACACCACGCTACAAAAATTAATGAATTATAATCACTTCCGTTCTCCCTTAACGAAATGAAGAAAAAAAGAAGAAAAACACGAAAAATCTACCCTCCGATTCAACCGGGAATTTTAAAACCCTTCTATTGATAACGATACCACGTATCAAAAATTCCCCGATAGTAATCAATTTTATCCTACCGATACCATAAAAAGAGGCAAAATACCAATCGCCCGGTACGCAATCCTTTCCATGAACAATACCATAAGCTCTCCTGCAAGATTATCGTTGGCGGCAAGACGATGGCCACCCCCAAAAAATCCCCCAAAAATCTTGCAAAAATGTTGAAAAAGAAGGCAAGGTGGTTGGTCCGTATAAGGTAATTATAATCGATTATCGTCCAAGTACCCGTGTCCTGGGGAGGATCCACGTCGTACGCGAAAGACGTTACTTACGGTCCATGAATATCCATAGGGCCCGGGGAGCAAATCGTGTGGCTGGCGTGCTCTGATGATAGGTAACCATGTGTAATGGAGTGCTAACTACCGGCCACCTCGCGAACCAGCACACCTTCTTCTTCTTCTTCTTCTTCTTCTTCTTCTTCTTCTTCCACTTCTTCTTCTTCCTCTTCTTCTTCTTCTTCGTCCTCCGGCCAGCGGGGAGGCAAAACGCCTGACGCAGAAGGGAGGAACGTTCGCAACGAACCTGCTGGCCGAACAGGAAGGGTGGGAAGAGGAACGAAGAAGCCAGGAGGGGAATGGAACAAGAAGATGTACGAAGAAGAAAAGGGCGAGAAAGAGATGGAAGAGAATGGATTCCGGTGGTGGAAGAAAGAGAAAGGGTGAAACAGAAGAGAAACCGTGCAGGCATGCCTGGTCCTCTTAGTTTCTCAAACAAGGGGGCGGTACCTTGCAGACCAGTGGCAGTCAACCGGTATCACTACTTGGTAGTAAGAGCAAAGATTATAAACCCTTTGGATTTTCTATGGGAAATTGGAATTAAAGAAATTTAGTACTGGCTTTGCGTTAGGATTTTGCTTCCCCTGTTACATTTCCTTGGCTCTTTGATCATTTTTAAATAAGTATCCTTCCATTCGATTCGTACTCTCGATAGTCTCTGTCGTTAGTTTTGGGAGCAATTTTTTTAGCGACGTACTGAATGTACCGTAACGGTGAAAGGAACGAATAATTCGTTGTAATGTAGAATCTTTAAACGCTGAGATTATTAATGCGTTTTATATGTAAATGAAATTATTTTGCACGTTTTGCGTGTACGTACACGATCGCGTTATCACCTCCTGAGAAATACGAATAAAACTGCGAAATCTCGTCGTTCTACGAACCAGTCTTCTGCTTATACACGTTTCGGTCGACGAGTTTAAACGTCAACAGGGAGTGTTTCAACAAAACTATTAAATTACGTTACCTGTTAACTAACTGCCAGATAACGGATGAAAATAACACATGCAAAGATGCAAAATAGAGAAACACATCAGCCACTGTCAAACAAATTTGGCCAAAAATCGCTGCGTTTTGCCTTAAAAATCTCAATTTCCAATTCAACGAGACACTTTTATCAGCGCAACGGTCAGGAAACTGGTCTCGCGCGACTTTGCCCAAGATTCAATTAAGATTTTATCTACCGTGAAGAACAAGCGATTCCAAGCAACGAAATATTATATTCAATAACATTGCCCGAATAAAGCAGCCATCTAATTCTTTTTCTTTTCGTCTCTCTATTCCTTTTCTTCTAGAACTAGCATGCTTGATACTTGACGATTCAGAACACGAACAATTCGACTCGTTAAGAATTACACGCGTAAACCATGGTGAAACCGTCTAAAACGCATCCGATAGGCAATATTACACGGAGATTAATAGATCGGCATTACAAAGTAATTAGCCGGCAATTAAGGATGGCCGGGGCTCTCGAGCCGAGGGCATTAATTGCCCGGCGTAATGATACGTTCGCTCCAATAAACGAAGATGAACGAACGCGGCGACGAACGCGGCTGGAAATCAACCAGCGGAGAAGAGAATTCCTGAATGCGCAACATGCTTTTACTCTCTTTATCCGTCGGCCACGAAAATTGCCTGGCACCGAGGCGAACAAGAAGCGGAAAAGAAAAAGAAAACGAAAATGAAGCAAAGAAGAAAAAGGAAAATACTCGAAACCTTCGTACACGTTATATGTACACACTAACCGTCCATAAATCACGGAATATTTGCTGGTTTTGAAGAAAATGTTTATCGAGACGGGTTCTCGATAAGATCTCGTACGGGCACACTATGATTTATGTAATTTCCTTTATAATACGAACAATCTGTATTGAGTCATTTTATAAGTGATACGAGCGTAATGTGCAATAATTCGTTAATAAAACACGGGCGAAATGTTTTTTGGATAAATAAGATATTGTTTCGCGAATGAAAGAAGACAAATTATTGTGAAATATATTACACGAGCAATTGGTATTTCACCATTTTATAGTACACAGCCGTGAATATTTTAGAAAAGCGACCGTAAAATATGGATGTAATTTACTCGAACGTGCATAGAAAGTTTTAAGCAACTAAGAAATTGTTCGATTCGATAAAATTCAGGAATTCGTTTTCGCGAAATTATCGCAAAAAGTACAACTTTTCTAACCTTTCTGCGGGTAACAGATTATTGATTTCTGCCTAGTTTATAGAGGCAACAAAATTCAATTCACGTTTGACTCACAAAGTGTCCGGAACAACCAGTTTACGTAATAAAGATACGAAAGCATTTGTATTCTCTTGACTATTGACGCGTAATGGTCTGTGCTACAAGAACATTTTACTTACTACACCGTATTATACGCTACAGGGAAATCAGGCAACGCGATACAAGGCGGGTAGGTTGACGCAAGGCGTCTAAACTCGACATTTTTAAATCTTGTTAACCAAAAGACAACGCGATTTCGAGTATATATTTAATGCACAAGAAACATTCCGATCATCGCTTTCTATTACCAGAAATATCAAAGCTTCTTTTTCTGCCACTCGACTTAAACGTATACCTATACTTTCTATACTTTCCAAATAATCGTTAAAGAACAATCTGCCATTACTTTGAACGAAATATTCTAGAAAAGAATGCTCGTCCATTTTTAGACTTAAAAAAAATAGCGAAAATAACCATTTTCACGAAATAAGTGAAAATAACTAATGGCCTAATCTAGCCGGTGTCAACCCCGAGCATTCTACTATTACGAAACACCCAGTACGTGAAATAATACCTCGAGCAGCCAATAAAAAGACGATGATGGAACCCGTATCCGTTAGTCGATGGAAATTAATCGATTAATCACCCGCTCGGTCGCCGATAAGAAGCGAAAAGTAAAAAGAAATGGAGGGAAAAGAGTGGTAGGAGAGTAAATCGCGGGTAAAGGTATTAATTCAATTAATATCTGCTCGATGAAACCCAATGGCCGGCGAGGAAACAAATATCCTAGGCCGTGATATTTATGCACGTATACAACGTATAGGGGCGGTAATAATCGGCGTTGATGGAATTTTCATCGGCTCCCAAGCGATCTGTATAAATACGTATCGTAGCTGTGGTGTGTATATAGAAGAGGCCGGGGTTCGCGGATTGCGTGAAGACCCTCATCATCGTCATCATCATTATCGTCATCATCATCATCATCATCATCATCTTCCACGCTGGCGTGTTTGCTCTGCAGCCCTACACGCGAACGCGTATAAAAAGCGAGCAAGTTCGAACGGAGCCCGTCATTACCGGGTTATTACCTAAGTATCGTGGGGTGGAAACTGGACCGTGCGTCGACGTGCTTCGCGAACAAAAAGAATCTTTCTGCCTCTTATTTATTTATAGAGCACCGGTCAGACGTTTTTCCGCGGACTAGCGTTTTACGGCGAAATTTAGTCAAGAAATGACAGCAGAAGCCCGAGGAAGGGTGCAGGATGAGTAAAAGACTTGAGAGACGAGACTAGGGTGGTGAGAATTTGTGTCTAAGGGACTGTCGATGGAAGATCGTTAGGTGCGGAGTTTAGGAAGATCGAGTTGATCCTATATTTTAGACACTTTGCGGAAAAATATAGGTATTCTTCTCGGCTATTGGTAACTTAAGAATTTGACAATCTTCTAACAGTCTTTATGATCAACAATCTCTCCGTTATTACATATTTTGCTGGATTCTTTTCAAAATCTTCCCATCCCTACATCGTACAAAATTTTACTTCTTCCCACTCTTACGATTCAACAGATTGCCGTAAAACGCACAACAATTAGCGATTATTTTATCATTTCACCCTTAACTCAGTCCTTCCGAGAAAGCTTCCAGCCTTGCTCGATACAACCTTTCAACCTCTAATCCTTCGCTTCCCATTCATCAACGTCTCAAAAATTCACCAAACGAACCCTCCCATCCTTAAGAACTCCGCGAAGTATTCTAAAACGCCCAACAATCAAGAATTCCTCTATCACTGCGTCCTCGATTACATTTATTAACATTCGTTTTTAAACTCCGATCCTTTTAATTTTCTCAATTCGTCCACATCTTAAGAACTCGACAAACGAACTCAGTAATCCTTAAAAAATTCAGCGAACTTCGGAATCCGCGTTAATCGAAACTTCCCTTATTTCGTCCTTGTTTCGTCCTCGGTTATCAGAAAGCATCCCTTTCGCGTAACAACATGCTTCCCTCGATACTTTCTCGACTGGTTTGGCGATTCGAATACAAAGGCAATTGAATCGTAGCGAGGTCCGTGCAAAACGCACAGGTAGAGAGGCGAAATCCCGATAAATCATAACCCAATTTCAGAAACGATATCAATCGCTCCTCTCCCCTCGTTCTCCCCGGTTCCTTCCGTTTTCTCCTGCGGTTCTGCTGGACCAGGCCACGATTTATAAAGCAAACACCGTGCAGCACCCTGCAATCAACCTACACAACGCGCCTTCTCGGTTTACCAGGCTGCACACCAAGCTCTCTCCTCGCCTCTTCTCTTCTTCTTGGCCAATGTGTATCGGGTCGGACGATCGCCGCTTACAACGGCCAGGCCAACGCTTATATAGCTCCAAGCGCGTTTTACACACCGTACTTAGGCCGAACTCGCAGCGGAATAAATTAATAGTTTCTTGGGAATAACAGCTGGCACGAAGTTTCGACGATTGGCAGGGACGCGTTACCCTTCGAGAATTATTCTTTCAAGCTTCGTTGCTTTTTTTGTGCTCCTCGTAGGAGTTTCTTTTCTCTTCCGCTAGCTTCATTTGGTATCATTTCGTTTGATTTGGTTTGATTTGGTTTGATTCTGATGGCTGATTGGTGGATAGGGAGAGATCGGAATTGGACTTATCTGAAGAGAGAGATTGTAAGGATCGTGACGTCGAGGATTGTGACGGTAAGTGTGAATTAGTTTGTGGTTGGAGACGAGCGAGGAATTCTATCGCAAGGAGAATTTCTGTTCATTCCATTTGTGAGAATTGTAGAGTCTCGTATTGACATCTTTTAATGAATCCAGGCTCCATTTCTGTCTCTCTTGCCAGACAATCTTAAAGATCAGTCATAGACGATTTATTATCGTATCAGTAGCATATCCGTACATCGGTTTCAACAATAATTAAACAAATTTTGTCCGCTTTCTATATAATCATACAATAATATCTTATTGTATAACTTTTCCTTACATTTCACCCATTAATTAACAAGGGAAACAATTATCTTCCCACAATTCGAAAAAGTACTTGATCTTGTTAAGAGGGTCAAAAATTCAGTCCAATTTCCTTTTTCAAACAATCTCCGCTGTATTGCCTATATTTTCAATGTGCCTGGCTAATCGCCAAGTCCTCGTTAAACATTCCATCGATAAGAACATGGAGTCGAGATATCCCCTGCTAATATTTTCTAATGCTCGACAAATTATACACCGGCGTTGCAGCAGCGCTCACGAACATCTTCCAGCCTCGTTAGTACGTTCCAACCCTCGATTCGTTGTCGAATACTTGTTACCACGTAGGCTGCTAAACTACCGCGAAACCTTTCGGCCACAATTTGCTTTAATATTCCCTCATATCGAGCCAGTATTTCGCGAACCCTCATTTTCATCCACTTCTCCCTGCCCTCTCTCCGTCTGTCTTACCGCGGCATTCTATAAAACAAGCTTTCAATTTGCCCTCGTGCCCGAAACACACGCTCAGAAGAACACGCTTCCTTTTGCTGTCTGGTCTGGAGGAATCAATCGGGTTCTGAACGTTGGAAAGCGAAAGTCGATCGCTAACGATCGCATCGTACTGGACGTGTGGACGAGTGTTTTTCATTTTTTCGTTTTCCAGAGTCGATAGTGGCGGACGTGAATGGAAGTCCAAGTGTAAAGAAGCGCTGGACGACGGTTTTCGTGGCACGAACAGGAAGCGATAATCGATCCCTTCCGAGTTCGAGGCGGTTGGTGAATCGGCAGCCACACGATTCCGACTCGTCGCAAATTAACGGTTCTACCATCGACAAATGAATAGTTCGACGGACAGCTGGCATCGAGACTTGGCGAATTAGCATGTACATCGTCGGTGCAAAGTGTTACAGGTAGATGTTTATATGTCTAAAATACGTTGGACTGTATCATAACGAACCAACGATCCCAAACTTTCCGGAAATGTATAACACGTACATTATTGTTACAACACTTAAGAATCTGAATTTATAATTGTTTCATTTATAAAACGATTCGCGCAGTCGAGAACTTGTTTATCGAATGCTTTGATAATCAACGTCAAATAACAAAAATAGAATTCTAGTTAGCCATTTTGCTTCAGTGTAGTAGATAAAACCATATATTGTACGACTATGGAAAATGATCGATAACAACAGCTTCTTTATACCGTTGGATAGTCATAAACATTTTCAATTTTGATTCAATGCAACAAAACAGCAAATGTAATACTCCGGTTAACAACCCTTTCGTACGCTTACTGTCCTTAGGAAGAACGTAGTGTATGTAGCAAACCACATGATTCTATATCAGTGTGCTATACATTAGTTATTTAACAGATACTCATTTTAGCTTTTTATCTTAATGTGATTTCCTTGTTCCATGTTTCTAAATAGAAATCTAATAGCGTCTCTTGCTCCCATTTCCTAATAGGAAATCTCAATTGGAACCTTTTCTTCGGTATCTTGCTCTAGATCATTTTTGTCGTATGTGTACCACGACCCATTTTTCTTATACCAAAGAACTATTTAACCGTTTAATAAATTAAAGTAAATATTTCCTATTAAACTTTATTTTACTATGTATTTTACTTTTATTCAAATTCCATTTGTAGCGAGCAAAACAATGTCACTGCTACTTTCAACCGTCAAACGCAGTCAAGTTCAAATTTTCCGACCGTCTCCCGACCAGTATAAATAAACAGACGAAGCGACGAGCAGGAAGTTCATCGATCGCAGCAGAAGCATTCGGACGCATAAGAAGTATATACGGAGTTTCTCGAGATAGCGCGTATTTATTTCGTGAGAATTATCGTACCTGGACTTGTGCTTTGTGTCGAATTAATTTTTATAGACAATATATATATTTAATAAATTGCTCGCAAACAGTTAGTCTGTTATTTCGTGATATCCGAAAAGATCCATCCTCTACACATTCAAATACAAATGCAACTTGCTTCTCAACTCAAGATATGCTCTGACGTGCCTACCATTAGTCGTTTCAATGAGCAAAATCCCTCGTGTCCCCACGATGTCCGAAGAAACTACAAATTCGATATTAACGCGTCCTCGCTCGATACAACGGCCATCCAGCTCGAGGCGACACGAAAAAATCTTGTTGCTGTCGCTGTTGCAACAACATTACGCATACTTTTCTCTTCATTGAAACGAAGAATACGGACGAGGGAACAAGTCGAGACGATTCGTTCGCCCTGAAGGTAGACACGAAGTCACGAATGCTCGAAAGAAAAATGTAATTTCCAAGCAGAAATCGTAAAACGTTCCGAGGAAGAATCCAGCTAGGATTCGTGACTTTCGGAAGCCTTCGTTTGAACGTTGTAAATGTCAAGGCCCTAGGAAATTCAAGAAACACTCCCGGCCCTGACATTGTTAACGGTAGATGGTAGTAACGATCGACTATTAACCCAATGAATCAAGGTAATACGGGTAATAAAAAACGACGAATTAATTAAGATATTCACTCATACGCGATACACAGCAACAATTTGTTACTGAACGAAACAGAGAACGAGCAGTGAGAGTATCGTCACCGTAAGCAATCGAGATTTTTAAAAACAGAGAAATTGGAAATGGAGAAAAGCAAATGATAAAATAACGAATACGTTGTAGTTTGTAGTACAAATTATAAAAATAAAGAAAAAGCCACGAATTAATCAACCAAAGTACTGTCATGACTTGCAATCAAAATTAGGAAAATAGGAAAGCAAATTATTACAGAAATTAATATTAATTAATAATTACAGAAAAAAAATCCTAGATTTTTCCGAATATCCTCTTTTCGTCGTCATTTCATCTTCTCTTTGATCCTGCAATTTCTTACAATTTGAAAAAATTAAATTATTCATAACACGATTTTTTAACCGTAAAGATTGCATAGTCTCTAATTTGTATAATGAATTTCTATAAAGTATACATTATTCTGATACCTTTTTTGTACCTCGATAAAAACATATATAATCTTACGTTACATACGTTTTATGCGTGACTTTTTATACGCGATTTTCAATAATGTTGCGTTTAAGCAACTTTCACGTATCATTTTGCTACTTGACTCTTAATGGGATAATGAATATCCCGTTCGTCTCGTGGCGTTCAGGTAGGCGGAAGCACAAAGTAGCCGAAAGTATCGAAGACGAAACCGAAATTCGAAATTATCTTTCCCCGCTCGAATTTTGTACGTTTCACGAGCGTTCCACGATTCGAAGAACGAAGATACCTTCGCCTAATACCCTTTTATTATCTTGTAAAGCTGATGGAAGAAGGAAATACGATCGATTTTTGACTCGAGTTTAACTGTATCTCTTTGAACATTCTGCCTATGGTGATATTCTTTTTCTTTTTCAAGCCATGGGAGGCGATGTCGCAAAAATATACGATTTTTTTAAAAAGAAGATTTACGATTAGTCTTCTGCGTGGGCAGTCGAAAAGATACAAATTTGAGGATGAATACGAGTAGGTGGAAATGTTTGCAAACGATTTAATAAATTTCTCTTTCGAATTTTTTCGAAATCGAAAATTTGCCACATACAAATAGTATTATCGATAAGATGATGTAAATAAATTAGAAACAGACGTAATATTGATTCTGTGAAATGTGAAGAAAATAAGAATTGAAAATTTCGATGACTTATAACATCGACTGAAGAAATATTCAAACCGTGTGAAGATAAACAAAAGCTTTGTCTCTCGATTAAAGTTTTTCAAGCTTCCAGAAAGACTCTGTTAGCGTGAAATCGGATATCCTCTGTTAGCGTGGACTATGATAAGTCGGTACGAAAAAGATGAAACGTTTCTAAAAAGTCAGTAGACGAAAAGGGTTGATAGAAATCTATTAATAAATAGCAGAATCGTTTTGGTCGCAGCCAGACCTCCAAGAGGAAAACCACAAAGTAGCCGAGATGTATAATTCGTGCTATTCATAACGGCAAATTACTATCCTCCGTCTGGCCTCTTTTAGTCCTTCTTCTCGTTCTTTACAACTTTTTTATATTCTACTCTTCCCTTCCGTTTCCTCCTCGTATTACTTCACCAGGCGACAATATGGAATTTAATTTCAAATTAATGACATAGTCAATGTTTAGAATAGAAAAAAATGTCTTGCTTTCGCAGTTCTTATTGCTTTTTAAATAATTTGAATTCTCTTATTATCTTTCGAATAATATTTAAAGGAATTTCTATTACGTATACCACATATATAGATTTCTGCTACTATTTATTTATGCCTGGCGACAAATAACTTTCACATCAAATTTATTTCTACATCATAAACTTCGCGTACGTGTTTTAGTCGTCAGTGTGTTATATACAACTCTTATAATCAATAACCGATAATCACCATGTAGAAAATTTCTTGTTTTTAATTTGAATTTTTAATTTGTATGCCATACCTGTCCGAGTCAGTATTACGTTCTTTGTGATATCATACACCGACTTGGATCTGAAACGTACAAGGTGAACGTATTAACCGTAATACACACAGGAGGATTCGTTTGCCTTTTTCTTTTTGCATCCGTCCATTCTCACGTTCGATGGATAACGGTACCGGTTAATAAAACGGCAAATTACGAACGTTTAACTCGGCTCATTCGGAAAAATTCACGCTCATCCATGCATAAACTAACAAATCTGACATAGTTATGGATACTTAATTCCTGGCTGCATTCCTCGCGTACGATTCGACGCTACTAAATGGGTGCAACATTTACGGCAGATGATCATTCGAACGAAAGAATTTAATTGAAAGATTAAATAATTTGAATGGTATATAGGCTTGTCAAATATATTTCCTTGTGATTTGGAATATCAAACATTCGGCATATGAGTTAAGAAATTTCAAATTTTTATTTCATTTTTATTTCATTCTGCGTCAAATCATTTGGAACAAGAATCGTATTAACGTACAATGCACATTGAATTACTATACGATTGTGAAACATAGTCGAAAAACGTTGTGAAACGTTTATTATTAAGTGTTTATACCGGCTTTGACATCTTATCTACAAAGGAAATTCCATCTTCATGAGTTATAAGTTTCATCCTGGATAAATGTAAAGTGATAAAGGTAGATTCAGGGCTACAACATTCCCAGGTAATGCCTAATTAATTTCCCAATGGTCACAAACGAGAGCCAATTAATCTCCCTAATATTTCTAGTCAACGTTCCAATATTTACGACTTACATAAGATTTCTTGTACCTAATCGATTCTCTAACGTTTCCTGCGCTAATATCTAATTAATTTCCTAATGCCAGCGGCCTCTGCTCCATCACGTTTATCCGTTTCAAGGTTCCAGCTGTTCTTAAGTGTTTAAAGAACCACGCATAAATTATCCTACTTTAACGAGGACAGAACATGTAACACGGCTATGTGAAAAAAACAATGAATACTAATAGTATATATAAAATTCCATTGGACGCTAAAAAATATGTACAAATAATATATATAACGAATTAGTTTAATTATTAACAATTTCTCAGCTACCGATAAAATCGGATTTCGCTTACAAATTAATTTCTTATGCATTAAACCACCCCTTTTACCCCCCAGACCTATAAATACCTTTCCCTATACTTAATTTTATTATATTATTCTACTCTTCCTATTACCACTACTCATTTTTCTCATACCGTTCTCTTACGCTCAGGATATCTTGAACGTTCTGTTACTTTCTCGCAAAGTAAGTACATATAAAATACTAATACAACGCAAAACTGATAATCTTCCTAGAACTAAAAAGGACAGAAAGGATACCGTTAGGATCCTCGAAATTTCATTTTCCATCTATCTTCTTCGTCCATATAAAAGTTATCGGAATTCCATTTAATCGTAGTTAATTAAGGTACCACGCAAAAACTTAAAAACAGCGAAGATGGGAGGGAGTAAAAAATGAGCCGATTTCCATTAGACAGGCGTTAAACCGCGATGTTGGCGCGCGATAAAGGCGCAGAAACTATTAGCCACGGGGCGAAAGGTATCGTGGATGGAACGCACAGCGTCCCTTGTCCGTCTGATTCCGTTTCGTTTGCCGTGATATATTCGATCCCACCCATTCGTTCCCGTCGATGATTACAGGTTTGCCCGCGCATTAGACCCGTGTCTAAAACAAACCGCTCCCACGTCTACCAACAGTTTAAA
>NT_176871.1:0-18277 GCF_000188095.3 Bombus impatiens | reverse complement strand
CCGCCGCGGCATCGGGGCTATACCTCGAAAACACTACGGTTCGCAGCGCTAACTTCTATTTGGGTTTACTATTAATCGGTCGAGTAGTATCGGTAACGAGTACAACGATCGCGTGTCGCGTCAACGCCTCAACGGGATACTAATTATCATTGCAATATCAAATACGATCGGACACTTTCTAACTTTCGTAACAGATGCAGTTCTAGGTTACAGGCATATCGCGTAAAAGTCGAAATATTTTATAAACGAAAAAGAGCAACGGAACGTTGAGATTTATCGTCTTGTTTGTACGTGTAATTTTTTATATGATCGCGTTCCTTCATCGGGCATCGCTACCAATAATAATTTAAAGAAATATCGATGAATTTTGAGAAGTTGTCACGAAAGAATGATTATAGTTAATTCGAATGATTTTAGTCACAGTGGCGATTACGCGCATGAGCTCCAATTATCGCGTTACAATAATTTATGGTTCTATAAAAGTGAAACCATGGTCGCACAGATTTCATCGTGGTACCATCAGGTCATAATTCAAAATTATGAGATCCCGAAGGATCGTGAATCCACAGGATTATAACTTTATGACATCTTTTCATGACAGATCACATATGCCAACGCGTATCTTCGAATCGGCTATATAGCAACAGAATCAGTCTGTAGAAAATGTTTAAACCAAGCTGCTGCTATACTTGATGAAATGACGACATATGCGTTTGCTCGATGTAACTCAACAAATATACCCAATCTTCCCATTGAAGAGTAATATTCTAAAGATCCTCTAGCTTCCTATTCCATAGTACGTCAGAATCGTGTAACCGACCCTCTTACCTCTGAATTTGATCGCCTGATATTACGAACCCTCATTACCCTCCTGCTCATTCCTTGCTCTAAGCTCGATCTAAGTTACTCCATTTAATAGACGCACACACTGTGGTCCAGCCACACCTTGGACGCTTCAACCGCGTTCTCGGAAGTTGTACCTTCTCCCACAGTGCGCACGACAGAGAAGACCTTCGACCATGGTCGAAGGAATGACTTGCAATCGGGTCCAAGAAGCGAGTAGCCGCTGGAGATGCCATTGATAGCGTGGCGTGCTGCAGGCTTGCCAGCATTCATCACCATAGACCTATCTGTTCGAGTATCGCGATTCGCCTTCGTTATTGCGGCGCTGGGTTACATCTTCATGCCCACGCGGTCGGCAAAAAGGAGGCAGCAGCCCTGAGAAGCGAGCCTTCATTACCAGCAGACCATGGACCGAAGGATTACCGACGGAAATCCCCGATCAATGCGGCAAAAAATCAACCGCCATTATACTAGACCGACGTCGGCTCGAGCTGGCATCGCGTCACCTTTTGTACGCTCTACCAACCATTGTAAATCGCGAGGGGAACGTTTGCTGCTGGCTCCAACACTTTACAGTTGGCTAAACTGTAAAATATCGAGCCGAATGGCCGGCATTTTTCATCGATTGCCTTTCGTTGTTGCATCGAATTGATCGCTGATGGCGATGGGTTTTTAGCTTAGCAACCCTCTTGGATATCCGGTAATTGGCAATAGTCGACGAGGTGTTGTTAAGTCGAATCCGTTGTAGGTTATTCGGAATTAAATCGTCGTTTCAAGGTATTTTTCTTGATTGAGTTGGCATGAACGTTCGCTTAAGTCATTCTAAAATGTCCTATCATAAATTGTAGACTTGGAAATGAAGGTTATTGCACTCGACTGTGTCGCAGGCTATTTGGGATTAAATCGTCGTTTGAGAATATTTTTGTATCGAATTGGTAGAAGCGTTTGCTCGGTTAGTCGATAAAAATCCGTATGGTACATTATAAACTTCGAAATAAGGATTATTGTGATATATACGGTGTTGGCTTTTGCCCGTATAGATCGGTAATTCTCCGACAATTCTTTAACTCATTTCCATTAAAAAAATTACTACAATCCCCAGCCACTTGTTACATAATACAGTGAAATAAACACTGAACATAATGTGGAAGATCTCAGTCTTCTTTCTGGGGGACTTTAATGGAGAAATATTAATACTATTAATAATACTAATCTCCCATAAAGGATAAGCAGCGCCTAATATTCGAACAGCAGTCGATGTATAGGCTCGAAAGAGAGTGAAAAAGGAGCAGCTATAAACGAAGCTCTTTTTCCACGATCATATATTAAGCAGGTGTGGTACAAAGACCATTACGACGCGTTCCTCGTGGGAATTAAACGAGCCGAGGAAATCTCGTTTTTAGTTGGATTCCGAAGAAAGAGGGGTGGATACTACGCTGACGTATGATATAATTAACTCGTCACAATAACTAGACGCATATTTAAAAAAAAAAAACTAGTTCACAATTCAAGAATCTTCGCCGTGTAGGAAGAAAATTCATCATTTGTACAACCTTATCGTTTGCATACAGATATCTAACATTAAGGCTGTCTAAAGAGATGTAGGAAAAAGAAATTATATAGAATTAAATCGTCATTACGCGTAGAACTTTTAGCTAATTAATGAAAATTAAATTCAAAGAGTGCTTTGAAATCCTGTAGGTAAACCGGACATTTCCATATAGACAGCACTCTACTGAACATGTAGAACGTTATTAAAAAAAAGGAAAGAAAAAAATTATATTTATTTAGAGGAAATTTAAATAAAATCCAAAATCTAATCAGAGTATCAAAATATAACTAACTGACAAATTATCAAAGTATTTCTCGTCTATATCTCTTTTTGATCAAATCTTCATTTCATATTTTTTAACGCGATTTTCATGTATCGTTAATAATAACAGAATAAAAGACATATATAACGTTCTCAACGTACAAGCTTTGTTTTGTAAGAGATCTAAGAACTATGGTTGTGGAGGTGGTTAAAGTAAAAGAATTTCGAGGCTGTTTAAACGAGGGGGCGTCAATCATGGTTCTCGACAGATTCCTTAGCCGTCGCCGTTAATTACGGTTAATTACGGTGAAAATTACCGGTTGCTTTCCTAAACGTCGCTAACGCTCCTCTTCCTCGACTATACCTCGACTTGAGGAAAGAAAAAAAAAGACAAAGAAGAGAAAAGAAAAAACCCAGGAAATTACAGGGCGTCTGGGCCATCTCGGTGATAAATCTGCCGGCCGATCGGGCAGAAGATCGAATAATTCATTTAAGGAATAATAAGGCGTGTACGTAAATAATCGGACATAGTGATCGCTATCGACCATCGATATCGTTGTATATTAATGCCTCGACTCTCGATTTTATTTACTTTCTGCCGATGAGACGTTTTTCGGGACGGTGGCTACCTCTCTACCTCCTCTTTGGTAATACGAAATTTACAATTTACAATTTACAATTTCACAGGCGCGGCCCTTGAGAAGACATTTTTAGAAATAATTACCTGGCAAGTTCCTATCTGTAAGATCGATGAAGATACCGATTATCAGATATTAAGCACCGTTTGGAATATGTTGCTGGTAATTAGGTCGGTATGCTTCATGATTAATGGCACGTAGCATGAATATTGATAACTTAAGTGGCCTATAATACTCTGATAAACTTCTGATCAATTTCTACTTACTCCTTATTTCTTTCCCTTTTTAATTTCCCAACCGATGGGAGTATTCAACATTTCCTGGAGAAGTAAAAGATTGTTCGGGCGATTTTCCGTTTTTATAAATTCTGCCCATGACGAAACAACGATATTAAAGTAACGATAAATTTTCCAAAAATCGCCACGGTACTCCTCCACGATATATCTTTACGAAACGAATATCATAATACAAGATACACTAATAACATCGAGAAAAGCAAGCAGCTTACGAAATTGATCTCCCTTCTATCTTTTACATAATCAGACCACCGTGTTCAATTTCATATTCTACATAAATTAACACTCTAATCACTTCTCTCTCGCACATCTTATTTCTCCTCCTATTGTCCCATTAATTCGCGCCATATCCAATTTTCAAGTGTACAATGGATATCAACGTATATTTTAATCTGTCTCTATAATATCCTCGAGCAACACAGCCTCCAATTCCCTAAGGATAGAAATGAACGTTCTCAAGAGGCATCGACGTCTCATTTCGAGGAACGTCGCGCCGCACATCGACGCGATAATAACACGAAATAACGCTGGGAATAACAGGAACGATATCAGGGCGTAGATTGATTCCCGTGGCGATAGATCGAACGCGATACGAAGCGACTGTTGGTAGCGTTGGATGCATCAGGTTCCGGCCGTGGCGGCTCGTCCGCCGTCGTATGAATTATTCAAAGCGAAATAATAACGTGTGCACGTGCTGTAATCGCGTTACAGTCGAGTCAAATATAATTATATCACCGGGCCGTGGACCGAAGAAATATCAACGCGTCAAAGGGGGCCGCAGCTCGTTATTAACGCGACTCCCGATTATGTCCACTAAATTACGAATTATACCTGTAATCATGCTCCATACTGGTCACAGTATACACTGAAACCGAGACCTTCTCTCCCTCTCCTCCTTCAAATTTTTTTAACCTTTCCACTACCAGAGCACATAGGATATAACGAATTTATCATTCCAATAAGATTGTTCAAGTAACTAAGAAAAATAAGGACACCGTGAGTCTATGAAATCACTAGAAGAAATCTATAATTCTAATAGAATTGTATAAGCAGGTAAGAAAAATAACGATGAAGCCGTGTGTCTATGAACTCGCCTAATGTTCTCAATTGTGATTATAGAAAACTTTCTTTATCAGAAGCAATATCAGTGGTTGTATTCTGATGTGTATATTCTTATAGTTACTTCAGTGAGAATCTATTCTTATGTGCAGTTTCTAAGACGAAATCCTCGCTTTGTCAGTGAATCTACACGGAATCTTCAGTTACAAGAAACTGTTCCATCGAATATAATATTATCGATTACGAATCTAATCTTACGTACGTATGTACATATTTCTATCGAGCAGAATGGAGCTTCCAGTGTAATTGTTAAAGTGTTATAAATAAGAACAAACATATCTACATAGAACAAAAATCTATAGTTACGTGCAGCTCCATCAAGTAAAAGTGAGAGCTCCTGACGTGAAATTTCAGGCAAACACAAGGAAAAATCTTCCATTATGAAAGATCATCTCTACCAAGAACAATACTAGTTGTTATATAAACTACGATTATTTTTACGTAGAATTCTACCTAGCAACGGCGAAAGTTTCATCGTGGACGTCCGAGCAATGAAAAAAGATTGCGTTCTTATCGATCTACATAATATCTCTGATTACAAAGAGGAATAAATAAAATTATAGCTATTAAGGATCAAGTCGGCGTACCACTTTTTCAATGCCTCGTCCGATGTTTAAAGAATTTTCCTGTGAACCGAAAATATCTGATGCAGCCTGAATGTGTCACGAACGACGAAAATGCGTAATTGAAGGATGCGAAGGCGAGCAAAATTTCGTACGATGGCTCCAAGGGCTCTTGTAGATAGTCGATAAGATGATTATTAACGGCTGTCTGTCGTTGTCGAAAATTATCGAGGTAGCTCCCTTCGCAGGACCTCGAGCATCGTTCACATCGTTCTACATTTTATTAATTTTCTACCGATCGGTGGTCCCGGTAATTTGAAAGCGCTTAAAACGCGTGCATCTTAAATACAGGGCGTTTCATTGCGAATAAACTTTGAAATTATCGTTAAAATCGTATAAACGATGTATCCCATAAACCGCCACCATGATTATTTACCTTAACGAACGCGGTGCAATATCTTTCGATCATTTATCTGTCTATAAAGCTTCGTTTAACGTTCGAGGCTAACAATTTCTGTTCTTATCCTTCCAACATATTTTTGCTACAGGAGGATTGTGAGTTTATAGAATTTCAAAGGATGGCGAGGAACTTACAGCGAAATATTTAAAAAAGTGTATTTAGAAAAAGAAAAAAGACGAGAATGTTTGATACTTTCGTTGAAAAGACGAGCCAATGAGCATTTCTCTTTAACGAAAATTGATTCGTAGCAATGCATCAATTTTCCAAGAATATTCTAATTATCAATAATTTCTGCTTCAAATGTACTTATACTTAATTAGTCGTTAGTTAATAATGGAAAAGTGACTCAGCCAGGACTCAAACGCCATGATTACTTAAACGATGCAAATTAAGTATTTCTATACATCCGTACACCTTCAAATTTCCCGTGACCACAATCTAACGATAATCTTCCTATCTCAATAAAAATCAATATTAACCTCCTGAAAGGCACTTGCACATCTTCGACAATTATAAAAATAGGAGATTTGTAACTCGTTATCTTGATACGTTTCTGCTGTTAAAAAAGAATCTAACGTATTATGAAACAGCCTGTATATCGCGCACAAGCCAGATACGCCCGATAAACCCACTACAAGGGTCTTTTATTAATTTTCCCTCGAAACTGGTTCTTTCCTCTGCAACGCGGCCGAGTTCTCGCGGAATTACGCCCTCCTGTTACACGACCAGCTTTCTTATTACGTTTTCCCCTGATCGTAAGCGTTCTTGGAACGAGGATCTCGCGCGAGTCTACGTTTTCGCGAAATTTTAGAGACAAAATTTCCAAGGCGAAATTTCCAAGGCAAAATTTCCGAAGCAAAATTTCGAAGGTGAAATTTCACTCTTGCCAAGGTACAGAGAGCAACGGAAGATGGTCAAGAGGAGATACGGCCTTAAGCACGATTCGTTCCGGGGAATCGCTTTCACGAATTACACGAGGAGAGTTTGCGCGAGTTCCGGGGAAGGATGATGATAGCTTGTCGCGAAGGAAAGAGGAACATGCGAGAGCAAATTGGGGGATAATTTAATTTGCGGACCCGTTACGCCGAATCGAGACGTTTAAGGGAGGAGATTACCGAGACACTGGCAAATCGGTGATCTAAATTTGAATTTAATCGAAGCTTGATCGTTTTCGTTGATGATCGTTGATGATAGAAAAATAGGAGACATTGGGAAAATTGTGGAGGATCTTTGAATTTTCTTCGGAGAGAATCAATGACTTAAAACGTATTAATTTGAAGTGCTTGAAAAAATCAGTTCCAAAGTGACAAAGTTACATTTGTTTCGATACGTTTGATGTGTTTATTACAAGTTTTTGAAAATTTATTCGAAAACTCACGCTTAGGTCCTGTTTTTACGATGTTATGAGAAAAACGATTTGAAACAATTGACGATATTCCTAAATATCGTCAGTGAATCTTTCCACTCTTAATATAACGTGGTCTTCGCAGTAACAATCTTTATTTTTATAGTACTATAATCAGTATACTTTTAAAACAGGGATAAGTGAACCTGAGTGAATTACAGTAACAGATAATAAACGTTACTCTTGAAATACTACGAGGACTTGTACGATTCTAAAATAAAATAAATTCTTCTAAAATAAACAGGATTTCTGAAAATAACAATGATCTGTTACCTAGAAAACTATATTTGGTACTCTAATGACAGACTCGTGACTCGAGAGGCGATATTACCAGGATGGAATAAATTGCAGGAAAGTAAAGACAATTTTGATACTTTAATCCTAAATTATGTGGTTAAGAGGTTGCAATAAGAACGAAACCATGGTAGAGTTCTCTTCTTGTTGTACAAGTTGAGGAACTCGAGAACCTTGGACATGTGACGCGACGATAATGATCTGCATTTAAATTTCTTGCTTCGATATATTCTAATTAATCCTGACACAAGCACACCTCATTTTACATTAAACCTGTTATTCTTATCTCGTGGTCACTTTAATCTAGATTTACGATTTTGTTAATTTAACAAAACAATATAGTACAGTGATAGCCTCGTAGAGTACCGAAATAAACGTTAAGAACTCGAAAGTAAATATTTAAAAAAACAGTACGATTCGTTACGATATTTCGTTATATTCATATTCCGACATATTCATATCCAAATCTGCCGGATACCTTTCATATACATATTTATGTTCAAAAGGAAAAAAATCAAGACTATTCCCTATACTCTGACATATTCCTACTTCGGCATCTGTATATCTACATCTCCTGGTCACCGCGATATATTCATATCAAAAAACCGAGAAAAGACGTTCAAGTCGAACATTAAAAAATGTCACGTTAGGAACACGTTGAAATTTCGAAAACCGAGCCACTAACAACCTCTTACGATGGTCCACACGACTATAAAAAGTCAATTAAGAAAGAAGATATTCTTCGCGGTATTCGAACAATCAGGCACAACGATAAAGAGACAATAAAAACCCAAGAGTTTCAACTTGCTTCGACGAAACGAAAACGAACTTCGAAGAAAGAAAAGAACGACTGCCAAAATTTCTGAGAATAAAACGTGCGTCCCAACGCATTTTCCTACGATTACCACGCGATGTTTCAAGCCCGTGAGGTAAGAAGAAAGGTAAAAGAAGAAAGGAATGGTCGTTCTAACGCCTCGATTTGACCCGTTTCGATTGCATCTAGCCTCGTGGAACCTCATACAAATTTATTAATCGTATTACAGGGTACGCGCGGATGCAATCGAACGTTACGATCTCGAAATGAATCAGCCCCTTCCCTCGGCTCGCTATAGTCAGAATTTCCTGCCACCAATAAAGATCCTTATAATCGTCCATAGGAAACGCCGTCAGAGTAATGCTCGCCTTACAGATAGAGCCGAGCTACGCCCACGCGCACAGGTGTGAATCTATCCTGGGTCAGAAATGCCTTTAGCATCTTACACGATCCCGGTGGACGTCGGTGGATTCATTCTTCGATTGATTCATCGTCGGCCATTCGTGTTTCCGTGTCAACCGTCGTCCACCGGCAACGGAATCTCCAATCGGTTCGACGTGGAATCTCGATGGAACTACAGAATTCTAAACAAATTGCCCGGGAATCGGAATGGATCAAGTCGAGTTCCTTCTTCGAGAACTGTGGAGGAACATGGGCAAGTTATTTCGCTGGAATGGTGTTTCGTAGATTGAAGTTTTAATGGAATAGAATCGAGCATCGAGTGGAACGAGATGAGTGATGCTATCGGTGATTTTATTATACGGCATAGATATTGTGGAGAATTATGTATGAAAAATAAGTATCAAGTACGAGGAATTGTGTAGAAGAAACGGTATCTTTTTTTATAGGGAGTTTGTATAGAATAGATGAAGGGTGTTATGGTGGCGAGGTTTTCGATGGTTGTGATTTTACCATGCAGAAATAAATATACTGTAACGAATGAAATCGTTTTACAATTTTCTATATTTTTATAGAACTTGGTCGAGAATCGTAGGGGAACGTCGTATTGGATTAGCGTTTCGTTGATTGAAGTTTAAGTAGAATAGGATTGAGTCGAATTATAGATGAGTAGCGGACGATATCTTCGTGAAGAAATTGAAACTCGCGGAAATTTATATTCAGAGAAAGGATCTTACAAAGTAGACTTCAGAGAAAATTCCTGGTAAGAAACAAGCTTAACTTTTTGAGGGGAAATTCTGCTGTAGCAGCACCAGGGGATTCTTACAACCAAAAAGGCAAAGGGACGCTAGAAAAATCACTCCAAGAATAAAATACAGTAACGTGAAAAAGAGAACCAGGAGAAGAATTCCAGCAGTGCGGAAAACAACTTAAGGATGTCCACATAGAAAAAACCTAAAGAAGTTTCTGTAATAAAAAAAGAAGAACATAAATTCTTATAAAATATCATCTACTAAATTCTTCGTAAGGTATCATTAATAACATTTCAAACACTAAACCTCTTTCATTCCTTGCATATATAATTCTTAGCTAAAACAATGAACACTGTTTTAATTTTATTATTAATAAGAGATCGTATCTATCGTAAATGTAAATTATTCATGCGATTTCGATGAAATTACGAAGGTGTTCGAATAACGATGAACGGGAATTTTTTCTACCTCGTAACCGGAAGTCTCGAATCGTGTCAAAAACAATCTCGCCAATCCATCTACGTCACCTATCCTGTCCATCCAATCTCGCATCAATGCTGTTACAATCTCACATTCTATAAGTGCCACGATCATTAAATGTACCTAAATATAAATTCAAATCAATATAACAGGATTCTTTCAACTTGTTTGAAATCCTGGCGAATCGAGGACCAAGAGGAACACAGGAAGCCATACCCCAGCCTGATTAAACGTCATCATCATGCACGAATAGTCGTAATGACCTGCCAACAGGCGTATCGTGCTCGAAAAAGGAGAAAAGCAAAAAAGTAAATAAATAAATAAGTAAAAATAAAAGAGCAAAGGGGAGAACACGAGAAGGAGGAGGGAGAAGGGAAAAGAATAAAAAGAGAAGGAGAGTCGACACCTGCACGAGCCGTGTACACGCTTCTATACGTACACACGAGCGTATCTACCTCGTGTTACGACCACGAAAGCTCGCCCACGTACTTTTCACGTCGTCGCGCTTAATTCTCCCGCTGTTTTCTGTCGCACTTGTCACGCTTAATTGACACGCGATATCGATAGCAGTATCTCGATTGAGCCACGGCCGAGTGAGTTTCGCAAAGACACGATCTCTTTCTTTCCGCTATTCCTTGTTCTGCCTTTAGATTTCAATAGCAATTCCACGGCAATTTCCATTCGGACTCTACACGTGACATATGTATGTTAATTTTTGATATTCGATATAATTAGACTGCGGAAATTTGAAGGTGCAAAAGAGTCTGCTACAAGAGTATAAAATATCCAGAGTATAGCAACGATATAATAGCTAGTAGATAATACATACTTCTATTTTTGTAATTGTCTTTATAAAAATATGAATTCGCGGAAATATTCGCAGTCTATGAAGAATTGCTGGTAGGTGAGAAACATCCGACAGTTTTCGCTTTCGTCGAAACGATTAAACGATAGAACGCTTACGAGATCATATTGATTACTTCGATAGAGACTGTCGATGACTACGTTTGCAAAAATTGCTGACGTTAGAAATTTTGTGCCATTTATTCGTATTACTCGTTCAATATCCGTCGGAATGAAAAAGTAGTTAATAACTGTAGAAAAATTTAATCGACGCGTTCAATTTAGATTCTAAGTAGATAGTCATTTATTGGCGCGTAATGGATTATCTGTAAACTAATCTATAAATAACGTGCAAATGAAAAATAAATATAATAAAACAGAAATATATTACAGATTTATTGCCACGCGGTGCACGATCACGGCGAATAGGAGTAAAGCGTGGAAAACCGTGCGGATACAGTCATAATATTCTCGAATTGTAGCGCGCTATACGTCGTGGGTGTAATTTATGGCGAAAATCCGTGTAACTTACTTGCACGTTATGATTAGAAGTGCCATAACAACGAGTAAGAGTTTCCTGGTAATTAGTTACAAAAGTGGCACAGGGAAACATGAAATCGAGTTTAAGCACGAGAAAATTGACAGGAATATCAAGTATGAAATAAACGACACGGTCGAAGAAGCTAATTTGTCCTAATTGCAACGCTTTATTGGAATAACCGATAAAATTTCAGCCTGTAGTCGCTTTTTTCTTTTAGCCGTTTAATTTCAACAGAACCGTGTTTGAGAAAACCGTGAAACTGGATACAAGTAACTGCTTGAAACTCAATTTGAATTTAATTTTCATCGAAGAAGAGAAAATATCGGAAATTACGAAATGTTTTCAAGACGCTGTACCTCTCGTTTCGATATTGTAATTTGGTTCATTCTTTCGAGAAAACGCTTTATGATAATAGCAGAAATAATTTACATAATGTCCGAATTATGAATCTTAAAATAAAAATACAAACGATTCTTAAAGGTAAATCGTAAGATGTCGAATAGACGTTTTTAATGTTTCTTTTCCTTTCTCTTCTTCTTTTTTCTTTTTTTTGTAATCGAGTCTTAGAGATCTAGGACCACGGCCGTAAGAGAATAAAATGGCGGATTAATTTGCTCCAGGGGCCCCTTTATCTCGCGCTTAAATGCAAATCGGCAGCAATTCGTCTTGCTCATTGGACCGCCGCGAGCGGTAAAGCGTTTCACGAATTAAGACGTTAAATCGGCCGATCTCTCCTCCTTTCTTTCATCTTCGGTTTCATATATCTAATCTTTCATAAAAGAAATTTCACGCGGTCTTTAACATTTTTTTTTTCAAAGTAAATCATACAAAACAGGCTTAAACTCCAAGTTCCATTTGCATATCGCATTACCCGCTACAAAGCTAAAACAAAACCGGCATAAAAGCCAACTCTTCTAAAAGGTTGACTTTCAGATCGCATTTCCATAAAACTGCAATACGTGCATTTTGTTTCTCGAAACAAAGTAATTCGGACATACAGAATTTCCTACTTTCATTGGGAAATCGGCAAAAATTGCCCCGATCAATTAAATTTATCATACCGTAATGAACAATCTTATAAAACTTTTCCACATTTTGTTTCGGAACATACAAAATTCTCCACCCTCGATACGAAACGGTTAGAAATCCCTGAAACTTTCCTAAATCAACTAAACTATAAGAATACCAAAAGTTTCCTACAATTGACAAGATACTTAGAAAGCTATTTCTCAAATTTCGAAATGAAAAACGTTAAAAACATACAAAGTACAATTCGAACGATTGGACTCACAGTCGAACGAACAGTCAAAACAATGCTACCAGAGTAGCACGTGGTGGCTAACAATGATTCGAAAGATTTTTCCTAGCGCATCGCGGCCGAATTCGTCGTGTCACATACGATGACAATCGTTTTACGGTGCATTCCGTAGCACGAGGACCGCTTCGTCGCGATACCGTCTTATTAATACACGAAACGTGATGTGGTTGTTTCGTGGACAGCCAGCCGGAGAGCAGGTGAAAAAAATGCGGCCGTGCTTCCCTCTAATTTATGGTCTTTCTCCTTGTCGATGCTCGACTGGTCCACATAGTGTCTCTTACTCGTCCTCTTTCTTTTTCCTTTCTTCTCTTCGAGACAACGCACGATATACTTCGAGAAAATTTAACCAAAATCTCTCCACGATGATCCACCAACTGATAATATTAGTAAATTGATAAATTATAAGCTGTAGATTATACGCCTCTCTCTTACGATATTCGTATCTTTAAAATGATTAATCTGATGACTCGCAATTTGTAGGACTCTCTTCTAAAGGTGTTATACAGGGAAACTGATATTATTGACTTGTATCTTGTGACTTACGAAATTTCGTTAGATAATAACATCGGTTGAATCGTTTAAGAGAGATCGAGTGATTGGAAGTTTTTATACGATTTTTAATCAGTGGCTACAGCCAAAGGGAAGAAAATTTAACCAAGTGATTCGCGAGAATTTGAATGGAAAGAGAAGCTCGAACTATAAAGTTAATACTTAAATAATTCATAGTCATGTCGGTACTTTCGACGTAATATTTGTGGTATTCAAAGAATGGGCTAACGTTAAATTAAAAGATCCATCTTTGTTAAACTTATCTTCCAATATATCAAATCTATTAAAGAGCCGCATAAATAATCTGGAAAAAAGAAGAAGTCAACCTTACGGAACTGTAAAAATCCTTCTCTTCAAAAGTAAAAATATCTTTGTGGACACCGAACGTAGCATATTCCTGGTCATGAAAAATTTTTTTAAATCGGTCGTAAATATAATTTGACCGAAATCGTTTTCAAGAAATTGAACCGTATTGTACGAGAAAATGAAGAGTCGGTAGCATTTTGAAGGGAACAAAGGCGGAGACGCTCGTAAACGCGATTAAATCGTTCCAGGTAAAGCCGAAACTGTCCATAAGGGACCGTTTAAACCCGGCCATTGCGTTACTCCGCGTGTGCCATGAATGAATTATGCTCTCAACAAACATCATAGAAATGGGCAGAAGAAGGAGGGAATCGTGGATTTGTTCAACTATAAAATAGGATTTATTTCGTTGTTATCCGTGTACCACATCTATCGCTTCGAGATATAACGATAGGAGGCAGTGTCTAGCCCGGAGTAAATTTCTCTCGCTTTTTCCCTCCTTCTACTATCTTTATTTCCTTTTTGTTCGTGGGACGTGATCAAAATTGTAAACCAGTTTTTCATCTAAACGTGGCCTTTGACTCTCTTCTCGGTAAAACTGGCTCCGACTTGCGTTACATTTCGTTTCTTTTTGGATAAGAAGCGAAAAACTATGCGTATACCGCCTGTTAATTCCGAAGCTTTTGTTTGCTTTCACGCAACGTATCATCGAATATTTAACAGCTCATTTCGCGTTTACCATTGTTGATTAATTATTTCAATTTCCTCGTATTACCGTTTTTCTTTCTTCTTATGTTCCACTTTAAACGTCCCTCTCCCTTTTTATTTTTCGTTTTAAACGATCCCGTACGTATACTCTATAGTATTCGAGTTACGATCCCATTTACCATTAAAGTACGCGTGATTCTTTCTTCTCTTCCAAAGTCTACGTTCGAATTATAAGTCAGATACAAAAAACATTCGCTCCGATCAACAGATGAACGTTATCCGGAACAGTGACGTTCAAAATTGAAACTGTGCGTGTAGAACGACAAATTGTCTATTCCATTGAAAAGAAGAAAAAAAGAAAAATACGGTAGGTATCCCATTATAATTCACCGAGTTCATAGAAAAGTAGTTGTTAATTTACCATTAATCAATACCCACATGTTATTATAATCCCCGTAATATTACTTAGCACTGATGTATCTACATGAAATAACATCGATAATCATTGACAGTTCCTCAAAGTTTCGCAAATTCGCTGGTCATCCTACATTCATAATCGTGGCCTCAAATTATACCTGACAATTTTCAGAAGTCGCCGGGTGGCTTAGCAATTTTTGGACGGTGGCCTCTTCTGCGCGTACGCAGCGCGCATGCGCCATAGATCTGATATACAGGTAACAAATGACATCGTCGAACTGGCATAGTCGCTATCTCTTCATCTCCGTTTGATCGTCAACGAACAATTATTGTCCGCTTTGCTGCTATTCGTTTCCACGCGGACAAACGACAAAACTTACGCCGCGTGAAATTAACCAAACGGCAATACTATGGTCCGTGCGCCGCGTTTAAAATCAAAGCAACAAATGGACAATATTTTTGCCGATCTTAAGGGTAGCTTAAGCGAGCCTAGTTAGAAGACATGACGCCGGGTTATGAGTCCGAAGTAGAGATACGGGAGGGGCTTTGGTTGTAACACGTGTTGTTAACCGGTTCTACCTTAATTGTCTTAAACGGAGACCATCATAATTCTGGCTTTATCTTCGCCAGGAACCGGCGACGTATACCGACATCGCCACATAGGAAACTGCCCTCGCGGTATAATCTCCTGGAACGACGTTTTCCCTAACCGTGATAATCTTCTTTTCTCTCGTCTTTCAACGGAGATAATTGACGACACGCGATGATCACCGCATCAGTTTTTAATGAGCGATTTCGAATCACTTACAGCGATTTTCTGATTATCGTCTGAATTTCAAGGAGAGTAATTAAAATCTTCCTCGAGGAAGAGTTACAGTTTGAATTATTACGACGACTTTTATCGTCAATAATTTTGATCAATCAATGGTTCAGATTTTCCGACGCATATCTTTCCGAGAAAAGATTCTAATTCAGAGTCCTCGAGCAATGACGAATTCCAAAGTATTTCCTTTCAAGAGGATACTAATTTAAATGATCGCGTCAAAAACATTATAACTTGAAAAATTCAGGCAGAAAAATGATGTATCAATAACTCTTCTTAAAATTACACCAGGCAAAAAGCCACGCTTCAAAGACTTACACACGAAAATTGTAAATCGCTTTCTTTATGATATTTAATAATATTTTTCTTAACAATTTTATACCTCGGATAACATCGTTTCCCGACAACAAGAGGAAAAAGAAAGGATCAGGAGCGAAGGTGGATACGAACAAGAAGGTAGTTGAAGAACGAAATTAAGGTTACAGAGCACGTTTCTAGGAGCGGGAGGTGGACGGTTTTCGTTTCGGTCGAATGTGCGACAGTGTCAGGACGTTAACCGTGAAATATCCATCACTGCCGTACCGAGAAACCAACGACGGTGTTCCGACTTCGGTGGATCGGGTTAGATAAATGTAATAGTCCATAGTTCAGCTTGCTAACAAGGCTAGCCCCCAAGATCCGAGATAAAACTACGGTCCAGCTGACTCTGCCTGTTTATAATGAGGCGTAGTAGGACCCGATCACCGATTAGGACATTCTTCGGCGATACTTCATCAATCACCGAAAATCGCGGCCAAGTTTTGTGACGCAAAACAATCCACAGTCCTGCCAAACACTTTGTATTCTCCTGAATTAACGAGCTTTAACTCCGTCTGGACTTCTATGGGAAATTATTTCGAAAGAGTTATGAGGAAACAATGAATTAATAATTAGCCATGCGTTGATCGAATCTCCTAATTTAAGCTATGCGGAAACTATTTGAATCAGAGAACAATTTTCCAGAAGTTTTCTCCAAATCCGAATCTGATTTGTGAAATCAAGTAATAACAACTATAATAACAAAACAGGTAAGCCAATTGTAATAGTAATAAATAACAATGACGTAATTACGTATACGAAAATCTAATAATATAAATGGTAAAATTGTAAGAATTTTAAAATACTGATAGAGAGAAAGGAAAAAAACTATTCTCTGTAAGTAAAACAGACGGTTGGAAATAAACTGTGGATATTTATGCAAATTCATATTTTCACGAATACAATGTTTTACAAAACAATTTATGATTTGTAAAGGGAAACAAAATGGTAAAAATTACCTACGTTATCATAGAGTGTTACTTTAAGAAAAAGTTTCCTATTATACCATGAAATCGTAAAACGTATCTACTTTATCGACTATCGCAAACAGAGTACCGGCACTTTTTAAAGGCAGGATAGACAGGATAGACATGACATTAAATGGACCACCATTGACCATTGACTAAGGACAGGAATCGTAGGTGATGGAACTCCGCATCTCACGTTTTAAAAATATCAACCTCGAAAAAGATCACAATGTTTTTCATGTCCTCTACAATCTGTAACGTCACATTACGACGATTGTAATTATAAATCCGTTTGAACCGTACGTTTGAACACACTCCGTATATTCGAACAAAACTTTAGTTAATGCTCGATTAAATAAACTTCTGATTGAATTCATTTATCTAAACGTAAAATCTATTATACGAACGAGAAATCGTAGATACGTTAAGTATTGAATTGCCTGAAAACTTCGTTCCGATTTACATTTCTATTTGATATACGTTTATTGAATTATATAGGTGATATTTTGTTCGACAATCTTTTTCTATCTTTCACGCAACTTGAATATTCCATCCTTCGTTTTTTCAGCGGAAAACTTTTCAAAACGGTCATCTTTCGTATGGACCACATTTCTAAAAAATCGGAACGAACTTTCTGGGAACCCCGATATTTACGTAAACGTTAGTTGCATGAGAGGCTCGAATAAACAAAATCCCAAAGTATATTAAACATAAATTACAGACGTTATTAAATAAGATACTGTAAGTAATTAAATTGATAATTGAACTAAAACAATATTTTAACATAATATAACATTAGAAAGTAAAACAGAGTTGCGTGTGTGAAAATATATTAGCTTCATATATTTAATAATTAATTGTTTAACAACGGTATAAGCTTAGACGGAAGTTAAGAAAATTTATAAGTTGTTATAGAATATTATGATGGATTGTAAAAATCATAAATCTAATTGAAATATATAAATTCTTTTCCCTTTGGAATGGGTGGTCATTTTTTACTACCGATCAATTTCAAGCTTGACTATAACAATGCAGTTATTTTTGTTACAAACTGGCATTTAACATAAATTATCATAGTTCTAAATCAAAAATTAGTACCACACAAGTGTGAATATAGTTTTAGCTTGTAAAAGCTATTAAAATTATAAAAATGGTCATTGCAAATTAATTGTTGAAGGCGTCAACTTACAATAAAAACTCAAAAATTATTAAATTCGATTGTGTTAGAATGGAAAAACCAAGTTCTGCGATATCAACAAATCGTTACAGTTTGATTGACTTTCCGGCACCTTGACATATACATGACATTAGGTATATAAGAAAAACGCGCCTCGCGCGTGAGCAGTTGTGTGTAGACCGCCGTGCAGGGAAGGTCGAAGAAGAACTTCTACGAGTTAAGGTAATAATTTATAACATTTAAACCACCAATCTATAACAGTTAAGCTATTAATTTATAACATTTGAGCTGTTAATTTGTAACGTTTAAGCTATTAATTTATAACATTTGAGATATTAATTCATAACATATAAGCTATTAATTTACAACATTTAAGCTATTAATTTACAACGTCTAG
>NT_176870.1:0-1670 GCF_000188095.3 Bombus impatiens | reverse complement strand
TTATAACGTTATAACGTAATGCGTTTTATGGTATGACGTTATAACGCAATACATTATATGGTATGACATTATAACGTTATAGGTTATATGGTATGATGTTATTACGTATTACGTTTTATGGTATGACGTTATAACTTATTACGTTATATAGGACGACGTTATAGCGTATTACGTTATATGGCATAACGTTATAACGTATTACATTATATGGGATGACGTTATAACGTATTACGTTTTATGGTTTGACGTTAGAACTTATTACCATATATGGGACGACGCTATAACGTATTATGTTATATGCAACGTTAAATGGGATGACGTTATATCGAATTACGTTATAGGGGATGACGTTATAAGATAGTACGTTACATGGTATGCCGTTATAACGTAATGGATTATATGTTATAACGTTATAACGTAATGCGTTATATGGTATGAAGTTATAACGCAATACAATATGGTGTGACGTTATAACGTAATACGTTATACGGTATGACGTTATAACCTATTACGTTATATGGGATGACGCTATAACGGATTGCGTTGTATGGGACGACGCTACAACGTAATACGGTATATTATGGCATAACGTTGTAACGTATTACGTTATATTGTATGTCGTTATAACTCATTACGTCATATGGGATGACGTTATAACGTATTACGTTATATTGTATGACTTTTTATCGTATTTCTGTATTACTTTATATGGTATAACGATGTAACGTATTACGTTATATGTTATGACGTTATAACGTAATACGTTATATGGGAGGACGTTATAACGTAATACGTTACATGATATGACGTTATACCGTAATGAGTTATATGGTATGGCGTTATAACGTAATACGTTTTATGGGAAGACGTTATAACGTGTTACGTTACATGGTATGACGTTATAACGTAATACATTATATGGTATGACATTTTAACGTAATTGAGTAATGCGTTTTATGGTATGACGTTATAACGCAATACATTATATGGTATGACATTATAACGTTATAGGTTATATGGTATGATGTTATTACGTATTACGTTTTATGGTATGACGTTATAACTTATTACGTTATATGGGATGACGTTATAGCGTATTACGTTATATGGCATAACGTTATAACGTATTACTTTAAATGGGACGACGTTATAACGTATTATGTTATATGCTATAACGATATAACGTACTACGTTATATGTCATGACGTTATAACGTAATACATTATACGGTATGACTTTATAACGTAATAGGTTATATGGTGTGACGTGACGTTATAACGTATTACGTTATATGGTATGCCGCTATAACGTATCATTTTATATAATATGAAGTTATAACGTATTACGTTATAACGTATTACGTTATATGGTATGCCGCTATAACGTATTAGGTTATATGATATGAAGTTATAACGTATTACGTTATAACGGAAGACGTTATAACGTATTACGTTATATTGTATGACGTTACAACGTATTACGTCATATGGGACGACGTTATAACGTAATGCGTTATATGGTATGACGTTATAACGTAATACCTTATGTGGTATGACATCATAACGTAGTGGGTTATATGGTGTGACGTTATAACGTATTACGTTATATGGTATACCTTTATATCTTATTACGTTATATGGTATGACGTTATAACGTAATAGGTTATATGG
>NT_176869.1:2358-6622 GCF_000188095.3 Bombus impatiens | reverse complement strand
GTTTGATATTTTCTGTAACCATGCGGTTTCGTCATATGGGCCTAGATCTGTTTTTGTTAATTCGAAAAAGTTGTCTTTGTTACGTGTTAGTTTTAATAATTTTGGTATTTCTTCTGAGTTTCCCAGTCATTGAATTGTTTTAATAAAACTTCAGTTTGTGTTATCGCGTGTACTTTGGATAGGGCGTCAGCGGCCGCGTTTTCCTTTCGTTTTACGTAATCTATGTCATACTCGTATTCTTCTAATCTTAATCTCCATCGGATCAATCGGCTGGGGGGGTCCTTACAGTTGTGTAGCCATTTAAGGGCTTGGTGGTCTGTTTGAATCTGGAATTTGCGGCCTAATAAATATTGTCTGAGTCTTTTAACTGCCCAAACGATAGCTAATAATTCTTTTTCAGTCGTTGTATAATTTCGTTCAGGAGGGTTTAATGTTCCCGAAATGAAGCAACAAGGGTGCCCGTCTTGTGAAAGGATGGCTCCTAAACCTTCGTTACTGGCGTCCGTTGTCAACGTAAATGTTTTCGTGTAGTCGGGATATTTTAGTACCGGTGCTTGACATAGTCTTTCTTTTAACGTATCGAAGCTGAGTTGTGTTTTGTTAGTTCAGTGAAATTGTATGTCTTTCTGTTAACGGTATGTAGTTTTGTTAACGGTTAGACAATTTTGGGGGTTTCTAATAAATTTTCTATAGTATCCAGCTAGCCGAAGGAATGATTTTACATCTGTAGGATTTTTGGGTAGTTTGAAATTCTTCACTGCTTCTCTATCTTTTTAGGGTTAGGTTTTGCTCCATCTGCCGTCACTACATATCCTAGATATTCTAATTCGGGTTTTAAGAATTTACATTTATCTGCTTGTATTCTTAGACCTACTTCCCCGAGTTTTTGTAATACAAGGGCTATTACTTCGGGCGACCCTCTACCTAGGCCAGGCCATGCACCGCGGGCCAGATAGAAACCAGATGTCCGCTCATCCCTACTGCGTACCCTCAATAGTCTTAAGGACCCACCATAAATCCCAGTAATTTGCTAGCTAAGGTCCTTCAGACCGAACAAACATCTCTTTACTGAATCGTTTCTAAAGCCTATCGTTTACTACGGAAAGCCACAGGAAAGTTAGTTTTTCTCACGTATGATACTTCACACTAGCAACTATCGAGGGCGGCTAAGACCCTTCCTAGTCCACCAACCTTCTTTTATCCAATCAGAAGCAATGTCTACTGTCCTCACTTTCCTAACCAAAATTGTTATCAACAAATCCGATGGTCCCTTGCGTTAGACACACCCATCGCTAGCTTTCCTCCGCCACAACATCGTCACTTTACTTATTCTTCATCGTTAGAATAGTCAACATGTCATTACCGGATTTCTATCCTTAAATCAATCACTTACTTAACTTATACATACGCATCAGCGTAATTATCTTCTTTACAAAGTTGTTGGAATAAACCTTAATTTATACCTGTTAATTTAGTGTAAACTCAATTAAACCATCCCTATTATTGTAACAGAAATCAAGGGATCGATCAGTTCGTGGCGTCGATTATGTAATCGTAACGGGAATGTACGACTCCCTTTGACGGGCTTTCTCGCGATCGCGTCTCTCCGCGAATGGTCGAATAAACAGTTATGATATAATGAGTAGAATGCATTGTAATTAAACAAAATTTGACCTTCGATTCCAGGTAAAGGACGCTTTTGCACAAACTGTTTTTTTTTTTTTTACAAATTTCCTATCCAGAGGTGCAGAATCACGCTACGATCTCTAAACTTGCTTTCTTTGTACGCTACAAATTATAAATATCCAACGGTTCTTTTTGAATGCATTGTATATATCGGGTTTACATTAGAATCAGGGCTAGGGGCGTGAATCGAATGTTCGTTTGGATTACACGTGTCGCTATGCAATAGAGAAGACTTCGACTAATGCAAATACGCTTATCATAGAACTAGACAAGTAACCGTGGTAATTAGATACTCGAGAAACTAATGACAATGATCTTAGGTTCAATAACGAATCCGCGGTCGACGGGATGATAGATGAACGTGCTCACAAAATCTAAGTCGGACGCGTAATATTCACGGGTCGTAAGGGGTTACTCTTTTCGTCGGTGAGATCGCGAGAGAGAATGAATTTCCCGTCCCGACGATGCCACAGAGGAAAACTACATGGGGTGTGTCTGAGGACACGAGATCATCGGATTCGTCGAGGATAGCCTTCGTTCAGAAGGTTGTTATAGATAGGTATAATTTGTAGGTATTATAGGTAAGTGCATATGCTTAGTTTGGATAACTAAATGAATCTTGCGTTTAGGTCTAGTGAATAGTGCCTCTTCAGCCTGCGAATCTGGTCCGTCGTATCAAGTAGTCCAGTGATTAGGGGGTTTCGGTGTTTGTTGACTCTTTTGCTATATCTGTCACTGTATTTTGCTATTTCCTCTTTGACTGTGAGTATCTTGAGGTCGCGATGGATGGTTTCGTTGGTAACGTACCAAGGTGCGTCTATTAGGGATCTTAGCGTTTTCGATTGGAATCGTTGTAGTATTTTGATGTTGGAGTTGCTTGCTGTTCCCCATAGTTGGATTGCGTAGGTCCAGACAGGTTTTATTACGGTCTTGTAGAGGGTAATTTTATTCTGTATATTTAGTTTAGAACGTAGGCCCGTGAGCCAATAGAATTTTTTTAGTTTGTCCTTTAGTTGCTTCGTTTTATCTGAGATGTGTTTCTTCCACGTTAGTCTCCTGTCCAGGGTCATGCCCAGGTATCGGACTGAGTCCCTGCTAGGAACTGTTGCATTGTTGATGGTGACCTGGGGGCAGGTTTGTTTTCGGAGCGTGAAGGTTACATGTGAGGATTTCTTTTCGTTAATTTTGAATCCGATTCCTCGATAATATTTTTGTTTAACATTTCTTTCGTTTGTTTCTCGATTTCGGCTTTGTGACATTCTGGGGGTCTATAAGATTTGGTATTAATAATTTTATCTTGTTTCAGTGTGATCACGTGTTTCGTCAAGTTCGTGCGAGGTAAAACGTCCGTTTCTAAGTTGAATACGTCTATGTAGTGAATCAGTATTTTTTCTATAGGTTCTTTAAATTCGCGTTCGATATGATTTGTCCTCAAAATGGCTTTGAATTTTGCGATTTGATCTAAATCTTTATTGTTTCCTATATAACTGGAAATTTCGTGACTTTTCTTACCAGTGTTGAAGAAACATACTCTCGTTGGTTGTCCTTCAAAGTAAATCGTTTGAACCCTCTTTTCTCCTGGTTGAATCGCTATGGGTTTCTGGAAGTGCAAATATTTATCGCCTAATTTCAAAGTTTCATTTGATATGTAGTATTGGTATTTTCTTAGACACGGCAGTCCTAGTATAGCATCTTCAATTAACGGAAAATCCTTAGGCACTATAAAAAATTTATGGCTTTTATCAAATATTTTTAGTAGAACGTATTTGTCGGTTCTGTATTTACTCTGTCCCATATAAAATGTTTGCGGTTTGTTCGTGCTATAAACAGTCGATATCACCTGATTTTCTTTAATAAGGTTGATCGTCGACTAAGTGCGTTATTGGTCCTTCATTCCTCTTGAACCGTACAGTAAGCAATCTTCCTGTGGTCGTGTTAACCCTTGGTATTCCTCGGGGTTCATACTCTCTTCGTCCGTCATTATAGGATAATTTCTCGGAGGCGGTAAGTTTCTTTGGCTGGCTGATGGAAAATTTCGCTGTTGGGTACAAGCGTCGGCTAAATGTCCCACTTGATTACATTTGAAACATTTGGGCGGTGATCGTTCCATCATCGCTCTTCTTTCCGTAAGCGGATTCATTGGTTTCGGCCGTGTGGTGTTCTCAAGCGTGATATTTCTTCTTGCGTTAGGTGTTCCTTGGAATTGAGCGTCGGCTCTCGCAATTGGTCGATTCATTATTCTTCCTCTTGCTATGTTTTTGTTGCGTTCGATTTCCCCTAGAAGTAATTCCGCCTCGAAGGCTGCATCCTGTGCTTGTTGGAGATTCTTTGGTCCTTTAGATGATGTGCGTGTTTCTATTTCGGGTTTCAAATTTACGGTGAAAATCTTGGTGGCTCGTTCGTTTTCAAGATCTATAGCGACTGCACGACGTATCGGATCGCGAATTTCGTGTTGGAGTGCGTATAGTAGTTCGTTGAGGTTGTGTCGGTACCTCTTCACATAACTGTGTACCGATTCGTTGAAGTTCTGTCGTGTACTTTGCAGTTTATCGCGGGCTCCGTTGGATGTGATACTCAC
>NT_176869.1:0-1006 GCF_000188095.3 Bombus impatiens | reverse complement strand
TTATTGTACTGTTGTTGGAGTCTGTACTAGCGAAGCTATTGCGACGAGTACGATAATATTTAAAAGAATCCAGTTCTTTACCTGAATATTCTTCTTTTCGTGACCAGTTTCAGTTTTGGTGATGACCGTAGTCCGCTTTCCGTAGAAGTCGTTTTCACGCAAAGTGAGCTGATCTGCAGAGGTCCGCTGATCCCTCAATCTTCAATGATACACGTATGCCGAAATGCGTAATTTCGTTTTCTTGAAGTTGATGGATCCTGGCAGGATCGCCAAAATGTCACGTAATTTTTAGGGTTGGTTGGTGGAAATAAAATATAGTTGAGTCGTAACACAACAATTAACTTTGTTTTAATCAACCTTTATTGTGAATTCACCAATCACAATGTAACACGCACTGAATTAGCATAAATCACAATTCACTCCAACCACGTTATGTAAGACTTAGTTATAACAATACATTAAGTACGCGACTTATAAGGGTAGAGACCGATATAGATATGTTGACTATTCTAAGGATACAGAATAAGTGAAGTTTTACTGACGATACTGTGTCTGAGGAAAGCTAGGGGTGGGTGTGTCTAAGGACACGGGACTATCGGATTTGTTGATGACAATTTTGGTTAAGGAAGTGAGGGCAGTAGACACCGTCTCTGATTGGATAATAGGACGGTTGGTGGACCAGGAAGCGTTTTAGCCGCCCTCGCGAGAAAGTTGCCAACGGAACATACCAGATGTGGAGAAAACAAACTTTCTAAGCTAACACGTGGTAAACAATAAACGTAAAGAGAGATTTAAGACAGGAAATACTCGCTTGGTCCGAAGGACCTTAACTATAAAAATGCCAAGGCCCCTGGTGGGCACTTAAGGCTATTGAGGGTGCGCGCCAAGGATATGCAGACATCTGGATGCCATCCTGTCCGTGGTGTGTGGCCTGGCCTCTGATATGAATTGACGTTACAACCGAAAGCATGGCAGTGAGATCAAACGTTCAAGTCTTTCTCACAGC
>NT_176868.1:0-1995 GCF_000188095.3 Bombus impatiens | reverse complement strand
GCGGACATCTGGTGTCCGTCTGGTCCGCGGTGTGTGACCTGGGCCAGGCAGAGGATCGCCCTGCGTAGCACTAATAATGAATCTGATATTGAGATTAAAAAAAAATTCATTTCGTTTATCACACGTGGAATCATTATATGATAAGTTTCATATTTGACAGATGACTAATTGAAATATGGATCGTAATTACAATTTTCATTATGAGATGATATATTTACTTACCCAGCTATCGATTAATAACGTCGAATGATAATTGTACGGGAACGATATTGCTTTGTAATGTGCAATTAAACTATTACGTTAAATATTCAGTAAATAAATATTTCAATTTCCATCACAGTGTCGGTCGTACAATACGATAATCCAGAGGAACATGAGACCAAGAACGATATGTATCGCTATGACAGCGCGAATTAAAATTGTCGTATTAGAATTTCTATAGAGAAATAAGAATTGACGTTTATATCACAGAATAGTTGCAGCGCATAATCGAATAAATTGGTTGTTCCACGGCGGGAAAATGAACTATTTTTAAGAGCTTTCACCGGTTCTGCCGTACAACGAAACGAACAGTTGAGCAGTTATAAGAGCTAACGTTTGTATTTTCTAAAAATTAGAAAGCTGGTAAGCTTAATAGATGGCTCGAGAAATTTGTAGAATTTAGTAGTACGATATGTACTGTTTTTAAAAGTGTAGGTATTATTGAATAAATTACATTTTCCAGAAAATAATGTAAATTCTTTCCCCGTGTAAACTACGACATTCGTACAACCTTTGTTGCTGTACGAACCAACACTCTCGCATTCGAAACGTTGTGACTCGCGTTAATTAAAAGACGCGACATGAAGTTAAAATTATGTCTTTGTATATTCGGGACTCGAAATAGGGTGAACTGGTACCATTGTATACAGCACTTTGATTCGAAACGCTTTGTACAAGCAACGTTAATTAGAAGATTGAAGCTACGTTTTTGTTGTACCATCAAATAGAAATTTTTTTTTTTTATTTAGTTGTTTACATTCACAATTTGCCCCATTTGGACATTTGGTAGAATTTTGTTGGCTGTTTGATTATCACGTGGGTGGCTACCCCCAGCAGGGTATCTTCGTATTTGTTAGATTATATCCTTTGTGATATTTGTTGGGTGTTTCCTTTTTAGTCTTCTTTCTATGCTTGATGTGTTGATCGTTTCCGCTGCCAGCCGGTTCGGATCAGTTGCTATTCTTTCTCTGTACCTTCTTGCACATCTGCTAATCTCCTCTTTGACCGTTGGTATTCCCAGGTCTTTCCGAATGTCCTCGTTTCTAACGTATCATAGAGCGTTTACTATTGTTCTAAGAATTTTAGCTTGCATTGTCTCTATTTTGCTTATATGGCTCATTGCTGCTGTTCTCCATAGTGGTATTCCGTACGTCCAGATTGGTTTCATGATCGTTTTGTATATTTTTAATTTATTTTCTATACTGAGTTTGGATTTTCGACTTGTTAGTCAATGCATTTGTCTCCTTGTTATCTGTATTTTGTCTATTATTGATTTAGTATGCTGTTTCCATGTGAGTTGTGTATCTATGTGGAGTACTGGGTATTTGACTTGCCCTGTTTGTATTATGTGCGTGCCGCTAAGAAAGATGTTTGGTGGCATCTGTTTTCGCAGTGTGAATGTAATATGGTTGCATTTACTTTGGGATTTGCTTTAATTTGGTTAACTTGTAGCCACTTCTTAATTTCTGTGATATGTTCTTGTAGTAATGTAACTGCTGTTGCAGGGTTAGTGTGCCTGATTAGTACAGCTGTGTCATCCGCGAATGTCAGTATTTTGTTATTGTTAGTTGTTGGCATGTTGGTCGTGTATAATGTGTATAAAATTGGTCCTAAGACGCTACCTTGCGGAACTTCTGCCTTGACTTCTTTAGCTTCCGAGTGTGTGTCTTTGATTTTTACTATGAATCTTCTGCTGCTTAAGTATGATTTGATTAATTGGTATATCTGCCCCGG
>NT_176867.1:0-9106 GCF_000188095.3 Bombus impatiens | reverse complement strand
GTTCCTCTTATTGTTCGTTAAACTTATTATTCTTTAATCTAATTATTGGTTAAACTTATCGTTTGTTAATCTTATCATTTATTAAACTCATTAATCATAATATTTTGTAAAATCTTGTTTATTCGCGTAAATGTATTCTCTGTTTCGTAAAACAATGACTAATTTAAACGAAGAATCGTTACGCGCCTTAAATCCTAATGATAACCCGACATATATATAAAAGTTTCCTATGATAAATATTTTGGAAACCGTCATATAGGATAAAGCTGAGAATGACCTTGCCAATATACTTTAAGATAACTGGAATTGATCAGGTGTGCCCTAATCGATATAATTAATACAGTTTTCGCTATTGTATCAGATATTAGTACTGTAATATCGTAGAATAGCTTTGATTGGAGATCGGCGGAAATTAGAAAACACCGTGTACGTCGTCTTTTTGTTGTTTGTTTATATCCATTTGCTACTGAGGAATCGATCTCAGAGAGAGAGAGAGAGAGAGAGAGAGAGAGAGAGAGAGAGAGAGAGAGAGAGAGAGAGAGAGAGAGAGAGAGAGAGAGAGAGAGAGAGAGAGAGAGAGAGAGAGAGAGAGAGAGAGAGAGAGAGAGAGAGAGAGAGAGAGAGAGAGAGAGAGAGAGAGAGAGAGAGAGAGAGAGAGAGAGAGAGAGAGAGAGAGAGAGAGAGAGAGAGAGAGAGAGAGAGAGAGAGAGAGAGAGAGAGAGAGAGAGAGAGAGAGAGAGAGAGAGAGAGAGAGAGAGAGAGAGAGAGAGAGAGAGAGAGAGAGAGAGAGAGAGAGAGAGAGAGAGAGAGAGAGAGAGAGAGAGAGAGAGAGAGAGAGAGAGAGAGAGAGAGAGAGAGAGAGAGAGAGAGAGAGAGAGAGAGAGAGAGAGAGAGAGAGAGAGAGAGAGAGAGAGAGAGAGAGAGAGAGAGAGAGAGAGAGAGAGAGAGAGAGAGAGAGAGAGAGAGAGAGAGAGAGAGAGAGAGAGAGAGAGAGAGAGAGAGAGAGAGAGAGAGAGAGAGAGAGAGAGAGAGAGAGAGAGAGAGAGAGAGAGAGAGAGAGAGAGAGAGAGAGAGAGAGAGAGAGAGAGAGAGAGAGAGAGAGAGAGAGAGAGAGAGAGAGAGAGAGAGAGAGAGAGAGAGAGAGAGAGAGAGAGAGAGAGAGAGAGAGAGAGAGAGAGAGAGAGAGAGAGAGAGAGAGAGAGAGAGAGAGAGAGAGAGAGAGAGAGAGAGAGAGAGAGAGAGAGAGAGAGAGAGAGAGAGAGAGAGAGAGAGAGAGAGAGAGAGAGAGAGAGAGAGAGAGAGAGAGAGAGAGAGAGAGAGAGAGAGAGAGAGAGAGAGAGAGAGAGAGAGAGAGTTACCAAATAGTTGTCAAGTTATTTGATGTAAATACGAGCGTTGCATTTAGTTTTCCTGTTAATCAAACATCGTTTCTCTGTCTAACTAATATCTGTATTTTCAATCCATTATTAATAAATTGTAATTAATAGGACAAAATTACACCTTTTATATATTCCGATATTACAGTACTTATTTTGTGTGATGAGCAGTTACCACAAATACAATTAAACACAATTGCATGAATTATTTTATTCCTTCCTAAGTGAATATTTGGTGTACATTCTCTGCATACACTTTGTATAATTTATAAACTTGTTATATAAACTTCTGTTATTTACTTGACATTTATTATAATTCTTGTTATAAAAGCTACTGATACAATTTCATGTTATTACATTCTAAGTTCATAAATCTCCGTATATAATAAATTATTATAGACTATCTTCTGCCACATTTCTTTCTTCAGCGAACATTATGTAATCCATTGGGGAATGAAGTATATAAATCGTTTCCCAATATGATTTCAAACATGGCATATTTAGTTTTATAGTACATCAATATATAAAAGTGCGCAACACAACATACAAAGACTGAAAGTTTTGTTATGATTTTGCAGTTATGGGACTTGATATATTATTTAAATAATGCTCAACTCTAATAGTTTATGATAAAATTTAATTAGTCCTTATAAGTACAGAAATAAGTATGTATGGGACTAAAGATGAGATTTGTTCTTCTCACTCGTAATTTTTGGATAACAAATATAAAAGATAACAAATAAGTGGAATTTTGCATTTCTTTTACATATTAATAATGCATTTCATAATTAAAAGCAGCCAATATACGAAACAGTATGGAAATTAATAACATATAATTACTAAAAAAGACTTAACATAATAGTACAGAAAAGAACTTATGAAGATTTGTTTTATTCAGTAATAAGTTTCCTTCAAAATTACAAAAGGTATGATAAGGTATCATTCCCTGGCAACAAGGACTTTTGAAAAGGTTTTCTAAAAAGTTATAATCGATTTCTTTTCGCGAAACCCCGTAGATCTGGATCACCGTACGATCAACAAAATTGTAGAGAAAGAAATCAATCTGACCGAAATCTCCAACAATTGGTTGCTAGCAAAACAACGTCGCGACCCACAAATTTCTGAGATCGTCCGTAAATTACGAAACGAAGAGCTCGCGGAAGACATTGCGAATACGTACGAATTACGGTCCGGTACACTCCATCGTAAAATACAGAGAAAAAGTAGAACTCTCTGCTTGCCCATCGTTCCAAGAGGGCTTAGGTGATCCGTTATTAACCATGTGCAACAGTCAATTATGCACTTAGGTTGGGATAAAACGCTTGAGAAACTGTGCGAGCGGTACTGGTTCGAGGGAATGGCGAAATATGTTCGCAAATTCGTTGAAGACTCTCATGCTTGTCGAGTTTCGAAGGCTAGTTCAGGTAAAGTACAAGCTGAACTACATCCCATACCTAAGACTAGCATACCCTGGCATACGGTTCACGTGGATATAACGGGCAAGTTAAGCGGTAAGAGTGACTCGAAGGAGTATGTCATTGTTTTGGTCGACGCTTTTACAAAATTTGTATACCTGCATCATACCCGTAAACTAGATTCCCTTAACACCATTACAGCACTTAAGTCCGCTATATTATTATTCGGTAATCCCTGCCGGGTAATAGCGGACCAAGAAAGATGTTTTACGGGTAAAGATTTCCAAAATTTCTGTCAAGATAGACACATTAAACTCCACTTAATAGAAACCGGTGCTAGTAGGGCTAATGAACAAGTAGAGCGTATTATGAGTACGCTGAAAAATATGCTTACGACGGTGGAAACGACCGGGCGATCTTGGCAAGACGCGATTGCCGAGATACAACTAGCCTTGATTTGCACCACCAATAGTGTAACCAAATCAAGTCCTTTAGAATTATTAATTGGGAAGGCAGCAAGGCCCTACGGCTTATCGTTGCCTGATAATATCGAGGAAAAGGAAGTAGACATCTCCAATGTAAGGCAACAGGCGATACAGAACATAGAGACTTGCGCTAGTTATGATAAAGACAGGTTTGACAAAACGAAAGCGAAGATAGGTTTAATCTCGGTGACTTTGTGTTACGTAAGAACGAGGAAAGAAACCAAACGAAGCTAGTTCCGAAATTCAAATAGTCCATTTGGGATAGCAGAAATTTTGGAAGGAGATAGGTATACTTTAAAATCTTTAGACGGCAAACGGTCACATAAGGATAGACACGATAAATTGAGAAAAATGCCAGATAGTTGCGTTCCTGCTGAGTTGGATGTCTGCGGTGATGACAGCGACGGTGATAATAATGATGCGAGCACACTAACCTCAGAGGATCATTAACACCGCGTTGTGGTCATAGTAATACACCCAGTGTAGCGTCTGCGCCTTCTGTAATACACCTAGTGTGGTGTCCTGTGCCTTCTGTAATATTCTTCCTTGCTTCGATTTCTTCCTTTGTTTTTAGTGGGGTAAGGGCTGACGTTGAGTGTGTAAAGACTTGGGGACACTGTTTTAGGGAAGATTCCTTTGGCTGTTCGGGTTATTTTGGATGCCTTGTACTGCTTGGGCATAGGAGGTTGAGGTGGTAGTGAATTTGGTAGGACTGGGTGTTTAGTTGGTTGAGGGGGTTGGGGTAGTCGTGAATTTCGGCGGGCTGGGTGATTGGTTGGATACCTCGTTTGCTCTGAGCTTAGAGTACCTGTTCGTGTATAGTGTTTTATATGCTGAGCAGCCTTTGTAGTTGGCAGGATGGTCCCCTTGACAGTGGCTGCACTTCGCTGGGCTTTCCTGTGTTTTACTGCGTTAGTCAGTGGGGTGTGTACCTGCACATTTAACGCAGCGAAATGTATGTTTGCAATATTTTTGCGTACCTTTTGGCCGTACCTTTGGCACTTTTTGCATTGAACTATCTCTTTTTTGACAAGCGGTGGCTCGAATTTAACTATTGAGATCAATAGCCGGCTGATTTTGTAGATATCTTTGTTGTTGGGTTTTGGTTTTGGATCTAAGAAGAATATGGATAGCGGGTCTTTCGAGACTCTATGCCTTATGTTGCTGACGTTGATGACTTCGTGGCCGAGTTTTAATAAATCGAACTTTAGCTCGTCAATGTCTGCTGAGTGGTGGATGTTTCGTAGGACCACCCGGAAAAGCTTTTCCTGTTTGAGTTGGTAGTATCTTGATGAGTTTTCTGTAAGCTTCTGGGTTCGTCGGCAGTATTTTTACTTTATTGTTATTTATCTTCAAGTTGTAGTCCTCCTTGGAAATATCTCTCTCTAAGGACTTGATCATTGTTTGGATGTTGATGACATTATCAACAAATATTGGTGGGGGAGGGGGGATTCTCTGTGCGTGTTGGTTTGGTGGCGGTTCTACGATTTCCATGGCGTCGTTTCAAGATTTCAATACGGCGAACCTGTTGTGGGTGTTTATTTGTATTGTTGATTGTTCGTTCCGGGTGTCGTTCGTGTTTGATTTTGGTGTTTCCATCTTTCGCTTTTTTGAATTATTGGCGTCATTGGTACGTGGGGATCTGCCGCACTTTTGCCATGGAGGAGGTATGGCGATGTTGTTGTGAATTTGCTCTGGAGAGCCTAGTCGTGATTGCTGGACCATCATCGAGCTAGTTAATTCAAAATGAATAACTACTCGTGAGGCTATGAGGCTAGTATTCGGACTGGGGTTAGGTGCATGGGATTTTCTTCTCCCTAAAGGATAGGAAACACTTGGCTGTGTTCACTTTCGACGGTTGGGCGGCACGTGTTGTTTTCGAACTTTACTAAGCACTAGAGACACGTCTGTACGCTTCGGCACTCAACAGCGAACAGAACTGAACATGTACTGTTGAGACGCATCGACATCTGGCAATCATCTTACTCGAAGAATAGGGTCTGCGTGTAGCGAGCCACGGGACAGAAACCGTTGGAATGTTTATTATCGCGTGCCCTCACAAATATTTCTTTTAAGGAGAGCTATAGAATTACTCCATACCTTTGTTAGACAAAGCGTTCATCCCGTGATCGCGGCTACGTTCGGCGACTGGCTGTCGCCTGGAGCCCAAGCTCGTTATGACAGATCTCGAACAAATACAATCGGATCGAATGACGACAATTGTTTAATTACGCTTATGATAGAATCTAGATTAGATAGGTGTTAAGGGATTTTCTCGAAGTTCCAAAGGGAAGGCTCCGATGTCCTTTCATCTCCGACATATATATGTCGGGTTGACATTAGAATTTAAGACGCGTAACGATTCTTCGTTTGAAATATCCATCGTTTTACAAATCAAAGATTATATTTACGCGTATATACAAGATTTTACAAAATATTATGAATATTGAGTTTAATGAATAATAAGATTAACGAACAATAAGTTTAACTAATGATTAGATTAAAGAATAGTAAATTTAACGAATAATAAGTTTAACAAATAATGAGATTAACGAAACGAATAATGAGATTAACGATTGATAGGTTTTACGAATAATGAATTTAATTAACGCTATTAACAATGATCCGGGGTTCAAACGAATCCACGGTCAACGGGATAACTCTTTACTATGCGTAGAATAATTTTAAACACAAAAATACGATTGCTGAGACACTCGGTAAATTGCTCGATGTATCACTTTCCAAGGCGATCACACGAATGTATATCTGATGAAAATCTTTTTCGCTATACGACTGCATTTGTTTGTTATATGCGCGCTAGAGGCATCGAGAAGGTTCCAATCATTGTTGCTAGGCAGTTTCTGTCAAAAGTTTGTTGTATACTCTTTGGAAACATCGAGAAAGATCCAAACGCCGTTGCTAGGCAGTTTCTGTCTGGAGATTGATTCCTAATACAACGTGTGTCTCATTATATCGACATCTCTAAAGTACAATTCTATGTGATTTCTAGGGAGAACAATACAACCGGTCCACACCTTTGTCAGGCAAAACGTTTATCCCGTGACCGTGGCTACGTTCGGCGACCAGTTGCCACCTCGAACCCATTTTCGCTTTCACAATTATCGAACAATTACAAATGACAATTGCTTAATTATAGTTATGATAAAATCTAGGCTAAAGCATTAGAAGGCTTCCTCAAAATTGCAAAGGGGAGGCTCCGGTTTTCCTTTCATCTCCGACATATACATACATTGTGCTTGTTGTAAGAAACGTTTTGAAATATTATTAGTGCCATGTTACAAAATTTGATCCCAGTCTGAAAATATATATAGAAGTTACAAAATATTTAATGCAAACTTATATTTATTAAAAAATTAATATACATTATACACAATTATCTTAAGCATATACATAATAAATATTTAATAGTATATAGTAATATAGTCCCACTCAATACTAATATTAATATTATTGTGGATGGTTGTCCGTTTAAATACTTTAGTGATTTTTAAAATATATGTATATATTTATACTAAATATCTTACAACTTCAGTATAGATTTTCAAAATTGTTTAAAATTTCTCCAATATATTATATACTACGATAATTAGATTTCATTATAGCGCTAATGAAATTCTAAAATGTCGTATAACATACGTAATATACGTAATATGCTCACATTGCTCATAAAATGTATCCACAAATGTACGAATAGCTTTATGAGTCTATTATCATATATAACTGCCGCTTGGCTTTAGTTTTCAAGTTTCAAATAATTAATGTTTAGTACTATATGCACTATTTAACGGTTTATTCTATTGTCCTATAAACAATTTTTTAAGGACGCTAGGTATTTGGTACATTATTGATCAAGTGAAGATCAGAGTAAGGTGCAACATTCCATACATCATTAGATTCATTGAAAATAATTTTCTGTAAATTAAATTTTTACCGGCAGATCACCGATATGAGCAGCCCTCCTTTGGCAAATCTGTTTAGTTAATAAGAAAACTGTCACGTGGTTTTCATAGTACAAAAGAAGCAATGTATAAATCACGTACCAAGTTTGATACACTATAATTCATATAAATTTTTAAACAAGCAGTAGATAATAATAGTATACATATAACAAAAGGGAAAATTCCATTTTATGATACATATAGATTTATTTGTCGAACACTTTGGCATGTGTTGCATAATTTCTACATTTACAGAATTGTGGAGGATAGATCTGTTCTCATGTAGCGAAATAACGTCGACGATTTATTGTCGTCGCAATCCGTTAAATATACTTTCAATCAAATAGTTAATTACAGACAAATTACGCGTCCACTGGTATAATTTTGAGTCACGGAATAAATACCCGTTAAACGCTCAAAGAAGCTTCGTAGATCAGTGCGATGTTTGTTTAAGCGTCAAAATGTTTCAACTCTGTTCGATGAACTCTCATGCTCGTGATTGCATCTGCTTATTTATACTGGTCAGGGGACAGCCAGAAAATTTGAACTCGACTGCGTTTGACGGTTGTAAGTAGCGGCGACATTGTTTTGCTCAGAGCTCATTACTCCTTGCAATACTTGTGACCTAACGGCCTTGATACTCCGAAGCAAGACAACAACAGTAACTTTGCCGAAAGTAGTGATTTACTGAATTCTTTACTGAGTCTCGCTAGGTGCGGTATTTGTATCATTCGCCCGTATATTCGACCGCTAGCGAGATAGACAGTCTCGTTGTCGTCGTAGCCCTCTGGTGTTGGCGGTTGGTACCCGCTGATCGCCCGGGAGGTGTTGCGCTGCGTTGATGCTTCGACCTGTCGGCGTCCTGTTGATACCGATCCGCCACAATTAAATATTTTGTAAGAACAAAAGGCACAATCGTTGCACGATTGGCGTTGTTTAAGTATTTTATTAATTTCTTCATTTTCATATTCATATACATCACTTTCTTCCGTGATGCTTATAGCAAATGCTTGTTTTGGTATTCTCTTCAAATTATTCTACTGATAATGAATAGTGATAATAATGAATAATGAAATTATCGTACTCATCTTTAAAATTTTCAAAACTTATATGACTGCATCTATATGTGTTTCACTTTTTTTTTACCATAGGAAAAAGGTTTGAGATCAGGATAGGCAAAATCAGCATATAATGGTTTACTGATTAGAAAACGACGATAAATACGTTCGCACACAACATCAAATATTATACTACATATCAATTCAATAATTTTGAATTCTACATTAATTATATTGTTATCTGGAGCTCCTTCTCCTATTGCACCGTTTTTCCGCTTTATTCTGGTAACAGGCAGTGATTCGTGAATTTCTGGATTATATTCTTTAGAATATGTAACTTTACTTTTAGGCTCGTTGCAAAAATATCAGCAGTTCTTATCATATTTCCAAAATTGCTATATGATTTCAAATTTTCATATGTTTCGCTTGCCATGTTACAGGTTTTAGATAGATCTATCCCACTTGTTTGGAGATATTTTGATGAGGATGTTGTTAATACAAATATTTCTGCGGTAAGTATATTTTCATATCTTAATAGTAAATCTGCAAAATTTCTTTGCTTTACCACATGTTTCAGGTTTGCATATTAAAAAGTCTTCAATTTTTAGCAATTTAATTATGATGACAATATATAAAGCAGAATTTGCAAACAAACCAAATACTATCATGTTTTTCCTATAGTTAACAATTTGAAATGTCACGAATCTCTACATATAATTTCCCATATATTCATTTATTTCGACCGTTCGCGGAGAGACGCGATCGCGATGTCACGACCGGCATACTTCAAATCCGACGAACTGACGATAGAGA
>NT_176866.1:2363-3381 GCF_000188095.3 Bombus impatiens | reverse complement strand
CGAGTCCTCCAGTCCGGTCACTCTTAGCTCGGCTGTCCTTTACGGCAAGGTTACCTTGGCGGGTAAATCTTTCAGCGTGGCCGCCATCCGCTCGGCCAGTCGCGATGCTTTGCTCCTAGCGTCCTGACCTGGGATTTCAAACAGTAGCGCCCCTGTGATTGCCCTCCTCGGTCTTAGATCCGTGATGTCGAGTTCGGAGAGCTTGACTTCCCTCTTCACCACCGACATCGCATCCCTATATGTGAAGCCAGAGCCGTCCATCACGGTGAGCGATACCGTGGTGCACCGTGGGGGTCGGGGAAGGCCCGGCACTTTCTCTCTGTGCGCGTTCCGCCCACCAGCGTTGCGTCTTTTGCCTGCCCCGATGGCTCGAGGTCCTGGACCATCGAATCTGTCCGTTCCCTTGGTCTGTGTGTTGCTCCCCGACCCGTTGAGACAGCGGGGATGGCGCGCCGCTGACCAGGAGTGTGGTGGAGGTGGGGGAGGGGTACCCATAACCGTTCCCGTTAGAGCCCGGAGAGCATTTTCTTTCGTTCCCCTCTTAGAGGCGATCTCCACCTCTTATCCTTCGCTGTCGTTATTATCAACATTGGCTGCCTTCTCCGTGCGTTCCTTGGTCAGCCGTTCCACCGTCCCTTGAAGACGGCTGACCTCTCTCTGTAGAAAGCGCACCCTCCTGCGCAGGTATGCGACATCCTCCCCTTCCTGATCGTGGGTCGGATCCGCGTCCTTCGCGGACGTCTTGCTTGTCGACCGGTCCGATCCTTACTTCATCATTCCGCATGTCATCGCTGCCGTCGGCACCGCCGCGGATTGTAGAGACGGTGGCGGCCACAGTGACCGCCTCGGCGTCGGTATCGGTATCCGTCCCGCGCCTCGCACCGCTCTTCATCCTTTTATCGGAAGCCGGCAGCAGCGCAGAGTCCGAATCCCCCGCGGGCGCAAATAGGAAGTGCATGACGACATTGCGTCGTCGGATCTCACCCCCCCCCCCCCCCCCCGCCTCCCCCCGCCTCCC
>NT_176866.1:0-1302 GCF_000188095.3 Bombus impatiens | reverse complement strand
CCCCAGCGCCTCGTGAAGCGTCTGGAATGCTGTACGGCTCGGCCACTGCCGCCAGAGCAATCCGCCGCTCCGTCAGGCTCTGGAACATTAAGTCCTGAGCCCGGTGGGAGCGGTTAAGATTGCACTGTAGAAGCAGTTGTCCTCCTCCTCTTCTTCCGCTCAGGTCGGGGAAGGCTCCGTCTCCATAGCCTCCTCCGGGCCGTTCCCCTCACTTTCCTTGTGTCCACCTTCTCTGTCCTCTCTTCTGTCTCTCATGGGGTCAATTGACGGCGGTATCGTTTCCTTCCTCTTCACCGCGTCCCCACCGTTGCCTGGAATGGTCTTTGCTTCCTGTGCGGTCCTCCTCTTACGAGTAGGCGGTTTGCATACCGGTGACCCAATACGGTGCGACGCGGGCATTCCCAGCACAGCGGACACGCGGTGTCCTTCCTTCCCGCACCTGTAGCAGCACTCCGACCGGTCGGCCGTCGATGTACAATCCCGGCGCACGTGACCCGACTCCATGCACCTGAAGCATTGGGGTCGACGCGCAGGGAGAGGGGAAACCCTCGCCGTTGATCAGCCTATGTTAATCCTACCTCTTCCTCTGCTGATTTTCCTGGCCGCTGTCAGCGGGTAGCGTAGCCATACCGACCCTCGGCCCCGAGGAGCGGAGTGGCTCATCGGCATGACAGTCCCCGGCCTCAGCAACGGCGGCTGCCACCTCCTCCGGGGTGACCGAGTCCTCCAGACCGGTCCACCCCCTGACGGCCAGGGTTGCTCGATGACGACGCAGCGGGGCCCGCTTTACAACCCGCGGCTGCGCCGGTACTGGGGTATACCTCCCCTGCACCGTAAACTATTTTGTAGTTCGTTTCTCTGTCCATTGTGATTCTGAAGTCGCCGAGGTCGTCAACAAGGGTTTCCATCCTGGTGCCACTCACTCTTTCGCACCCTGCCGTGGCCAAGGCCAGCGCAGGGTGACGGGGAACCCCACAAGAAGGTGAGGTGAGTGGTCTTGGCAGATACGGGCCCACCAATTTCTCCGAGGTTCTCCGCACCGGATCGGGGGACGAAGACGCCGACCAGTCACCATCAGGCTATAGGAGAACATCAGATTCATCGGGGTTTCCCAGGGCGTGGTCCTGCGTCCTGAGAACCCGTAGCCGGCTCGTGCCCCCCATGTGGACGTGAAAACTAGTGCCTCCGTAAATGCGACAAGAGTGAAAGAAGGGACGAACAACAGAACCAATCGAGGATGGAAAACCCTCAACAGATACCAACAATAAGAATACTAAACAAAGGAGAAACATGCGCTATAAA
>NT_176865.1:21706-22150 GCF_000188095.3 Bombus impatiens | reverse complement strand
TATGGATTAACGTTATAATGTGTTACGTTATATGGTATAACGTTATAGCGTATTACGCTGTATGGTATTACGTTATAACGTATTGCATTATATAGTACAACGTCATATGGTATATCGTTATAACGTATTACGTTATACGGTATAACGTTATAACTTATTACGTTATATGGTATTACGTTATAACGTAGCACGTTATATGGTATAACGTCATATGGTATAACGTTATAAGGTGTAACGTTATAACGTATTACGTTATATAGTATAACGTTATAACGTATTACGTCATATGGTATAACGTGATAACGTATTACGTTATATGGTATACCGTTATAACGTATTACTATATATGGTATAGCGTTATAACGTATTACTTTATATGGTATAACGCTATAACGTATTACGTTATATGGTATAACGTCATATGGTATAACGTTATAACGTATT
>NT_176865.1:18932-19206 GCF_000188095.3 Bombus impatiens | reverse complement strand
GACGTTATAACGTATTTCGATATATGGTATTACGTCATGACGTATTAAGTTATATGGAATAACGATATATGGTATAACGCTCTAACGCATTACGCTATATGGTATTGCGTCATATGGTATAACGTTTTAACGTATTTCGATATATGGTATTACGTCATGACGTATTACGTTATATGGAATAACGATATATGGTATAACGCTATAACGCATTACGCTATATGGTATTGCGTCATATGGTATATCGTTTTATGGTATAACGTTATAACGTATTACG
>NT_176865.1:18204-18864 GCF_000188095.3 Bombus impatiens | reverse complement strand
ACGTATTACGTTATATGGTACAACGTAATAACGTAGTACGTTATATGGTATAACGTTATGTGGTATAACGTCATATGGGGTAACGTTATAACGTATCACGTTATATGGTATCACGTTATAACATATTACGTTACATGGTATAACGTCATATGGTATAACGTGATAACGTATTACGTTATATGGTACAACGTTATAACGTATTACGTTATATGAAATAGCGTTATAACGTATTACGATATATGGTGTAACGTTATAACGTATTTCGTTATATGGTATGACGTTATGACGTATTACGTTATATGGTACAACGTAATAACGTATTACGTTATATGGTATAACGTTATGTGGTATAACGACATATGGTGTAACGTTATAACGTATTACTTTGTATGGTATAGGTATAACGTCATATGGTGTAACGTTATAACGTATTACGTTATATGGTATAACGGTATAACGAATTACGTTATATGGTATAACGTTATAGCGTATTACGTTAAATAGTATAACGTTATATAGTATAACGTTATAACGTATTACGTTATATGGTATAACTTTATATGTAATAGCGTTATAACGTATTACGTTTTATAGTATAACGTCATATGGAATAACGTTATAAGGTATAACGTCATATGGTATAACGTGATAACGTATTAC
>NT_176865.1:15393-16474 GCF_000188095.3 Bombus impatiens | reverse complement strand
ATTACGTTATATGGTACAACGTTATAACGTATTACGTTATATGGTATAGCGTTATAACGTATAATGGTATATGGTATAACGTTATAACGTATTACGTTATATGGTATAACTTTGTAAAGTATTACGTTATATGGTGTAACGTTATAACGTATTACGGTATATGGTATAACGTTGCATAGTGTAACGTTATATGTTTTAACGTATTACGTTATATGGTATATCGTTATAACGTATTACGTCATATGGTATAACGTTATGACGTATTACGTTATATGGTATAACGTTATAACGTATTACGTTATATGGTACAACGTTATAACATATTACGTTCTTTGGGACAACGTTATAACGTAATACGTTATATGGGATGACGTTAAAATTTATTACGTTATATTGTATGCCGTTATAACGTATTACGTTATATGGTATCACGTTATAGAGTAATAGGTTATATGGTATGACGTTATCACGTATCACGTTATATGGGATGACGTTATAACATATTACGTTATATGGGATGACGTTATGACGTATTACATTAGGTGGGATGACGTTATGACGTATTACGTTTTATGGGACGACGTTATAACGTATTTCGTTATATGGTATAACGTTATAACGTATTAGCTTATATGGGAAGACGTTATAACGTATTACGTTATATGGTATGACGTTCTAACGTATTACGTTATATGGTATGACGTTATAGCGTAATATGTTATATGGTACGACGTTATAACGTATTACGTTACATGGGATCACGCTATAACGTATTACGTTAATTGGGATGACGTTATAACCTATTACGATATATGAGATGAAGTTATAAAGTATTACGATATATGGTATGACGTTATAACGTACTACGTTATGTGGGATGACGTTATAACGTATTACGTTATATGGTATAACGTTATAACATATTACGTTATATAGTATAACGCTATAACGTATTACGATATATTATATAACGTTATGACGTATTACGTTATATAGTATAACGTTATAACATATTACGTTCTTTGGTATAACGTTATAACGTATTACGTTATATGGTAAAACGTTATATGGTATAACGTTA
>NT_176865.1:13376-15236 GCF_000188095.3 Bombus impatiens | reverse complement strand
ATAACGTATTACGTTATATGGTACAACGTTATAACGTATTACGTTATATTGTATAAAGTTATGTGGCATAACGTCATATGGTGTAATGTTATAACGTATTATGTTATATGGTTTAACGGTATAACGAATTACGTTATGTGGTATAACGTTATAACGTATTACGTAATATAGAATAACGTTATATACTATAATGTTATAACGTATTACGTTATATGGTATAACTTTATATGTAATAACGTTAAAACGTATTGCGTTATATGGTATAACGTTACAGCGTGTTACGTTATATGGCATAACGTTATAACGTATTACGTTATATGCAATAACGTCATATGGTATAACATTATAACGTATTACGGTTTATGGTATTACGTTATAATGTATTACGTTATATGGCATAACGTCATATGGTATAACGTCATAACGTATTGCGTTATATGATATAACGTCAAATGGTATAAAGTTATAACGTATTACGTTATATGGTATTTCGTTATAACGTATTACGTTATATGGTATAGCGTCATGTGGTATAACGTTGTAACGTATTACGGTATATGGTATAACGTCATATGGTATATCGTTCGTATTACGTTATATGGTACAACGTTATAACGTATTACGTTATATTGTATAAAGTTATGTGGCATAACGTCATATGGTGTAACGCTATAACGTATTATGTTATATGGTATAACGGTATAACGAATTACGTTATGTGGTATAACGTTATAACGTATTACGATACATGGTATAACGTTATAACGAATTACGTTATATGGCATAACGTTATAACGTATTACGATATATGGTATAACGTTATAACGTATTATGTTATATGCTATAACGTCTTATGGTATAACGTGGTAACGTATTACGTTATATGATATAAAGTTATAACGTATTACGTTATATGGTGTAACGTTATAATGTATTACATATGGTATAACGTTATAACGTATTAGGTTATATGGTATAACGTTATAACGTATTACGTTATATGGTATAACGTTATAACGTATTACGTTATATGGTATAACGTTATAACATATTACTTTATATGGTACAACGATACAACGTATTATGTTATATGGTGTAACGTCATATGGTATAACGTTATAACGTATTACGTTATAAGGTATAACATCATATCGTATAACGTCAATATGGTGTAACGTTATAATGTATTACGTTATATGGTGTAACGTTATAATGTATTACGTTATATGGTGTAACGTTATAATGTATTACGTTATATGGTGTAACGTTATAATGTATTACGTTATATGGTGTAACGTTATAATGTATTACGTTATATGGTGTAACGTTATAACGCATTACGTTATATGGTATAACGTTATAACGAATTACGTTATATGGTATAACGTTATAACGTATTAACTTATATAGTATAACGTTGTAACGTATTACGTTATGTGGGACAAAGTTATAACGTATTACGTTATATGGTATAACGCTGTATGGTATAACATCATATGGTGTAACGTGATAACGTATAACGTTATATAGTATAACGTTATAACGTATCACGTTATACGACATAACGTTATAGCGTATTACCTTATATGGTTTAACGTTACAACGTATTACGATATTTGGTATAACGTTATTACGTATTACGTTATATGGTATAACGTTACAACGTGTTACGTTATATAGTATAACGTCATATGGCATAACCTTATGACGTATTAGGTTATATGGTATAACGTTATAACGTGTTACGTTATATGGTATTACGTCATATGGTATAACGTCATATGGTATAACGTCATATGGTATAACTTTATAACGTATTACGTTATATGGCATAACGTCATATGGTATAACGTTATAACG
>NT_176865.1:12020-12199 GCF_000188095.3 Bombus impatiens | reverse complement strand
ACGTTATATGGTATAACGTTATAACGTACTACGTTATATGGTATGACGTTATAACGTATTACGTTATATGGTATGACGTTATAACGTAGTACGTTATATAGTACAACGTTATAACGTATTACGTTAAATGGTATAACGACTTATGGTATAACGTTATAACGTATTACGTTATATGGTAT
>NT_176865.1:10081-11934 GCF_000188095.3 Bombus impatiens | reverse complement strand
TACGTTATATGGTATAACGTTATAACGTATTAGGTTATATGGTATTACGTTATAACGTATTACGTTATATGGTATAACGTCATAACGGATTACGTTACATGGTATTACGTTATAACGTATTATAGTTACATTGCGTTATTTAGTATAAAGTTTTACGGTATTACGTTATAACGTATTATCTTATATGGTATAACGTTATAACGTATTACGTTATATGGTATAACGTCATATGGTATAACGTCATAACGTATTACGTTATGCGGTATAACGTTATAACGTATTACGTTATATAGTATAAAGTTATGCAGTATAACGTTATAACGTATTACGTTATATGGTATAACGTTATAACGTATTACGTCATATGGTATAACGTGATAACGTATTACGTTATATGGTACAACGCTATCTATTATGTTATAACGTATTACGTTATATAGTATAACGTTTTACGGTATTACGTTATAACGTATTAGCTTATATGGTATGACGTTATAACGTATTACGTTATATGGTATTATGTTATAACGTATTACGTTATATAGTATAACGTTATATAGTATAACGTTATAATGTCATGGTATGACGTTATAACGTATTACGTTATATGGTATTATGTTATAACGTATTACGTTATATAGTATAACGTTTTACGGTATTACGTTATAACGTATTAGCTTATATGGTATGACGTTATAACGTATTACGTTATATGGTATTATGTTATAACGTATTACGTTATATAGTATAACGTTATATGGTATAACGTCATATGGTACAACGTTATAACGTATTACGTTATATGGTATAACGTCTTAACGTATTACGTAATATGGTATTACGTTGTTATACGGTATTATAGTTACATTACGTTTTATAGTATAACGTTTTACGGTATTACATTATAACGTATTACCAACGTTATGTGGTATAACGTCATATGGTGTAACGTTATAACGTATTACGTTATATGGTATAACGGTATAACGAATTACGTTATATGGTATTATGTTATAACGTATTACGTTATATAGTATAACGTTTTACGGTATTACGTTATAACGTATTACGTTATATGGTATAACGTTATAACGTATTACGTTATATAGTATAACGTTATAACGTATTACGTGATGTGGTATAACTTTATATGTAATTACGTTATAACGTATTACGTTATATAGTATAACGTTATACGGAATTACGTTATAACGTATTACGTTGTATGGTATAACGTTATAACGTATTACGTTATATGGTATAACGTTATAACGTATTACGTTATATGGTATAACGTTATAACGTATTACGTTATATGGTATAACGTTATAACGTATTACGTTATATGGTATAACGTTATAACGTATTACGTTATATGGTATAACGTTATAACGTATTACGTTATATGGTATAACGTTATAACGTATTACGTTATATGGTATAACGTTATAACGTATTACGTTATATGGTATAACGTTATAACGTATTACGTTATATGGTATAACGTTATAACGTATTACGTTATATGGTATAACGTTATAACGTATTACGTTATATGGTATAACGTTATAACGTATTACGTTATATGGTATAACGTTATAACGTATTACGTTATATGGTATAACGTTATAACGTATTACGTTATATGGTATAACGTTATAACGTATTACGTTATATGGTATAACGTTATAACGTATTACGTTATATGGTATAACGTTATAACGTATTACGTTATATGGTATAACGTTATAACGTATTACGTTATATGGTATAACGTTATAACGTATTACGTTATATGGTATAACGTTATAACGTATTACGTTATATGGTATAACGTTATAACGTATTACGTT
>NT_176865.1:7624-9115 GCF_000188095.3 Bombus impatiens | reverse complement strand
CGTTATAACGTATTACGTTATATGGTATAACGTTATAACGCATTACGTAATATGGTATTGCGTCATATGGTATAATGTTTAACGTATTACGTTGTATGGTATAACGCTATAACGTATTACGTTATATGGTACAACGTTATAACGTGTTACGTTATATCGTATAACGTTATATGGTATAACGACATATGGTGTAACGTGATAACGTATTACGTTATATGGTATAACGCTATAACGTATTACGTTGTATGGTATAACGTCAAATGGTATGCGGTTATAACGTATTAAGTTATATGGTATAACTTTGTAACGAATTACGTTATATGGTATAACGTTATAACGTAGTACGTTATATATTATAACGTTATAACGTATTACGTTATATGGTATAACGACATATGGTATAACGCTATAACGTATTACGTTACATGGTATAACGTCATATGGTATAACGTTATAACGTATTACGTTGTATGGTATAACGCTATAACGTATTACGTTATATGGTACAACGTTATAACGTGTTACGTTATATCGTATAACGTTATATGGTATAACGACATATGGTGTAACGTGATAACGTATTACGTTATATGGTATAACGCTATAACGTATTACGTTATATGGCATAACGCTTTAACGTATTACGTTATATGGTATAACGTTATAACGTATTAGGTTATATGGTATAACGTTATAACGTATTACGTTATATGGTATTACGTTATAACATATTACCTTGTATAGTACAGCGTCATATGGTATATCGTTATAACGTATTACGTTATATGGTATAACGTGATAACGCATTACGTAATATAGTATTGCGTCATATGTTATAACGTCTTAACGGATTACGTTATATGGTATTACGTTATTACGTATTACGTTATATAGTATAACGTTTTACGATATTACGTTATAATGTATTACGTTATATGCTATAACGTTATAACGTATTACGCTATATGGTATTACGTTATATGGTATAACATTATGACGTATTATGTTATATGGTATAACGTCACATGGTATAACGTCGTAACATATTACGTTATATCGTATAACGTCATATGGTATATCGTTATAACGTATTACGTTATATGGTATTACGTTATAACGTATTACGTTATATGGTATAACGTTATAACGTATTACGTTATATGGTATAACGTTATAACGTATTACGTATTACGTTATATGGTATAACGTTATAACGCATTACGTTATATGGTATTGCGTCATATGTTATAACATTTTAACGTTTTACGTTATATGGTATTACGTTATTACGTATTACGTTATATAGTATTACGTTATATGGTATAACGCAATAACGTATTACGTTATATGGTACAACGTTATATTGTATTACGTTATATCGTATAACGTTATATGGTATAACGTCATATGGTGTAACGTGATAACGTATTACGTTATATGGTATAACGCTATAACGTATTACGTTATATGGTATAACGTTATAACGTATTA
>NT_176865.1:4245-4512 GCF_000188095.3 Bombus impatiens | reverse complement strand
TATAACGTTATAACGTATTACGTTATATGGTATTACGTTTTAACGTATTACGTTATATAGCATAACGTTATACGGTATTACGTTAAAACGTATTACGTTATATGGTATAACGTCATATGGTATAACGTCATATGGTATAACGTTATAACGTATTACGTTGTATGGTATTCCGTCAGATGGTATAACGTTTTAACGTATTACGTTATATGGTATGACGTTATAACGTATCACGTTATATGGCATAACGTCATATGGCATACGGTTATA
>NT_176865.1:2999-4205 GCF_000188095.3 Bombus impatiens | reverse complement strand
GTATTACGTTATAACGTATTACGTTATATGGTATAACGTCATATGGTATATCGTCATAATGTATTACATTATATGTTATGACGTTATAACGCATTACGTTATATGGTATTGCGTCATAACGTATTACGTTATGTGGTATAACGTTATAAGGTATTGGGTCATATGGTATAACGCTATAACGTATTACCTTAAAAGGTATAGGGTCATATGGTATAACGTTACAACGTATTAAGTTATATGGTATAACGTCATATGGCATAACGTTATAACGTATAGCGTTACATGGTATAACGTCATATGGTATAACGTTTTAACGTATCACGATATATGGCATAACGTCATATGATATAACGTTATAACGTATTACGTTATATGGTATAACGATATAACGCATTACGTTATATGGTATTGCGGCATATGGTATAACGTTATAAAGTATTACGTTAAAGGGTATAGCGTCATATGGTATAAAGTTATTATGTATTACGTTATATGGTATATCATTATAACGTATTACGTTATATGGTATAACGTCATATGGTATAACGTCATATGGTATAACGTTATAACGTATTACGTTATATGGTATAACGAAATAACGCATTACGTTATATGGTATTGCGTCATATGGTATATCGTTATAACGTATTACGTTAAAAGTTATAGCATCATATGGTATAACGTTACTACGTATTAAGTTATATGGTATAACGTTATATGGTATAACGTTATAACGTATTACGTTATATGGTATAACGATCCAACGCATTACGTTTTACGGTATAACGTCATATGGTATAACGTTAAAACGTATTACGTTATATGGTATTACGTTTTAACGTTTTACGTTATATAGTATAACGTCATACGGTATTACGTTATAACGTATTACGTTATATGGTATAACGTTATAACGTATTATGTTATAAGGTATGACGTTATAACGTATAACGTAATATGGTATAACGTCATATGGTATAACGTTAAAACGTATTACGTTATATGGCATGACGTTATAACGTATTATGTTACATGGTATAACGTTATAAGGCATTACGTAATATGGTATTGCGTCATATGGTATAACGTTATAAAGTATTACGTTAAAAGGTATAACCGTCATATAGTATAAAGTTATTATGTATTATGATATATGGTGTTACGTTATATCGTATTACGTTATATGGTATAACGTCATATGGTATA
>NT_176865.1:1780-2910 GCF_000188095.3 Bombus impatiens | reverse complement strand
ATGGTTTAACGTTATAACGTATTACGTTATATGGTAAAACGATATAACGTATTATGTTATGTGGTATTGTGTCATATGGTATAACGTTTTAACGTATTACGTTATATGGTATTATGTCATATCGTATTACGTTATATGGTATAACATTATATGCTATAACGTTATAACATATTACGTTATATGGTTTAACGTTATAACGTATTACGTTATATGGTATAATGATATAACGCATTACGTTATATGGTATTGCGTCATATGGTATAACGTTATAACGTATTACGTTATATGGTATAACGTTGTAACGTATTACGGTTTACGGTATAGCGTCATATGGTAAAAAAGTTATTATGTATTACGTTATATAGTGTTACGTTATAACGTATTACGTTATATGGAATAACGTCTTATGGTATATCGTTATAACGTATTACGTTATATGTTATAACGTCATATGGTATAACGTTTTAACATATTACGTTACATGGTTTAACGTCATAACGTATTACGTTATATGGTAAACGATATAACGCATTATGTTATATGGTATTGCGTCATATGGTATAACGTTACAACGTATTAAGTTATATGGTATAACGTTATATGGTATAACGCTATAACGTATTACGTTATATGGTATAACACCATATGGTATATCGTTATAACGTATTACGTTATATGGTATTACATTATAACGTATTACGTTATATGGTATAACGTTATATGTTATAACGTTTTAACGTATCACGATATATGGCATAACGTAATATGATATAACGTTACAACGTATTACGTTTTATGGTAAACGATATAACTCATTACGTTATATGATATTGCGTCATATGGTATAACGTTATAACGTATTACCTTAAAAGGTATAGCGTCATATGGTATAACGTTACAACGTATTAAGTTATATGGTATAACGTTATATGGTATAACGTTATAAGGTATAACGTTATATGGTATAACATCATACGGTATTACGTTATTATGTGTTACGTTATATGGTGTAACGTTATAACGTATTACGTCATATGGCATAACGTTATAACGTATTGGGTCATATGGTATAACGTTATAACGTATTACGTTATATTGTATAACGTCATATGGTATGACGTTATAATGAA
>NT_176865.1:0-893 GCF_000188095.3 Bombus impatiens | reverse complement strand
GTATTACGTTATATGGTTTAACGTTATAACGTATTACGTTATATGGTTTCAGGTTATAACGTATTACGTTATATGGTATCACGAACCAACGCATTACGTTTTACGGTATAACGTCATATGGTATAACGTTAAAACGTATTACGATATATGGTATGACGTTATAACGTATTACGTTATATGGTAAACGATATAACGCATTACGTTATATGGTATTGCGTCATATGGTATAACGTTATAACGCATTACCTAAAAGTCATATGGTGTAACGTTATAACGTATTACGTTAAAAGTTATAGCGTCATATGGTATAACGTTACTACGTATTACGTTATATGTTATAACGTCATATGGTATAACGTTATAACGTATTACGATACATGGTTTAACGTTATAACGAATTACGTTATATGGCATAACGTTATAACGTATTACGATATATGGTATAACGTTATAACGTATTATGTTATATGCTATAACGTCTTATGGTATAACGTGGTAACGTATTACGTTATATGATATAAAGTTATAACGTATTACGTTATATGGTGTAACGTTATAATGTATTACGTTATATGGTATAACGTTATAACGTATTACGTTATATGGTTCAACGTTATAACGTATTACGTTATATGGTATAACGATATAACGCATTACGTTATATGGTATTGCGTCATATGGTATAACGTTATAACGTATTTCCTTAAAAGGTATAGCGTCATATGGTATAACGTTACAACGTATTAAGTCATATGGTATATCGTTACAACGCATAAAGTTATATGGTATAGCGTTATAACGTATTACGTTTTACGGTATGTCGTCATATGGTATAACGTTATAACGTATTACGATACATGGTTTAACGTTATAACGTATTACGTTATATGGTA
>NT_176864.1:0-381 GCF_000188095.3 Bombus impatiens | reverse complement strand
TGATTGGCGAGATATTTTGCTTGTTTCGACGCTTAAACGGTAGTGCTATGCGATTGCAGTCTAAAACTCTTAAACGGTAGTGCTATGCGTTTGCAGTGTAAAATTAAGTTCAACGTGCGCTTAGACGTCGAAATCCCTCCAACGGGAAGGAAATGCCGGCTGGATATCATCAAATTCGACGAATTCTTCGCGATTTGCGTGCTATTTTGCTTGTTTGGACGCTTAAACGGTACCGCTATGCATTTGCAGTGTAATGTGGAGTTGTCCGAGAGCTTAAACGTCGGAGTATCTCCAAGGGGAACTAAATGTCGGTTAGATTTCATCAATATCGACGCTTCAACGGAAGTGTTTTGCATTTGCAGTGTAAAATGGAGTCCAACG
>NT_176863.1:0-4265 GCF_000188095.3 Bombus impatiens | reverse complement strand
TAGAAAAATATAAATGTATGTAAAAATAAGAATGATATAACGTATGGTAATAGTGTAATACTAAAACATTAATGTTTTTCGATGCTTCAATTATAGATTATTGAAAGTATATTGTTAAGTAAAAAAGATTGGAAAAATAAGAAACCAACACCACTTCTTGGATAGTTCCTGTGAGCGTTGTTACTGCTTGATCGATGTGTTCGGGCGTTTTCAGTGGGATGTTGCAGCTGATTTTGCTCTCTATTATTTCTTTGAATATTTGCCATTTGGTGGTTTTATTGCATAGCTTCTCTGTGCTGCTGTAAAGTATTGGTTTGTTTGTGTATGCAATTATTATGGGCGTATGGTCGGAGGTAAGCTCGAGGCTGGGTGCCATGTTTAGTTTATTTCTGTTTAGATTTATAACGAGCCCTCGGGCTAGCTGAACATGTACTGCGGAGACGCATCGACATCTGGCAATCATCTTACTCGAAGAATAGGGTCTGCGTGTGGCGAGCTACCGGACAGAAACAGTTGGAATGTTTACCGTCGAGTGTTACAACTATTTCCTTTTTAAGGAGAGCTATAGAATTCTTCCATGCCTTTGTTAGACAAAGCGTTCATCCCGTGACCGCGGCTACGTTCGGCAACTGGCTGTCGCCTCGAGCCCAAGCTCATTATCACGACTCTCAAACAATTACAATCGGATTGAATAACTACAATTGTTTAATTACAGCTACAGTAGACTCTAGGTTACAATGTTGCGGAATTATCCAAAATTCGAGACGCTCCGGTGTTCTTTCATCTCCGACATATATAACCTTGGTTATGAATATTTTAAATCGGCACAATAATTGTTATAAGTATATATCAAACATTTGTCGTACAGTAATACGCATGATCGGTAAATATTTCTTACGCTAATCTATAAATCTAAGGAATCTCAGAAAATAAATGCTTTAGATGGAATATATCCGGATTTGCAGATAACTTCTAGTACTGTTCAGTTTGAAAACAAAGACAAGGAATATATGGATTATGTGGAACATCTCGTATCTTATTCCAAAAATTACGAGCTGATGTGATACATTCTACGTGTTGGTTGGTTTGTTAAAGAGAGGAGTGATAAAATTGTAACAGTCAGTGTATATTAAAATCACTTTAAATACAAGTACAAAGATAGTGTATGCCAGTTGTAATCGTCGCACCTTCAATGCTACCTTTCAACTCTACGCTTGCTATTCCACTGTATGACCTGTTACAATGATTCGTTATAATGATCGTCCTAGAAAGGACGTTCGTCTATTCGTATCGAACGATGGTATTATAAAAATTTCAGATGTAACTCCGGATGACGATTAGGAAGAAGGACGATAATGTTTTGTTCGGAATTTGTTTACCTTTAGACCTAGCAAAGCAAAACAACGTTGTCAGTCCAAGGCACAACAATACGATCCGCCTTAAACGTATGTAAGTACATCTCTGACAATCGTCTGTTCCAGTAGCAAACTGCAGACGCAAGTATATTGCAATCAATTTCGATCATGTTTAAGAAATGTCGATAAACTCTTTTGTGTCTTTTCAAACGAATGAAACTCTATTAGAATATATTGCGAATAAATTTGTTCTGTATTTTTGTGCAGCGTGCAAAGTTTAAAAGGATATGTTAATCCTTTCTTGTTATTTATACAATTGATATACAATATAACACGTTTGGATATTGATCAAAAATTCATTTTTTATGAAAATAATCTCACCTAACCATTTATATATGTGTTCCATCCTTGTCTACGGGAGTGTTAAGCATGTCTCCTCTCGTACTACAAAAAAAAATTTTTTTTTTTTTTTTACGTGGAGGAAATCTTCATAGACACCCTCTTTCAACCCTTGTGCAGACGGGTAGAAGGTAGTGCCGGATTCTTACCGGCTAAAACCTCCACGGGCGGGACGACGCTAGACAGGTATGCGCGAGTTTGGCCGCCCTCGGGCCCCCGAGGGTGCTTAACACCAAACACCTTTACCAAGCGTACTCTCAGAAAGTACACCCACACCACAAGCAAGGGAGGGGCTGGCCGCTTGCCTGTTGTAAGGAGAAATTTTGGTTTCGCGTTCCTCTTCTTTTTATGTTCTTCCATGCCGAGGATTCGAACCTGCGACGCGTCACCTTCAACTCTCGGCCTTAACGACCGTAGCCAGCTGCCCCGCCGAGCTTTTAGCTCATTGGAAAGTATTTGATTCTTAATGTGGTAATGTACATCATAGGAAGTATTCTAATTAGCCTCTTGAAGGAGATGTACATTTTTCATAGCCCTCTCTAAATACAAGGGGTAAAGGTAAATAATTCCCTCAATTAAATCATTATTATTAAATCTATTATGAAGCTCTTAATAATATATTTTTGCTGCTATTATAATTCTTGTAGTAAGAGATGGCCGTTCTAAAATAATTCCTGCTTCTTCTAATGCACTTATTTTCAAGATGCCTAGCCTTGCGTTTTCCATCGCACTGGCAGAAATTTTATAACATATGGGATTAGCATAAGTTATAAATAGGTCTAATTAATAATTTGTAACAGAAAATTTTAACCTCAAGATTTAGGTCAGATGCAAACGATCGAATTTGCAACAAATGACCACAACGGCAATGGGTTGGAAGAGCAAGAAAATACATATGTACGTATCCCGTACTTGCGCGAGGGATAGGAATTTCGTGATGAAACCCAGAGGCTGCCAAGTATCATTGACGCGTTGTTGGAGTACCGCTCCTATTGCGTAATCGGAAGCATCGACTACGAAGCTAACGGGCGCGCCTGGAATCGGATGCGCTAACATTCTTGCGTTAGCTAAGGCGCGCTTCGACTCGCGGAAGTTCTTTTCAGTTTGATCGGACCACTCAATAGTCGCATTGCACTTTGTTGTGCCTTTTAACAAGTCCTTGACCGATTGTAGAATTTGCGCTACCCCCGGTATGAAACGTCGATAAAAGTTGATCATACCGAAGTATCTTCGCAGTTCCTTAACAATACCAGGTCGCGGTGCTTTGATTATCGCGTCAACGCGTTCAGCCAGAGGTTTTGTCCCCTCCGCGGTAACGGTATAGCCAAAAAATTGAATTTCGCGCACGCCGAATTCGCATTTTGCGAGGTTTATAACGACCCCGTATTCGTCGAGGCGATTGAACAAAATCCGCAAGTGTTCGCGGTGTTGTTCCTCGGTATCGGACGCGATTAAAAAATCATCGATACACGCGTAGACGAAATCGAGGCCTCTCGTGATTTCGTCCACGAATCTTTGGCACGTTTGGGCGGCGTTTCGGAGCCAAACATTATACTAGTCGCTTCAAAAAGGCCGAAAGGGGTAGTAATCGCAGTTTTCGGTATGTCCTCCGGCGCGATGGGAATTCAATGGTAAGCGCGCACGAGATCGATTTTGGAAAAAAACCGACATATAGACGGGCCAGTCTTCATAATGTAATATCGTAGAATAGCTTTGATTGGAGATCGGCTGAAATTAGAAAACACCGTGTACGTCGTCTTTTTGTGGTTTGTTTACGTCCAAGAGTGCCTAGTAACAGTGACGCGAGAAAAGATAAGCAGCGTCAGAAGAAAGGTACGGTTTCATATTTCAAGGAGTGGCAATCGAGAGGCCAGAGTATGTGAGCCGAAAAGTGTGTGTGTGTGAGAGAGAGGACGAGAGCATGAGCGAGCACGACCGAGCAGGAGTGCATTGGCGAGGGTCAGAGTTGATCGACGCGTCGAAGCATAGAGTCGTTAGAATTGAGTTGCGAGTGTCGTCGAGTGTCAGAGTTGCTAGTGAGAGAGAGAGAGAGAGTTACCAAATAGTTGTCAAGTTATTTGATGTAAATACGAGCGTTGCATTTAGTTTTCCTGTTAATCAAACATCGTTTCTCTGTCTAACTAATATCTGTATTTTCAATCCATTATTAATAAATTATAATCAATCAGACAAAATTACACCTTTAATATATTCCGATATTACAGTAATTCTATAAATGGACTCATGGCTTCGAAACTCTTTTGTAATGTAACGCTGCCAGAGTGTGGATCTGGATTAGTATACCCTTATATTTATACTTATACTTACAGTTACACTTATACTCAAATATATTTCTGTTACGCATTCATCATACGTGCCCCGAACAGATAACTTCAACAAAGATCTTTTTTTCTTTTTTTTTCTTCGAAGATACATTTTTTCTTATTTTTATTTAAAATTCCACAGTCACAATTTGTCCAATTTGGACATTTGGTAGAATTTTTTATCTGT
>NT_176862.1:0-519 GCF_000188095.3 Bombus impatiens | reverse complement strand
AATCGACGAAATCTTCGCGTTTTGCGAGGTACTTTACTTGTTTCGGCACTTACACGGTAGTGCATTCCATTTGTAGTGCAATATGCAGTTCAATGAGCGCTTAAACTACGAAATATCTGCAAGGGGAAGGAAATGACAGTTAGTTTACGTCAAATTCGTCAAAATCTTCGCGATTTGCGAGCTATTTTGCTTGTTTCGACGCTTAAACGGTAGTGCATTGCATTTGCAGCTTGTTTCGACGCTTACGCGGTAGTGCATTGCATTTGCAGTGTAAAATGGAGTTCAACAAGCGCTTAAACGTCGAAATATATAGAACGGGAAAGAAATGACAGTTAGTTTTCGTCAAAATCGACGAAATATTGGACTTTTCCGACCTATTATGCTTGCTTCGACGCTTAAAATGTAGTGCATTGCATTTGCAATGTAAAATGGATTTCAACGAGCGCTTAAACGTCGAAATATCTCCAACGGGTTGGAAATGACACTTAGTTTTCGTCAGAATCGACGAACTCTTCGTTA
>NT_176861.1:1777490-1816176 GCF_000188095.3 Bombus impatiens | reverse complement strand
TTCCTTTGTAAACACACACATTATATCACGATATTACATATATGTATCAATAATCTACTAATACTTCATGAACGTGTACAGGTATTAACTCATCAAGATAGTACGTGATACTACACTTGTATATTACGACACGATTATGTAGTTGCCAACCGAATATATAAATTTTTAAAAAATTCTAGTGAAAAATGCGCAACCTTCGGAGATCCACTTGTCGATTGTCTGTTTTTATCATATATTTGTATAAACATAATGGAAGAAACGAAAGGTAAATGAAAATTTGTTTCATGTTTTAAATATTACACTTTGAATATTTCAATTTGGATATTTTGCGCATTTTCCTATCCTTAAATTTCCCATAAATACATAAACACTCGTAGTCTGTTCGACTGTTCGAATCAATATATTGCGCAATCTTATGGTTTCCAGACAATCTGTTTATATGCGAGTCTCCGTAGAATGATTAAACATCTCGTTTCGAGATATAGTGAGAAATGAAAATTTCTCTGAAATTTGTTGCAATTTAACCACCCAAAACCGACATCGTTTACGTAATTGTCTAGAGAGAACAAGCTTTAGATCGCGTTTCAAGTTCATTAGCAACGCTCCAATTCCAACGTGATTAACAGGTAGGCGGGGAAGAAGTAAGAATGTTTAGTTGTCAACGATTTAGCATCTTAATAGTAACGCTATAATTTTGCCATAACTCGATATAATGAAATAGATGAGGAAAGAAGTGGATTAATATTGGACAAATTGATTCGTTTAATAGATTACGAGCATATTTCTGCAATTATCAGAATTTTTACGATTTTTCGATCAACACATCGAGTTAAACTATTTCGTATAAAACATACAGTTCCAAGTTTGGAGATTGAAATTTAAAATTTAAAATTCGAGCTGCAAAGTGTGAACTGCGAACTTTGAAGTTTCACGATGGTAGTTTGAAATTTGAAATCTTTCAAATTCGATCAATGCAGGAGAGAAGCCTTTCTGCATCCGTCGGTTTGAAAACTGTTTCGACCAATGTTATTATTCATCGACTCGCTGCATTATTTCCGTGCACCGTTCTCCAAACGAACATGATTGTTGTTGCGTGCCGTTACATCACATCGCTCGAAAATCGCATTCGAAAATGTATTCTTGGGAACGGCGCGATACAACCAAATGACCGGCAATTTCTAAAATGTGAATGCGAACACGTTCCACGATCGAGAAATGACTTTCTGTCAGGCGATTTATATTCGTAAGATGCGTGTCCGTACTTTGTTATCGAAACGAACGAGAGCAGGACAATCTATTTTTTTTTCCTTTTCTTGTGGGCGAGCGCGAAGGCCTTGATCTATGTACGAGCAAAAGAAAAGTTAAGGAATTTCCTTTGTCCCGGATAAAGTTTAATGAACAGACGAATTCACAACGACCGAATTTGGATGAAATTTGCAGTGAAGAAAGGGGAAAGTGCTCAATGAAAATGAAATGTTTTTCAATTTATTTAAATGAGAACGTAAGAGACGTTACTTGAAGCATTTCATTGATCCAATCGTTGATCTTTCATTGATCTTTGAATCGTCAAATTGATAGAATATATTGTGAAGTACATCCATTTAATTGTAATTTGGAAGATATTATGTACGATATCTCATAAAGTGGAGCTTTATTTGATAAAATATAGTTTGATTTAATAGAACTTTATTTCACATTTTCGATTTCTTTCTGTATGCAAAACCATATTCTCTTTCATACCATTATATTCTGCAGGCATCTTGTATATTTTATCAAATTTGTTAAAAATACAACAATACAAGCGTAAAATATTCGATTATTCGTTGCATCATCGTAACCGATGAAGCGCTCTCGCGCCATTAACTCTCTATAGAAAAACATATTTTCACACATTTAGATAAACAGAGACGTTTATATCTAAATTTAACTCTTTTGTTTTACTGTTATAGGTGTTTGAAAAATCTGGAAAAATTTCGCAATATTTTTACGTCTTAATTACATTAAACGTCTTTGTTACATTGTATAATTAAGGATCTTAATTCCAATGGAAATAAAAATTCTTTAGAAGAATTTTAGGGATGAAATTTCGTTTGAGCGATCAACAACTCAATTTGGTCACAGAGCTTCATTGAATTCTATATACAACTTAATATGACGAACATATTATTGATAATTATTTATTGCAATTAATAGAACGTAGAAAGCCCACGAAGGCAATTTTAATCTTTTCAGCTATATTTAGGAACGGTAGTCTACTTTTAAATACTTTGATACACGCCTGTCAATTAAGCACAATTATTCTGCTCATAACCTGTCAGTCAAAAAGTTCTTCGAAGCTTTCATAAATAATACAACTATGGCCTAGTGTTTATTCTAGATACTAGCTACTGAATAATTCACCGATTCTGTTAAGACGAAACAAAAGTTTACGAACTTATACCGCAATCTATATTTTCTTTTATATATGGAACAAACAATAATCACGTTTAAACTATTTTTCTTCTCAGACAACTACCAAGGATAGCGTTGCCTTAGAGCAATGGCAAAGAAATTTCGTAACGAGAATTGGACGAGCTAATCGATCATTCTAATTTTTATTCGCCTTTGCTGAATTTTACATTTTACAAATCAGCAAATGAAATTTCATATTCGAACGTTTTGCATTTCGAATTTCGATAAAACCAATCCACGTTGCGTAAAGATTTACGGCAAATATTTATTCAACGTGAATTACAAATTTTGCAAAGTATTATAAAACTTTTATCAAATGTTCGTTCGATGCTCGTTACATACTCGTATTATTTATTATTATCGATAAAATTAAAGTTGCCATATTTTCCAAATTAATCGGTTCATTCGCAAGCATCTTAATACCATTCTGGAAACAATAAAAAAATACAATACAAAATATGCCATCGTCTTCGCAAGAAACAATAAATAAATAAAATAAATAAATAAAATAACCCTCGAGCAGTAGAAAAAACGAATCTGCTCGTAGCTCCTACATATATTTTCAGATTGGTTTTAAATTTTACCGATATAACAGTGACAGTCGCGTCTCGTTACAAGTGAAATTTTAAAATGTTTTCTACAATACATACGATATGAACATACGAGTAAAAGTTTTTACGATATGCGTTCAAATACCTTCATGAGCCTCGTATTACGTTTACGTGCTGTCAGCTAAGCTCATGACTGTCTACAGCTATTACGCAACCCGCATTCGTTCTAAAACATTTTCGCGCGTGAAGAAACTTCGGTTGCGCGTGAAAACCCTTTAATGGTTAAAGGCAATCTACGCTCGTGAAGTTCCATACTTACCACACGAAGTTGGATTAACGGACTGACGCCACATTCTTGCGAGCGCGCAAGTTCCTTTTGAAAGAAAGTTTTTTCCTACAAGCATAATAGTTTGGGAGCTTGCGAAATACTTCGCCACCGCCTTTGTGCCAGGAATTTCATCACGATTCAATCAATCGTGCTATCATAGTATCTTGCCAAGTTCGTATTAGATTGCCGCGAAAGCTGCTGTGTTTTTCAACGAGCATATCAAACATTCGTTGTCGATATTTTCGTTTACATTAATACTTATCATGTCCTTGTGAACGCAATACGATGGTATTCATTCTCTTGTATTAAAATTCTAATTGCTGCTACGAAGAAATTGATCCAATTTCTCGTGATCTGCAATTTTCAAAAGTATTCATTTTCAAATGAGTGATATTGTCAGGCTAAGAATCATAATGGCATCAGTCCAATGCCACTTTTCATAAGACAGAGTTCTGCGTTTATTATTGTAAAAGATACATTGTATTTTTGTAGAATTTTCATAATCTTAATTTACATTACGATTTTCAGCTCTCGAATTGGAGGCCAATTGATGTTACGTAAATATACTCGTGTTCCAAATAATTTCACGATACATGAAAGATGATCGATTAGTAGTCAAAATCATTAGGAATTATTGAGATTGAGTATCGGGAATCGACGAGTTGGTGATATTAACAGTCGAGATTTTGTAAAGGTCACGCAGGGTTCATAGTGATTTATGGCTATGGTCTTTCAAAGTTATCTAAAGGTTGCATTGGAATCGTCGAGGTTGTGTATTTGAAGTCAGGGTCACTGAAAGATCACATCATAATCATCGGAGTCTTATTTACGAGCGCTGTAAATTCACAGCTAAAATTTAGAGTTCAATTTATTAGCTTGAAAGAGCAAACGGGAAACTAATAACCGGTGTCATCGAAATTGTATCATTGTATCATCTTAAGATTCTTTGAAAGTCACATAGAGGTCATCGAAGTTACTTTATTGGCTACCAAGATTATTCAGGCTCAAAAGAATTTTTATCATTAGTTGTATTTCGATTATATTATCGTAGTCCAAATATTTGAACATTTTATCGATAACGTGTTACAGTCGATTAACGAGAAAATGTTGAACATTCTCAAAGCTCATTATCTTTAATGTCCTGCAGCTGCATTTATACTAAGAGAACAGCACAAAACTAAAAACTGCTGGCCGGTACTTGGCAATACCGACGAAGTGAGAAAATGCAAATGTCTTTGGCCATTTCAATTAACATTGTCCAAACTTTCCGCTAAAAGTTTATGAAAACTGCATCCCGCCGCACTTCTTTTGTCACCCCGTTGCCTTTTCTCGCCCTTTGTTGCGGCGCATTGCACAAATCTCCGCTACTCTTCTCACATCGTAGACTTTATCTCCATTTTCAGTTCCACCTGGGAGCATATTTGTACAACAGCAGAGCCAAAAAGTTTCATTAAATCACTTGAGGTCGTTTTTTAATTTGTTCGACTGTTTAACAAAAATTTCTCTGCTCTTTGCTCTTAATTAAAAAGTTTGTCTAAAAGTCTTGCATTTTTTTATATTTGACCATTATCAACTGACAGAAGGACTGGGGAAAAAATGAAAAAATTCAGATTTAAAGATGTTCAAAACAACAGTATAGTACAGTAAAGATTGCAAAATACATAATTACACATTACAAAGTACCTGTACTCCAAACCTTATGAAATTAATGGTACGGCATGTCCCGAAATAAAGGTTAGCAAAATCATTGAATTGTTATAATTTTTCTGATACTGCTGAAACCTATTGAGACCCTGTTATAAATGCAATCACCTATCTCACTTGAAAAATTACGACGATCCAATATTTTTTAAACTTGAGTCTGTTATACATGTAGTTTATACTGTCACATTATTTCGCTCATTGTTAAAGGAGAAATCAGTCTAGAAAAAGTAAATTAAAATTTTGAGACAAACGTAACCACATACCACGGTCAGTAGAAATTCCTTTCAACTTAACTCCATTCCCTTTCCTTACAAAATCTTCTAACATTCAGAAAAAGAAACTCATTGCCAATTTTCTGAAATAATTCACAATTATTTAATAAAAATTTATTTTACTCGATGCTTCAACGCACTGGGAATATTCAGTTGCATTAAAGGGAATTGCACGAAAGCGGGTGAATTGCAGTAGAGTGTAGCCACCACTGAGCAAAGGAAAGCCCAGCGATCTCGATTAAAACCCTCACGAGTAATTCCGAGAAAATTTAACGAGCGAGAACGTTTCCTTTAATGCGTCGACCAGAAATACAGCGATTTCATGCGCGAACACCTCGATTTATTTTCAAGGTAATCGGTAAATGCCAATCGAGGGATACGATGAGAAGCTACCTTTAGTGTGTGTTTTTTTTCTGATCGAAGGAAATCCGGTGACCCAGGAAAAATAACATCGTTATTACAGATGTGACAGGAAAAAAACAGCGAGAACGAGGGTGCAAGGAATGGAATAAAAGCAGCAGCTCCTATAATACCGTTCATACTTCATGAAAATCCGCTTTATCCGACCTGTGACATGGTTTTCTTTTTTAAGACCCATCAATGTGGTCGTGATCGTGTTCGTTAAACCGGCGTCTCGCTTCCGTTCGATTGGTCACGTCAAGACGTACCATTAAGAATTTACTTCAGTGGAAGAATGATTAAATCGACCTGGTTCAATGGACAGTGGGTAAAAGATCCATTTCGGAGAGAAGAATGGAACTGCTGTGTCACGAACTTTGGTCTATATAGGCAGATTCTAAAATGGACTCGAAATCGGAGATTATGAATTTTAATTGTGTCCGCGCGACAGTAATTTGCGCGATTGTAAAAATGATCATACAAAAAAAGAAAAAAAAGAAGTTAATTACTAACTGGTAGTTTAGATATATTTTGTACACCGAGAGAAAGTATTATGTTAGTTTATACATCGATTTATTAACGAGTTAATAAGAGGAAGTTAATTGTGTTCCAATAATTAATGATATAATTCGACAGAAATATTTTCCTCGCTTTAACCATTTCCTCTACTTTGACATAGTTATAATAAATCTTTTTAGAATCTTGGACGGGTTACTAGAAGAGATAGCAACCATAATACTTCAACTAAACTTCAACGTTGTCAGGTGAAGTTTTACTTCGTGATTCTCATCAGTCACTCGAGACCAAGATGCCAGGTTACGTGCAAGGTACTGTAACGTTATTGTAAAAAGTTAACTCGCGAAGTGACACAGACGCGAGGGATTCTGTCTCATGAATTTTAAGCGAGCACCAGCGATGATATTCAAATGGGATAATTAACTTTGCGTTATCTTTAACGAGAAATTTCGATTTCCTTTACGTTCGTTTGTATCGTGATCTGGAATCTTTTACGGAGTAATCCTTAAAAATTCGAGAAGAAAAAGCACATCCTTGCCCGTTCCTTAAAAATGTTAATTAACCCCTAATTACAGACATTTGTTAACCATTAACCCATCTTAACGTCTGGAATATACGTTTGTACGTTGATGTCTGTTCGTCTGTTAAAGCAAAAATTAAAAAAAAAAAAAAGAAAAAATGGCATAATCTCTACGATGGTACAATTTTGTATTTTATCCAGGAAATTATTTTTCATTCGTACTTTCATCGTTATGGACAGGTTTTTCTTCATTCTACATTGGCCTGTCGAATAACAGGTCAAACGAATTTTTGAATTTTAATACAGTTATTAACACCGAGTTATATCGTTTCAAGCCATAATTACATCTTGTAATTACATTTTGTACTACACTGCACCTGTAACATTTGCACATATTATTAGCTCTGTTCGTTTTCATCAATGTGGTATGTGCACTGTAGCATATTTTTGAATACATCAATGCAAAGGAGACGAATTACAATTTGCAAGCAACTACATGATAAAAACTCATACTATTTATTTTGGCACGAAATGAATCCAACAATTACGTATTTCAAAGACGACTGAAAATACGTAGGATTCTTATTTCATCGAAATGTTAATTAGTTTTAAATATTAATGATGATCAATGATTAACATTTCAATCAAAACATTGAAGGTTGTATCGGATATTTTACACTATTAATTTATTAATTTCAGATTATTAATTTCTGTAGAATTTCCTGTCGTAGAATACGCGAACGAAAGCAACTGATCTCTTACACGTTGAATTTCGAATCAGATTGTCTTTCAATCGTACAACAATTTCCCATTTCTCGCAGTTACTAAACATGTATTAGCTCGTCCGAAAAGTTTCTTTCGTTTTATAAGGAAATAATGAATGCACAACATTTCCCGTTTTATATTATTTTATCGAATTACGTATGATCCATTTTCTTCTATCAAGATAAACATCACAATGTTTGACAGATTAGGTTCCATGTTTGTATAAAGATGCGTCGTCGTAAAAGACGTATCTGTAAAAGAAGGACACTTTTCGGACAACCTAATTCATCAAGCGAGATGCTCTACAAACTATATGCAAAACAAGTTGATCTCGAAACGAATCTCGTATATTGAGTTGGCAATTAAATGATTGCGGATTTTGTCATTAGGTGGTATTGACAATAATCATTTAGTTGCCAGCCCAATGTATCGATACCTTTCGGTGACAGTTCGATGAATGATGTATTTGGATGTAACAGTGACCGAGGTATATATCATTTATCGTTGCGTAATTATCGGTGGCGTTAGGATTTTTGCTGCCATAAAATCTGGCAGAAAAGTACACGTGTGGTCCGGACTGAAATTAACGCATCGTTTAGTACACGTGTACGCGCGAACGCTCAATGAATTCTCTGAATTTAAGAGAATCAACGCGGAATAAATTTGGCGATATCCCTACTGATTCTCGAATTACCAATACGTTATAATCGCGTTTAATTCGAGTCGAGTTCGAAACTAGCGTTTATAACACGTTGTGGAATGATTTAAAGCGATTACATTTGCGTTAAGGTAACAACGTTTGCTAATCACGCATTTAAACGTTACGGTTTGATTTAATCTTCAATTCATTGGCCGCATAAATTGCTACAATATTTTCGAATTGATTTCAACCGAGTTAAGTATTCTTATGGGATTTGATTTAAATTTGTGTATTGCGTTTCGTATGTTACATGACGAGAATCATTAAATGATACGAAACCTAAGAGAATATAAAATGTACAACTATTTAAGGGTTACAAGTAGAAAAATATAAATTTCATTCTTAAAGGCTCTTTCTTTTTAGAAGGCAAAATTTTGTGTGAGTTTGCAATATTCATAATACGTAAATTTTATAAAATATTTGTTTCGTGCATTATACGAAATTGCTGTATGAAAATATGGTAAAGGAAAGTGACGTTATCAATCTCCAATTAAATAATGTGGAATGTAAGAATTAATTGTTATTAAAAAATACTAGATCTGAAATTGAATTTATTTGCCAAGAAACAGAAAACGTAACTTTCTTACTGAATTCAATATATTTAAATGGTAGAACGAGCTTACATTTCGAAGATAATTGAACAAATATTTAAACAATATCTAATACGAGAAGAAAAACGTTACAGTCCTTTCTTTTCTCAGAAAATGTTTATAACGAGAAAAGCTTATACATATTTGAGTCAGCAGACGAAGAACTACGTAGCGGATTTGAAGAAAATAGATCTGTAGAATAATAGTCAGAAAATACGATAGGGCTGGCAAGTCAGATTTCGAAAGTTCCAACAGTGTCACGTTTCTCATTCCGCACGAAATGCAGGACCTTAACAATTTCTCATTGTTAACACGCACGCAAGTACGTCTCGAGTTTCAAATTAGTTGGCCAAGGCACTGAAACGTGTATTTCTCTATGATCGTACAAGAATCGAAGCTGTGCTTTCACAATTTATAGACACGTCGCTGTATGCTGCGAAAATTACAACATAAAACTACATTCAAACTAAATCTTGAAGTTTTCAAGACTTCGTGTTGACTTCAAACGAAACATCTCGGAACTGACGCGAGTTAATCTCCCTCTTGCGTTTCAAAATTACCTCGCTCAAAACTGACGCAAGCTCGTTATACCAATCGTGGTTATTGAATTAATTCATCGTTGAATATTATTAGCAGGAATTCTCCTTTTTTCTTCACGAATGAATTCGTTTTCACTTGGACAAAGTACTATGTGTCAGTGTATGACGGTGTAGAAACAAAAGTTTGTTGTTTATAATTAATTATGAATTAGAATGCTGTTGAATTAGAGATGCGTGGATTTATTCATGGATACATTAAAGAATCAAATATTTAAGGGCGTGTCTCATATACAAATCGTAAAATTTTGATCATGCGAATCACAGCCAGAGAATTTTACTTTGTTCTAACAAATAATAAATAAATTCCACGCTTCGTTATCTTCTCAAACTCGGTACCTAAGTACCACACCCTAGCACGTACTTTCCAAACCTCCCTGGAAGAGTTTTCATAATTTCTCCAATACTTTAACGCTCTAAATACTTTCTCAAGACGCAGCAGTAAACTCCTGGCTGAAGTTTGTTTACCCAGCAAAAAGGTTTACCTCAGTCGAAAATACCGGAACCGCCAAAAATCCGCCACAAAATCGTGTTCGTGAAACTTTAGAACTCGAAATCTCTCGTTATCTCGCGTTGTTTCCTCTAAAAACAAAAAAAAAAAAAAAAAAGAAAAAAAAAAACGCGGGAAAAAAAGAAAAATTGCAACTCTAGTGGCTGATAGTTACACGCGTTCAAGTGACATACGGATTGTCCTGTTTGTCGTCGGGAAGCCTCTTCATCCTGCAGCTTTTTCAGTGACTCACTTAAATTCGGAAATTACGAGTACGGCCACGTAGCCGCGAGACCTGCACGTGACCGGATTGTCGCGCTCTCCATTCAGCCTTGATGCACCTGACTACGAACAAATAGAGGAAAAAGGAGGGAAAGAAGGAAACAGAAAGTTTCTAAAGTCGTTACTCTTAATTATCGGATTAAAAGTTAAACATCTCGATGAATAGGAGTTGGCTTGAAATCGACGCGTTGTAGTAAACGTTGTGCCAATTATCGACACGGTCATGTTCACTGAATAATGCATAAAGGTGACAGGCGTATCGATCACTGGTTGGCTCTACTTATATTACACGATTGCTAGTTTATTTTTTCGCTATATACAACCAGACAGACTGGTGTGTATTTTAAAATAAGAATGCAGAGCTGAGACGAGCTAAACACGTATATTTCGATCAATTATGAGTTGCACGATATGAATAGTTGACAATCAAAAATAGATCTATTATTTGATATGTAACAAGATAACAGAAGAGTGAAGGAATGAAAATATTTGACCAACGTTTTTTGACATTGTATATTATCTACTAGAAAGTGTACCATTTGATAATATTCTTTAATATTTCTTATTGAAAGAATACGACGTTTTTTTCCTCTTCGAAGCTTTTGTAATAGTTCTTTCAATAATTTTTTTTTTTTTTAGTTGTGCTCAGTGTATATGCGAGTAAGGATAATTTTAGGTGATGCATTAGTTTCAAATTGTAGATAGATTCTCGTGGTTCGTTTATTCACATTTATTCGCATCGACATTGTTAATAGTGCTTTAAATAGAGCGTACAACTATACAAATCCTGTTATCGTGATTTTTCTACTTCGAGTAAACGGCCTCACAGTTTGTATTTATGGAGATCAAACTCCTTCAGATACGAAGTTATGCTTCAATGAGTAAAAATATACGATCAACAAGATTAGGTATTTTATCGAGGAATCTGGCAAATTGTTCTAACTTTCCAAAGAAAGCTTAAAGTGAAAAGATCGGATTGAAAAGTAGACTTAAAACAGGATACGAAAAAAATTCACGCGAAAGCCAGGAATATATCAAATTTCGATCGACGAAAAGCGTGAACGTCTAATTCACACTGAACTTTACTGACCTGCAGTTTGCAATTAGAATTCCAAATAATCCCCTTATGCTCGACCGAACTTTCCTCAGAGCGAAACGTTACGTTATATTACATTATATTACATCATAAATTTCTCAGAACGGCAGCAAGAGCTCACCAAACACCCATAACCCTTGCTTAACGCCTCGTCCCGGTATTTTGTCCAATTACATCGGTACGATCTACGTACAACTGCAATTTATTAGGCTGCGGGACGCGTAGCTGCCGAAGGGAACAGGCAGCGAAGGAAGATCGATGAGCTTCTCCAACGAAATTGGATTTTTTTTTGCCTGCTCCGTGACATCATTCATCTTGAGACAATGGACGCGTCGTGCTGGGAAAAAACAGAGGCGACTGGAGAGACGTAGCGCATCAATCGATTGTTTGAACAGAAAAGAAATAATACTGTACCTTCGAGGAGACAAGCTTCGCGATAACGAAACAGCTAACGAAGGTAAGAGCTGTGTTAATTTACTGTTTAACTGCTATCGTTCTTCTTGGCAACGATATATTAACAAATTAACGATATAATCAGCACGAAGAGAGTATATTATTTCCGTTTAATTTCATTGAAAAATTAAATAATTAAAAATTAAAAATCCTAAAGCATTGTAAGAAGAATCTGGACGTTCTAAAAAATTGTAGAAATTAAATTTTAAGCGATCGATACGTATACATTGGATTTTCACATATTAGCATTTCCTAATTCTTTTCATTCTTTCACCGTTTTACATAATTTACGTAAAAAAGCATCCTTAATCAAATAGAAGCACGATCTATGAACAACAGATTCTCCAGAATTTGCTAACCCAGCATTTAATTCAATATCAATTCAATTTCTACCATAATATTTCATTATCTTGATATTTAATGCCATAAGATGTTACCTATTCTTCATTTTCTCAAAAACAAAATGTACACAACAAAGAACTCGATGAATTGCATCGTTGCAGCATTTTCTCCTCTTTCGTGCGATTACATTTTTCACGTGCTTCGTGTAACAAACCGAGAGAAACTGCTAACAACGCGTGACACGGCCACGTACGTAAAAATGGTTTTCTTCATTTTTCTCAAAAAATACAGTTGCCAGTTGTTTGCAGAACGAGAACGTACTTCTATCGCAGAGTGAAATTTCGATGTCGCAAGTCCTTATTTATTAAAGCGCAATCAGATACATATCGTAGCTCTGCACTTCAATCAGGCACCGGTTGTTCCCATTGGACGTGGCATAACGTCATCCGATTGTGTAGCGTGAATCAATCTCTGTTTATCAAAATTCCGTAGCTTGTTCAATATGGATTAATTCTGATTTTCACAAGTTCCAGATTTTATCGTTAAATTGAGTATTACGGGACCTCGACGTTCGATAACGGGTCGGAAAATTTCAATAAAGCCGTGTAATTATCGGTTCCAACTGAGGCAATCAAGTAATTAATTAACGCCACGATACGGTGAACCATGCGAACGAAACGATAGCCAGTTACGTATGACGTCCGATCAAAGGCTTTTTCAAACGTTCGATGAATTTTGATAGTGATCGGTACTTGTTGCGTGAATTTCATTGTAGGAATTTGCTGTATGAGAAAAGAATTAAAATCTCTCTCGGAATATCTTCTTCATACCATACCGATCGATTCTATCAAACCTCGTCAATCAAGGACGAGTTTCACCGAGATTTATCTGCAAATTCGATTTGCATATTCCATTTCACGTATCTTATCGAAAGTCCATCCACCAAGCTAGGCAATAAAAACCAATCTTGAAGAAACGCGAACAGACATCAGATTCGATCGACCAGGCTCCACGAAATTTCCAGACGAAAAGAAACAATGGCATTGCTTCTTTCTCGTTTTTTGTGTAGTAAGCGAGAAAATTGTCCTCGCATCAGATAACACGATCGTTGAAGGGCGCACGCATGATTTATCGTTAAAAGGGTAAGACGGGATCAGAGGATGAAATTATATACCTTTGTAAATGTTCCTCTGGTACGCTATAGATCACTGACATAGAAAGACTACAGACGTGTCTACTCTTCTCGACAGTCTGTACGTGTCTTACGACCGAGTCAGTGATGTAACCGATGCGACTATTTATTCAATAAAACGTTACGCAAGGAAAGGAATAGGAATAGCGAAATGTAATCGAAAATTGCGAAGAACGAGCAGGAAAAATGTGAGGTTTGTTGATGATGTTTTAGGACGAAGCATGTAAATGGCATTTCATGCAGAGTCTGTGGATGAAAATTTGATGTTTATGGAACGAAGCGGATTTTATCAAGGGTAATAATAAATGGATCGTATCATTTATGAATTCGATCAAACTGATCACGTCAGCTGCGATTTAATGCTCTTTCGCCCTACGTTATATTTATTTGAAGCATCGAGAATATTGTTTTTTTTTTTTTAACAAAATAATTAACAGGAAGTTATGTATTTCTGTTTTTAATAAACACGTTGCATTACTGGATTACGTGCGACGAATAAACAAGATAAAATACTATCGAATAAACGTTTAGTGTCGTAGATTAGACGACGAATATAGAGTGCCATTTATTTATAATTCTACAATTAATTCAACAGAACACGAAACGTAGATCTCATTTTGCAGTGTCCTGTAATTATTTAAAATTGGTATTCCCAAATCGTGGATGATTAAAACAATTTTATTTTTAAATCTTCTCTAAGTCTTCTCTTGTCTATGTGTAACTCGATGTCACTCGTTCGATAGAATAATTCACAGCAAAATTCGTTTCTCGATCCCCCTGGTCTCGAGATATTCCCAAGTTTTTCAAATATCGAAAATTTTATATGCATCAGGAAGATCAGCAGAGAGAGTGGTGCTCTCGTTGTGATTAATTCAACAGAAAACGAAGGAGAGATTCCACTTTATAGCTTCACGCAGCCTTGTAAGTTCCCTTGCTGAAATCGTGGACGGTCAAAGTAACATCCGTTCGAGCGATTCTGAATCTACGTTCGAACAACCGAATCCATCTGCTGCTTTAATAATTCACGTGGCATTAGCCGTAGTCGCTGGAAAATATCGATGACAAAAAACGACCGAAAAGTTGGACCAAGCTTTCTGCGAGCTAGTTGAAGCCTCTAAAAATACGAGCAACTTGGTATTTTTCTGATGAACGTGTAATCCATCTTCGATCGTGATATATGTACGCGCATGAAGCGGATCGCGAATGCAAAGTGGTCGTATCAAGAGGATACGATTTCCGGTGTGAATGTGCATCGCGTTGCGTTAGCTTCTTTACCTTTCACGGAATGCATATTCACTCACCGATAAGGTTCTCGATATGTTGCTGTAATGTGCTTGAAACGAGAAACGATACGACCCGGGATCGCATAGGAAACAGCGATGAGGGAGGAGATAATAATAGGTTCAAACGGTAATGGCGAAGTTGTGGCATCGAGTCAAAGTCATTTTTACCTCTTTTACTGACCTTTAAGATGCTAGAATCAAATATATTAGCTATGAAAGAAAATTTTGAAAGAGTCGTCTTATGTAGATATTCTATATAGTCATTCGTCTATTTTAAATATAGTAATTATATATAAATATAGTAAATATAGTATATATTAAATATAGTAATTATTATATGAAAGTAAGTATTGTACTTTTTATTAATTATATACATATAGTATCTATTACAGTATTTATTAATAATATTAATTACTGAAGCATTTGTGCATTATGGCATTATAAATTTGATGTATAATAACGTTTTCATCATACGTATTATTCATTGTTATTTATTATTTATCAATTTTTATTTCCTATAAAAATATCTACTTTTCACGTGTATTTGATATCAGAACTACCCACTCTGAATTGTTCGTAATTTCATTACGTTGTGCACTTGTAGTACGGTAGATCTTGAAGCCGGAAATACACAATCGATCATGTGACGTTGTAAAAATGATAAGTCAGCAACTTATACTTTCATGCTTTGTTCGAGCAGAACGCTGAAAGAGTTAAAGTCTTTTATAAGGATCGAGTAAACTGTATCGAAAATTAACTGATCCGTTTGTTTGCTACGACAGTACCAAGTTTAAGTTTATCGAGAATTGATTAAATATCTAGTTATTCGTGAAAGAGGTTGTTAACAGAGTGTCCTACTTCGAAGTTTAAGAATTCAGACATCACAATAGAGCAAATCGTAGTACGAAGACCACATGGACAGTGTAAAGTTGAAATATATTAAAAATTGGCTTGGAATTTATTTATTTGTCAAAAATTGTTAGCTGAGTGTTCTAGTCTTTTGAAGGTTTTTAGAGTCGAGGTATTACAAATGAAAGATTTACGTTTATAAATTATCTTGTCAGCGAAATCCTAAAAGATATGGAGCTGAAAACTGGAAGTAGAGTTGCAGAGTATGAAGCTTTATTTCAGTCTCTGTCGAAAAATGAAAGGCCACATGCCACCTTTGTCGCCATAACATTAATCTGTACCGCCATACGATACTTTAGTTTAAGATTTCACTATACCGTAAGGGTTATCATAGCCTCATTCCGTACTGAAAATTCTGACAAATTATCAGTGATGCTGAAGCCGTAATAACGACAACAACAATAACAATATATTATAAATCTCCATCCAAAATGGAAATGGAATAAGTTTCCCACTCAAAATGGATTTCACAATATTTCGTTAAATATTCACTGATTTTTATGATTTATGTTACGGAATTTACATTATGAAAACCAGGAAAATTTCAAGTTCATGTTAAAGGTTTTTATTCGATAAATGAGTCCACTAGTTTTGGAAAAAAGAGGGGAAAAAGCGGATAAGATTAAGATGTTGCGCGTTGGTGCAATTTCTGACACGCATCAGATTTTATGAAACGAAACAAGCAATGGAACCATCTCCTGTCTGAAAATCTTATTACCCCGTCGTATCCAACGCATCTGGCGTTTTCGACGATCGAGGCAGAATCTAAGTACGGCAAAACGACCGTTTGGCAGAAAGGCCACGATTGGTTTTCCCTTCCAGAAAACTCGAGACAGCTGTCTCGTTATGTGCGCGGAAATCTGATCTGAAACGATGCTAATGCAATTTACACTCATATAGATTTTATTCCCACGGAGTAATTCTTCTTGTTGAAAGCTTGTTTTTATTTGTTACTATCGGTCAAATAAAAATTTCACTTTTTAACCACATTCGCTTCTATAATTTATTCGTTACGTATAATTAATATAAATTTAACATAATGATAACATTATTTTGTTACGAATCGTTTCATTTCAAGTTCATTGGCTTTAAAAGAAATTGAGATATATTCGTGAAAATCAACAAAAATTTCAACCGATAAAGTATAATTCACCTTAATCTACATTTCATGTTTTATAAATACGTTTACATATTCATGTCTATATGTTCCTTCAAATAAATAACGATCAGGAAACATGTCCCATAAGAGTACAATGATCCACGAAAATATTTTCCATGATTGCATTACATGCTGTATAAAACATTTTGGAATTGCATTAGCACTGTGACGAGACGCGATTACCATAATTATATTGGTCAAATTTGAAACGAATATGAAAACGTGCATAAAAGCTACAACATATTTAATGCAACTATAATATCTCACAGATCAGAGATCATAAACGCATCGAATGCTGAGTTATACAAATTCATAAATCTGCTCAGTAAGGCTATTTTCGACACCTATTACTTTTCAGATGATTGTTCGCATTGTGTTCTAATTATCCATTGAATATACCTACATTTTACAATAAACATCTTATAACTTCTGTATATACGCTATCTAGAACATTATCATAGATATATTTCTCCGAAATTATATTGCCAGAATACTCATTGTAAGAACAATCAATTTCTTATTATCTGCCAATAAGCTGATAAGCTTCAACGAAACCCAAAACAATGATCGACATAATTCATCTGCGATTCCATTCGAAACTCGGAAATACACGCAACAGCTGAACTTGAACATTGAACTTGAATGTTCTTTCGACGCGGTTGGGTCATGGCGCTTACATACATAAGTACATTATATATCGGTAAAAGGTGGAAGTTGACGGAGCAAGGTGGTCGAGTGATCGATTCGCGAGCTCAAGTGGCACGTCGACGCTGAGAAACGGACAGAAATCCAGACGATTCCGGACGTGGCAAGCTTTTCTACTACAAGACGCTTCCGGCATTTGCATGAAAGAAAGTAGCGACGGAGGAAGTTTCGTGGCGCTGATTCATGACGTCGACACCGGTATTAAACGAAGATTAATCTCTATAGAAAGATGGCGAGACGTTGAAATGGGGATGAAAGTAACGCGGATAATCCATTATCAGGCCTTAGTAACTGAAGTCTGCGCCCTGTCGGAATTTGAATTCGTCTCTAGCTTCTTTCCACTGTTATGCCGAAGAACGCGAACTTTTCAATCATCTCCTTCAACCTCCTACTTTCCCTCATTCGCCCCTCGTCTGCTTGTAATACTTTGTCGGCTGAGGTAATAAAGTTGCTGGAATTTTGTTTCCGAATTTCGAATGGTTTTCAAATTTCACGCAATTTTCTACGATGTCTTTTTCTCTTTTCAGATTCGCTGGCAATCGTACAAGTGATTTTCTGAACCCTTTTGCATAATAGTAAATAATAGTAAATTGGCGATTCGCTTATATAATTTTACAACTGTACGTCGAGTACGATCGGATGATCTGTAATTTGCAAATTTTGTTTGTAAAATTTCGTTTGATTTCTCGTTGAATGTTTTCTTATTATACAGGGAAATTTGTTATTATTAGTAATTTATAAAAATTTCGTTAATATTATTAGTTTATTCGAGATCTACGAAATTGGGAGAAATCACTCTTCTTAAAACAGAATCAAACTGCCTATCTACTTTCTCTTTGCTTTATTCTAGTAGGAACAATAATCAAAGACGCTCAAATAAATTAAATCTATGCGTAATTTTGCTGTAATTTTCAGTAAGCGTTTAAATTCATTATCGTCCTAACATCGTTTAACGCGTTATTTGAAACGAATTAAATATGAATTTTAATTCCGTAAAGTAGCGAATCTGTGTATTTTGCCGACAAAAATTTCGAGAAACAAAATGTGAGCATTCCAACCGAACAATGGAGAAAAATGACAAAAAAAAAATAACATTTCACTGCGCGACACGCTTCGTCAACGAAAAATACGAACGGGGATATTTCCGTCACGTATTGCGCGTAACATCGAAAATTCCGAGACCGAAAGAGTACTCTACGAAATTCAATTTCATTTAGCTTAATTCTATTCGCCTCCGAGACGAGTCGGCCAAGTTAACGCAAAACGAAGCGAATAATGGGAAGGCGTGCTTGCGTTTTCTCTTTGCAAGCGACAATCGCGTAGGGAAAAAACGAGAGAACCGATTGAATTTCGCTGCTACTTTCACGGGTGGCATCGCGGTTTAAATTAATCTTCTGAATGCGTCCCACGCTACTGTTAATTGATATTATTCTTTTATTCTGTAAAAGAACATTCAGCTTTAAGTAGAGTGTTTTATAATTTTAAAAATTGAACAGCATTGTTACATTTCTTTAATGTGGAGAAAAATATGGAAGCGAATAATTCTTCGTTTTGACAGCTATGCGCAATTCTTTTAACATTTTCATGGTGAAATTTCATGGAAGATTCACCATTTGATTAATATTTAGAATGAATAAGAAATCGATGATCTTTTACTTCTTTTCAAGCAGACCTAACACTTGTGCAAAATGTGTACTGGATTGCATATACAAAATGTACATTGTTGTACCTTATTTTCAACAATATTATGTTTCGTGTCTACATAAATAGCATTGTATTTAATTTGTCAACAAATAAGTACAAATAAGTAAATTAATAAATCTCTGAATAAAGATAGTTAAACTTGATATACGGTAAGCGTCATAAGAATTTCATATGTTAACATTATTTTCGTATATGTTTTTAATATATGAATGCTCAAGTGAGCATTTCAACAACTTGAAAACGCGGAAATTCAAATGAGTATTGGAGAGAACTTGAGGAGCAAAAGTACCATTATGGAATATAAATACGTCTTTTAACTTTCTCAAGTGAATTGATATCTTAGTATGGCAGTAGTATATGTCAACGATACATGAGGCGAATATCAAAAGTTACAGATATTAGTTCATCGCAGGACATTAGCGACAGAGTAAAGTTGAGAAGCGCCATTTAAAGCGATATGAAAAGTTCTGCTGATAAAAGAAACTTCCTTGTCAATGTAGCATTGTAATCTTGCCACTGTGTCGATTCAATCGAGCTTCTCGTATCAGGAGCTTATATCGAAGTATGATATTACTGTCAGAACGGTAAGTACCACTGACTTACATGTACGCTACTTTACTATAGAAAAGATAAGAATATCTTTCATACACCTTTTCTTGCATTTTCATATCACTCTCATAAATATCGCAACTCGACAAATATAAAAATGAGAGGGCAAAAATCATCCCAAGAAGTAAAAAATATTTACTGTTTGGATTGTTAAAGGAAGCAATTTCTCGTATGAATGTTTCTCAGAATATCTTAAACCGGGAGATTTCTTAGTTTTGAAATTTACGAACTTGCTAGTATTCGGCAAATTTTTAACTTTTTTATTAGTTTTAGAAACGTTTCAAATTTTTACATATTCGACGAATAAACAATCATCGCTTCCTCTCTCTCTCAATATACCTTTGTCTATACGATAAATATTTTTAAAGTTGTAATAAAATCATGAATAGCGCTTAGTACCTAAAAAATTATCTCTAAGTATCTGAATTACACTTCTCAAGTACGCTACAGTTTTCATTATTTTATTTTTACCCAATCGTTACGTTACGATAACAGGTGAGGTCACGGAAATAAATGGGCTGTCACTTTTATTTCGTTCTTACCGTTCTTACTTGGCCTCTTGCCCTTATGAATCTTATGATTTTTTCAGTGGCTACTTTAGATGTCGTTAATTATTCAACAAGTCTGTAGTAGGTCGTATAATATCAAAATATTATACTCACTTATGAAGAAACACTAATGGCTTATTCGTTACGTACGTTACTCACACGTTTTGCTAATGGTACATATACTATACAGTGTATATACACATATTTCAATGTAAAATAATTATAGTAAATATCATTTCGTATTTAGACGTTCAAAGTATCCTTTTGAAGTATAGAAATTATACTAACCAAGTGTTTGAATTAAACTTCGTCAAGAGTACAAATTGCCTTTGTTATCGAATCGGAATTACAATCAATGCAACGAGCAGGAATTATAGGTGTCGATATTAACGCAGCGAGGAACGTGCAAGAATTAATAACAAAGTACGTGATATCATTGAGTTCATGTAGGGCATAGACATACCGAAAAAACCAAGCATTTCGGAAGAATAAAATTTATTAGCAGATTAATAGAAGTTTTTATACCAAATTCAACCTTGCTTGCTTCGTAATTATCCTAAAAATAAAAATTTCCCACAGCATATAAACTAATCCCAAACCCACTTGTCCTAATTCCAAGTATTTCAGAATATCCAACAGTATTTAACTAAATTACAACGTAGAATTATAATTAATAAGTGGAAATTAATTAAAATATTTATATATATGTACACGTATATTTTTTGTATCTGAAAAAATCTTAGCCATAGAGAGACACGTAATCTTTTCGTAAATCCTTCAATCTGATTTCCTCGTTTTATTACATGGTTCAAGGATTCTTTCTTACATTTCCTTTTTTCAAACAATCTTCGATACTAGCCGTCATTTGCTTTCGACTCAGACACAATCGTCCGAAATTAACGTATGTAGACGAAACTCGACTGACAAGAAAGAACGATTACGAGATGAAAGAAAGCAAAAGTAGAGAAAAAACCCCCAGACAACGGGAAAATGCAGCGAAAATGCAGGAGAAAGGAAGAAATAGTAAAGAACAATGCTATCTGTGTGGGTAGAACATGTGTTTACGAGCACGCTTGCTCCGTGCTTTGATCTCCTCGGATATACTATCGTGTACTATTGTCTAGAGAAAAAATAACGGGCAAACAGAGAGACAGGCTAGATGACGATGGAAGGTAGGAATGTAGATAAAATAGAGAACAATCGAGGCGGAGAGGATGGTGTGGATAGACCAGGTTTCTTTTTGTAAAACGAATTGCGAGAGGAAATCGAGGATCGCAGAACGCTGCATAAACGAAATTTTCTAGGCCAATGGTTTAAAAAATAAATGAAGCTCAAAATTTGAGGTGTAAGTGATTAGTTTATTTATTAGAGAATTTTTTTCTAGATAATTCCGATAATTTAAGTGACAATATAATAGTTAAAATATAGTTTTAAAATTGTACACTTCAAAGTTTGATTGTTATTATACTGTTTTGAGGATTTCAAATTTTTATTTGTAAATCAAATATTGTTCCATATATAAGTATTATTTTTCTATTAATAATACTTTATTATTGCTGTAAACGTAGATTATTTTGATTTATTTGCAACGTTTACAAATTCATTAATACAACATTTTCAATTAGTGTGTATGCTATGAATATATTATATTTCGACTGAAAACGCGTTTGGTTCTGGAGATTGCGCTATGGCATAGCAACATCTCCTCTTTTAATTCTGTTTCACGCGATATATGATGCAGTCGTGAGCATAAAAACTGGTGAATAATTCGTAAGAAATAAGAAGGGCATAAAAATGCTGCAGTAAAATATAAGACAAGACCGTGGACGAGTACAAGGAAATTGAGAGAATTACGTAGAAATTGTATTTGTTATGCGTGTAACATGATGTCGAAATAAATTCAATGACAATTGAATCTTTACGAAAAGAATGCAATTTTATAGAAGTATGTTCGTACGAAAGGTTAGTTCAATATACTTGTGTCTTTCCATTTAGTTCGGATATATTTTAATGTTTACATGTTTATACACGCATACTACGTTCTTTAGTTAAAATATCTTATCTACCATTTCAAAACCGAAGAAGATAGAAGTTTTATCATTTTCTTTGTTAGGTCCGCAACGCTGCTCTACTCGACTGCTCTCCAAGTGATTCCTTTTGGCTTTGAGCACTGCACAACTACGTGCCGTCTACGTTCGAAGCACTACCCAATTTAACGTATTGGGGACATGATCATTATAAGTCTCTTGACTGGCACTGATTCTCACTTGTTGTTTGATTGACAACTATTTTACTTGTAATCTTAGTTCCTCTGATTCTCTGACTTGACTCGAAATTAAATTGTCTTCCTGATCTCTCTTGTCTTCCGCCTATCTCCTCCAAGGGACATTCTGATCGAGAATTTCCAAGGTTGCTGACTGCCCTACTAAAGACAATGACCAATCAGCAGTTCTGCGGGACTTAGCAATTCTCTTCCAGGAGTCATCAAAGGTGATCTCTAGATCAGAGACATTTCCTGCGAGTCTCGACAATCGACGCCAGTGCTTAACGCCGATTGAGACACTACGGAATCCTTGATTCATGCCATGGCTGTGTATGACAACGACTTTGACACAACTTTCTCAATTCGAACACGAATACTGTGTGTATTTTTTTATTTGTATAAAAGAAAATATATAATTATATAGGAATTAAAGAAACAGAAGATTACCTCGAAAACATACCCTTTAACAAGGCTATTAAACACAAATTAACAATTGTTACTAATTATCAATATAATCTGGATTAATAGAAATTTGTACAGCGTGCGTCGCATTTAGATTCAGCCAACTTGCTTCTCTTGATCCTGTCCTCTACAAAGCAGATTAAATTTCTCAAGAGGAAATTTTTCTTCTCTGAAGAGGATCTTATCCAAAGAGGCAATCATTCATCAAAGATCAATTTAGTGGATACGATTACTCGTATGGGAAACAAACGTCGACAACGTAATAGCTTGCGCGTATCGCGTATGAGATTTCAAACGGTTAACGAGCGACCGATTTGACGTTCGGGCAGACGAGGAATTGCGAAACGGACACCCGAGACCGAACGTAAGCGATCCAGTCAATGGGGAACCATTATCCAATGGTTGTGTACTAACGAAACCCTGACAGTTCCAAATATGTACGTCGGTCACGCTATTCCGAAGCGACTCGAAAGCGATAACGGTGAAACGTTCCAGTGAATAGCCGCTGCATGATGCAAAGTGACACCTATCCTTACCGTGGATTGCATCACATTGCAAAAGCGCGGATAAAGGGATACCAGGAGATTCTGATAGACGGTAGGAAATCGACGCGTCTCTGTCTCGAGACGGCCGTGTCTTTATTTTTGACAGGTATCCTTTTTTGAAAGGCAGAGAAAGGAAACCATGAGTTAAAGTAATATATATACAGGAAATATGATTTTGAAAATTGGAATATTTGAAAGCTTGGATATTTTGAGATGTAAATATTTAAAAGTTTGAGTATTGAAAAATTCGAACACGTAAAACCATAAATTTGAAAATGTGCTGTTGTTGCATTTCAATATCTTTTGTCATTTTTCTCAAGGGTCAAGGTTATGAAAGGAATTGCAACCTAAATTTCATTTTCTTTTCCATTATCATATTTCATAACGGTTTCAGAAGACCATGATCCATCAACGTCAAAGTTAAACGGTATAACAGTAACAATAAATGAAACCTTTTATCTCTAAGAAAGCAGCAACAACTGCTTCTTTATACATATACGTTACACAAATTACCGGTAAGTTGTTCGTTTCATATTTCCAGCTAATGTTCCCAGAAGACGTTATATAATATCGCAGCAGAGGCACGCAATACAATCGTTAGTCTTTTGTTATCATATGTACGTTTATGTGATTCGAACGGGGCAACAAAACCGCGTATAGACCACATTTCGGCTTAAAATAAGAGAACGAATGGTAATACTAAAAGCGTTCAAATAATTTCGTCAGTCTGTGTATACGTATGTACACAAAATCTTATACGAAATTTTATTTCTTCAAAATGTGAACCAACAACAGTCATTTAATTTCCGCACTTAAAATCACATCACTATTACAATACCCATTTCCTATAAATTTGTAGAGAGTACTACTGTTTAGTCGTGTTCAACTCACGTCGGGTTATCAATGTAGAGGATTTAGTCTCTGTAGAGGATGGTTGATTTGTTCGAATAACGAGATAACTGGCTGTTGAAAATCGTCAAGTATATTTAAAGTGATAAATAAATTAATACAGACAATAATCGCTCGTACTAACAGATTCGCTAAAGATAGTGTAAATCGCTAATTAGATCTCTGATAACTCGTTGATAACTGATAGATACTCTGATATTGACTCGCGCGACTGACTAATAACTGAACTCCTTACGATCGCCTCCGTTTATTTATACTAGTCGGGGGAAAGCCGGAAAATTTGAATTCGTCTTCGTTCGATGGTTGCACGTAGCGGCGACATTGTTTTGTCCAGATGTTATTTATTAATACGTTGTGTGTATCCTAACGATATTGATACTCCGAGGCAAAACAACAACATGATTTGAATTTATTGAGATACGTATAATTTTATGTGCTAGACTAGGTTAGCTGTGTAGTAGTAATACTTGTATGCGAATATCAATGTGTGGGAGTATGTGTGTGTCTCGAAGACAAATGAATGTAAACTGTTCAGTCAGTTTAACAGTCGGGTGTGGAAGAAAGTGCTGAGACGCGTGCAAGTGTGTATCGATGAATATCTTTGAAATCGCTTATCAAATAAATATATAACTATTCTAATATGAATTCTAAGTGTAAATTTAGTGTTCCTATACCATTAAGATCAAGATCTATCAAGATCCAAAATTCTCAACAGAACTGTCCTCTAGCTCATGTGCCGCTACAAATTATCCGTTAAAAACGATGTTAGTGTCACATAAAATAAAAAAAAAAGAAATCGAAGATGAAAACAAAAATAAAAAAAGAATTTATTTTTTAACACTCGATTTACACTAACTACAATTTGCTTCTGAACTGCAGCCGTGACTTTCCAAGACTGAAGCTCTTACAATTTGGCTTTCGATCGGATCTGTTCCTTTTTCCTTTGTCACCCCACAATGTCCTCACTATCCACGCGTTTGTTAGGCGTCCGCGACCGTTGCCACGCACGCCTTCTTCTCGAACATTCGGCGGATGGCTCGTTAGGCACATCTTTATTTCATATTTATATCTTTATCTTATTTATATTACATCTTGAGGATACACATCTTTATCTCCGGCATCAGTCCATCGGATTTGAAGTCGTGACATTAGCTGCGTGGTAATGCGTGGTCCGCCCCTGTCTAAATTATAAGCCGACTTTAACACCGAGAAAGCATCGCGAAATATTTCTCCACGGATCGTCCATATCCGGTGGACGACGAGGCTGAACCGCGATGAAAATCGTGACAGCGTTTAAGCTGGATACCGTTGCAAAAGTTCCAAGTAATTCCAACGCGGTGAAGATTTTCAGGATGCGGTGGCTGGCTAAAAGGTACATAGCTACCGAGAGAATTTCACGGCGTTGCGACCTCGCATTCTAGGTGAAATAAATCTAGATTAAACGGTGCGATATCGAACTCATCTCCACGGAATAAGTGCTCCCCCGTGGAACAAAGGAGTTTCGGTACTCTAAACTCTAAGGTATCTCGACTTTATGAACCAATAAAGGCGGTTCCAGCGTTTAGAGGGCACTCGTTTCCAAAGTAAACTCACTGGCCTGCTCCGCCTTAGTCTTTGCGTCCTCGAAACGACTTCCGATGAGAATAGAGAGTAATATCATCCTTCTCAAGGAAGCTTAGATTTTATTTCCTGCAGACGAATTTCCTAGACTTCAAGGTTACTTTGATTCTTTCTCTTTTCCGTTCGAAATGTACGTTAGCTGTAAGTTGTATGTTACGTGTAACGTCGTTACGATGTGCACGTGGAATGTACAGGGAGGAAGAGAACGAGTACTCGTCGAAGGAAGAGTAGAGATATTCAGTGATCAGTATATTAGATTGTTCGAAAAGTTTCTTTCGTTTTATAAGGAAATAATACACGCATTATGTTTCCTGTTTTATATTAGTTTATTGAATTATTGTTAAATAGATGGTACATTTATACTGTACGTGTGAAAGTGACGTTTAGCACTCCCCTAGACAACGATGGAACACGTATAAATGGTAAGGCACTGTCGCCTTTCGGGGGCACTTGCCAGATTTTTTTCAGTCAGGGAATTTTTAAGACTGGTTCGAACAAGAGGACGCGGGAAGGGAGTGTAACGGAAAGATAATTCGTAAGAGGTCCCTGGAGCACTCCTGTCACACGCGTAGGATGGTCATTGTGGAGTTTTAGTCGGGAAGAGTCCGACACTACTCTGCTGTTGCCGATTATTAGCAGCAGCGGAGTGTCCATGAGGATTTCTCCACGTGCAAAAAAAAAAAAAAAGAAAAAAAGGAAAGGTCTCAGTTAAGACAAAAGCGATTAAAAGCGGGTAGAAATTATTAAAAGCCGTTAGATTGATTAGAAGTAATCAGAAGAAAACAAACAGTAACATACACGTAGAGCTGAATAATTTATAAATAAATTTTTAACTACTTGTTTTTCCAAATCCTCTCTATACCTTAACAATTATGCACGAACATAATAATAGAAATAGAACGAAATGGATCATACCTAATTCAATAAAATAATACAAAACAGAAATTGTTGCTTATCTGTTATCACCTTATGGAAGGAAAAAAACTTTTCGGGCAACCTAATACAATTCCAGGAAGCTCTTGTATCAAATTTGTCTTAATTTAATTTATATTTGATACTTGAAATAAAAACACGACAATCGTTCTATATTTATCATGCTCCAAAGTGGAAGAAAGTGAGTACACAAAAGTTCTATATTCTAGAAAAAAAATAGAAACAAGATTTTCCGTATTTCCGTACTTATACAGTAGCCTGGATGGAACAGAAACTTTGAAGCATGTAATGTACATAATTACATACATTGTATATAATACGGTTACTCGAAGTCAACGAGTCAAGCTAATTCCAAAAGACATAAGTAGCCAAGCTTCCTCCTTCTGTCGTCTTGGCGATTTCACCGAAGAATTTTCAAAATGGAAAATGTTCGAAATCGGTAAATCAAATTTTGGAAAGCGAAATTGTATTTATAGATAGATCCACGAAAGAACACGCGAACACTTCTATCGTCTCACGAGGAACACATTTTCCATTTGATAAATTTGACAAGTTACCATTCAGCATCCATTCGTCTCTTTCAAAACCATTCGCGTCCAAAGAAACGAAATTTTCACAATCTTTTACTTGAATTGGGCCATAGCCGAGGATAGATGAAATGCTTGTAAAAAGATAAAAGTATCAGAATGAAGGGCTCGACCGAATTACGGAAAGGTACAAAAATAGAATGAGTCTGGCCGAAGAAGGAGGAGAGAAACAAAGGAAGAAGAAGCGAAAAGGAGTCAATGACTCGTAGACGGCGCCCGTATCGATTGCAAATATTTAAAATACGAGGTCAGAGACAAGAGGGTGCTCGAGCTAAAGTCGCCTTTACCTCGGAGAATAAGTAAATAATGAAGAAGCGGATGAGGGTGAAGCAGTATGTGCACGGCACGCGTCGCATGGGATTCGTCAAATCGCTTTAGCGCAACTACGCGAAACGGGGTTGTTGCCTTGCCACTGGCTGATCGCCATCATCCCTGACCTCTCTCAATCGCTTGACATCCAAAGTTTCTTACTCTTACCTTGTCGTTGTTATTAATTATTTTCAGGAACTTGAAAACACGTGTGACGTTTCTTTGCGTTTTAGAGCTGACGAATTTTCGAATCGTTATCGTAAAAAATTAACAATATAAGAGAGAGAGAGATTTGTCAGATTTCGAAAAATTCCAAATTTTACCGAGTCTTCTTGAGGTCTCAAAACGCGCGACTGTTTGCAATCGAACACATCGCATACCATTTTCTTTCATAAAATCAATCGCTAAATTTCCTCTTCCGCGCTCTTCTTCGCTCTCAATCTCGCAGAACAGAGGAAAAAGTTCATTAGACGCAACCAAGAACGGATATGTCTCGATAGAGAACGACGGCGCGGCAACAAGGCAAATTGGTTCTCGCGGGAAACGAAATACGCGGAATGAAACGAAACGAATAGCTCTTAAGATATCAAGGAATTGCATAGTCGTCGCATTATCCCGATATCGGTCCGTGTTTGTGTAATGAAAATGTTGTTCCAGAGAGAACGAAAATATCTGGATAACAATGGGCGAGATCGCGCGATAACAACTTCATTTGATGCCCTGGAGACTGGACACCGATCTCGCCTAGTGCATCGCTTTCCATCGGACCACAGACGATGTTCATGAAGCAATTACACGCGACGGTCAGGTGGAATTGCGCGTTCAATCTCTTGTTCGTCGAGGTCAACCGAAAGGAACCGTCACGACGCCTGGGACGCTTCTAAATTTGTCTTTGTTCGAGAAACGTTCTGCGATATTTTAAAGTAAGCACAGTTGCATATCGTGTGGAAAATTATAGCGGAGAAATTGATGTCTATTAATGAAAATGATGCGATAGCTTTCTAGAATAGAAAGTGTATTTTTGTTTAGTCGCATTTCCTGGTTTCATGAAGTTTAGTATATTTCGTTTCTATTAATTTCATATTTCTGCAAACGGAAGGTGATCATTTTTTCAAAATGTTAAATATCATACAACGTGTATTTTTTAATCGTCTCGCTTCCTGGTTCTCGAGAATTCTGCTGCTTTTATATTTTTATAACTACATTTTTGATATTTGTGCAAGTGGAAAGAGACTTCAGTATCTGTAAATTCAAATATTTAAAAATTGTCATACTTTTAAATTACATACGCGTATTTTTCAGAGTAACGATTAATGCGGAATCAAAATTTATATTAATAATTAATCTGTGAAAATATCTTTTATTGTTATAATTATATAATCTCTCTCTTTCTTTCTCTAACATTCTTTTAAAATTTATTAAAGACATTATCGTATGATTTGCATACCTTATTTGCACCTTCGCAGCAATTATAATTATATTTCTGTTATTTAACGAAGACCTTTAAAGAAACTGTTTCGGTTGAATATCGTACTCGAATGCGTAGTCAATGTATTCTGCATTAATCCTAGCACTTTATCGCTGCCGGTATAATAACAGCTTTATTGTCTGACAATGAACGAGGTTTATCTACTGTCACGCTTCCGTAGAATTCGGTTATAGCTGTCGACCAACTTTAACCATTAATGCATACTCCTTGATTGCACTCTGAATATTTCGTATATTTTATGACCTGCGGCGGTAAAACTTTGTTTTATTAGGAAGATGCTTCAGTTTGTTCAAGACACAAAAGTTCATTGAGAAGAACTTTATTGAAAAGACGAGCATTGTATTTCCAGCGTATAATATTTGTCCCTGCGAATAATTTTTCTATTGTATTCATAATTATTACGTGATTGACGTAAATTTGTACTAACACAATGAAAGAGTTCCACTACACGAGTCACGCTTTAAATAAAATAAACAATTGAAGAAAAATCGTACGAAAAACTGATTATGTTTTTATAATATTATGTGATATATTTATAATATAAAATGCAAATTTCAAGCTATTCTGTTTTTAATTCCACGACTTCGTCATATTTGATACGTTAAAAGGTTAAAAGCTTTCTTCGATATAGTCGCTATGTATCGCATTTACGAAATTCTACGTAACTATTTTATTATTATTCGTTAACTGTTTCAACATCGAACAACATCTATCATTAATCATGCGTCTTATCCGCGGGCCGCTTATAATTAACAATCCTGAGTACGATTTCGAGATGTATTATCGCATGTTGCAAGAAAAGAGATGGTAAGTGCGATAGAGAGCGGAAGGCGATGTCAACAAGTGTCTTGGCAAGTTTAAGCGATTTTTCAGAGCTAGGCTTCTTCCTGGCGAAGCTCGTAAAAGCGCTCCGTTCTCACGCGACGCGACCAGGAAATTGCGCCGCGTGTCTGCCAAGTGACCAAAAGCTTAATTTCACGAACGGCAATCGAGCTTGTCGTTCAAATAAATCACAGAGAGGTTTCTTGCGCTATAACATCGCTGAGTTATTGTATCTTCCTTCATAATCGCGCTATTTCACCCATAAACCGACACTGTTTTATGTAGAATGGATAAAGGATATTTTACGAACTACGTTTGCTTCTTTTAAAGCCACAATTTCTCGAACAAACTATCTTCTCTCCCGATTTATTCAACATTATTCTATTTTAGTTTGAAACTAGAACCACCGAATCATTCAAAATCTTTCATTCTAGTTTCACATTTCTTGCCTTTGTAATTAAAAAAAATATGTTGAGATTTTTGACAAAATCAATATGATTCGATAGAAAAATAATTACATATTTGTTTATTTCTATCGCGTTTCTTTATTTATGATCTAAGACAAAATTCGTGTAGGCTGAGATTTTAATTACAATCAAACATTTCAACGCCCAACAACATTAATATCCATTTTACCACTACATTTTACTAATCCAATTTATCGCTTGACAGTGTCTCAAGACGGTAACAGTATCCTCTCAATTTGAAATTACAATGGAAAACGGGCATCGTGAATTTAAAAATAATACGATAGAACAAGCGATATCGAGATCGACATTTTCACGAGCCGTTATCCGAGTCCAGGTTGCAACTACGAGACAATGAACCCTGCTGTCTTTCATAAATTTTAATCAAAGAGCGACACGATAGCGTGCCTCGAAGAGTTATTTCTGCGTGAAACGAGCAGGGGTCCAGACCAAGTAGATGATCATGCATGTTTTATTACACCGCGTTTTCCTTGTTGGCTTTCAACTGGGAAACGTCCGGGAATCCTTACAGGACGAAACCTTCCTTTTTTCCTTGGAACGCGACCGGAAAGTTAATTGAAGGCAGCGACACGGAACGTGTCGGAGAAACCATAAAGAGAAGAATGGGACGGGAATGGCGGAATTATTCCGACCACGTGTCATCGATTCCATACGCTGCCTCTGTCTGCCGACAGGCCCCTAATTGAAAGAAAAAAGTTTTCCTAGTTTGCACGAGATGTGAACAATCGAATTACAAAATATTCTTATTCGTCGATGAGCGACATTAAAAACTTAATCGACTTTTATACGTTTGATCGTATTGATCTTATTTGAGCTTCTAGAGGCAATCAATAAATTTCGATTTCTATTAGCTTTGTCCGAAAAGTGTCTTTCTTTTACAACGGCGCATCTTTATGCAAACATGAAACCTAATTTATCAAACGTTGTAATCTTTATCTTGATAGAACACAATGGATTATACGTAATTCAACAAAATAATATAAAAGGGAAAATGTGCTTCCATTATTTCCCTATAAGACGAAAGAAACTTTTTGGACGACCTAATATTTTATGATTGCTTTAGTGAAATTATAGTTCTGTGTTTGTATATGTAAAATAAGTACTTTTATCTGCCAGAAAGCGTGTGTACTTACGCGTGAAAGTTCACAGAAGTTTGTATCTTATAAGCTGGCTCACATATTGTTATACATAAACGATTAATTAACTCGTTCCAGAGGACATCGCTCATCAGCGACTGGATTTTGTTAATTTCGCTCGATAATTTTAATCGTACAATCACTTGCACCTGTATCAGAACTGTGTATTATAAAGATTATTAGCGGATAAGTGTCCTAATAAATTGTATGTAAACTTTCGTGGAATATAGAACATATAGTTTATCGTAAATTTAAACAATAGTCGCTAATCCAGAAATAAATTAAACGCTCCAATTTCATTAATTTTTGACGTTATAATTCGATGATACAAATTTCCTATTCATTAAACATATATATTTGCTCAAAAGCGATATAGTGAAACAATTGACAGAGAATAATTGGGAAAATGTATGCGTCCTAAAACTTAACCGAATGATCTTCATTAAGCTCTGAAAACGAAACAATTGTATACTTTGTTTAAAATCACTGGAAAATCAACGAGAACTTAAGCCTACAAAGAAATTATTACGGTCAGAGAACGAGTCGCTTCGAACTGACTAACTCTGTCCCAACAAGAGTTTCTCGTAACTCTTATACTTACAAGGATATTTAGACGCTAATGGCCATCGAACCCATAACAAGACAAACTTTCAAGCCTATTCCATCGAATAAAAGTTTATCGTATCAAACTTTCGATTTTCAAGAATCTATTTCCTTGGTGTTCCCTGAAAACGCAGTGGATCACAATCCTACGTGTTTTTCATTAATACACACTTTATTCTATTTGTAATAAAATTTTTATGTTTCACGTAGATTGTGGATTTTAAATTGTATGCATCTTTTAATAAAGTTGTTAATATATCAATAGTATAATATATCATTTTGCTTATTGTATAAATTATCGCGTTAAATTTCATATTACGATATAATTCATTCGCAACATTTTCCAATTTTAAAACAAATATGATAACAGTCGTCCTTAAACTTTCCAGCGGGAGTTTCTAACCTTAGCACTCAGAAATACCAAAGTACTCAGAATACCGGGCCATAAGAAAATACGACATTCTAAGGACAAACACGTGAAAATTAATCTGAACATTGTACAACCGAATAATACTAATCTCACGTAACAATTATCCAACCACCCACGAAATCGTTTAATCAAACGTTATCACCAGTGGATTCTTTTTCTCAGGGGATGAAACGAAGATATTACACAGTCGTATCGAAATCACTGCAGCGTCGTTGTAAACGTCACTTTAATTCTCAAACGAATGGCGATATACTAAATATAGAGAATATCACCGCGTTGTAATCATTTACAATACACGATGCTCGTGAATATTTTCCTGTTGAATCTGTCTCTTCCGATGTCCTTGCTTCACGAATACTGTCTGCCTCCCTATGTACGAAGGATACGAAGCCATGGCGAATGAAAAACAAATAGAAAACAAAAATGACGATACTTTTAGAGGCAACAAGTGTTATCTATTCATTCTACATATCCGTAGGAAATACAGCGCAGCCTCGTTGAATCTTCAAGAACAAGGATATCCAAAATTGGATAGAAACCACGAGTCATACAGCACCATGGAAACTGTTCGAGATCGTAAAGACCGTGTTTGAAGGACCTATTCTACTGTTTCCTTACCTTCGTAATGATACGGAAACCGAACGTAGCTTCCGTTTTGAACGAGTGAAGTCTTAACTGCAGATTAAACCAGGTACAACCATTGGGAAGGGTCCGGTCGAGGACCCGTGACGCGCACTAAATCTAAATACATTTGTAGGCCGTTTTACCCTTCTCTCTGTTTCTTCTCTCCACTCCTTCTTGCCTCTTACTCTTTCTCTACTTCTTTTTTCATTTATTCCTCTTCTTTCTTCAATTTTCTCTTTTTTCTTTCTTCTTCTTCTTCTTCTTCTTCTTCGCCTTCGTTGTCGACTCTTTCAGTTTCTCTTAAATTATTCTTAAGCTGGAGGTAGAATTCGAAGAACGGCTACAGAGGGAACGGCGCGTAAAGGTAGTTAGTAATTGAACTAGGCGAAATCGTAAACTCCGGAAGTGATCTGAATAATATACAATATTAATTGACAACATTCGTTTTGGTCGTTCTTCTCTCCCTTAATTCGAAAGTGTTCTCGTTCATGCGTTTCTCGCTGATACTTACGCGCGTGTTCCCGCGCGCACCATTAGGCTTAACATAGATATTCTTATCGGACAACGTGTAAACCTCGAACGAGTAGATAAAACAATAGATTCGAATAATAACTCTTTTTTTTCTCCAGAGACATATACGTTTAATATATTAGTAGATTTTTCTTTTTAATAATTAATTATCATATATTCATATATTTCCATATACACATATATAAGTGGTATCTTTAATCTCGCGTTAGCTATCGTGATTCCATCGACGAGCCACTCTTCGTTCTCTAAAACCTTCTCTATTCTTCTCTCCCTTCTTTTAATCGATATGTCAGACTGTTCCCATTCGTTCGTTTAAATTATTCATCCCTGTTCCTTCCCTCGGTACCGAGTTTCTCCCCGAGCTCTTAACTCGTTCAGTCTCCAACGTGTGCTGCACCTTCCGCCGATATAAGACACTTTTCCTCGTTGATCACGCCGCCTCTGCAAACGGAATTTCACGCGGTGATGCGTACGGTGATCACGCAGTGTCGCGTCACGTCGCGCCGCGGGGAACGTGCAAAATACGAGGAACGCGTGCGCTGCGATCAAACCACCTACGATATCCTTTCTCCATTGCGAATCACCGCGCTTTTTGCCACTGATACACGCTGCCCGTCGCTCGTCAGAATTTAAACGCGGCCACGGAGCTGCTGGTGCGAGATAACGCCGAGGGTGGCAGCAAGAAATTCGGCGAGCCCCTGAGTTCACGGCGCTCAAACGTCCGTTGAGCATTAAAAGCGTCGCCCAGCTTTATCGAGATCTACGCGCCCTTCTTTTAAAGCAAAATTCGACCAACATCGTGGTTATTCTCTCGAGGCAAAATTATCCTCCTTTTCGGTATCTTTCTTAACGTTCGCGGCCGTAGAAATGGGAATAACAGCGTGAAAGGGCGCGGAGCGTGAGCTTCGGTGACGACTCTGATTCTTCTATACGATATATCGGAAAACGATAAGAGGAGAATCGTTGGGAAGAAAACGAGGCTCAGTTATAACTTGAAAAGTGAAAGTATCGATCGATATTCTGTTTTAGATTTATGTTTGTTAGAAATTTTTAAAGCTTGTCAAGGACAGTTGGTCAATTGGTTATTCAGCTTTAGGGCAATTTATAACAAATACCTAAATTTCGTGTAGCTAGTGAAAGCACAAGTAAGGGTTGCTGATGTTCGACGATGGCTAATGACTCGAAGTTATATTGCTGTTAGGTACCGAGAGTTTTGATTGTTTAGAACGAGAAAATTTTGGTATAGTAAACATCGCGTTGCCTTAAAAGGAGAGCAAGGTGTTGTCTACAAGACTTAATCGCTCGATCCTTCTTGTTTGGAAAATATTTTTATTAACAATTTTACGGATCGATAATAGCAAAATTTGACGATAACTTCCAAGGTATTTCTTCCCTTGACCTCCACCCTAAAGAAGTTTCATTTATCCTTTAAACCGTAAGGGATACTGTACAATTTCAAGATATCGAATTATTTTACTCATTGTTTCGAAGTTCTATGCGCTCTATCGATCCATTCCGCAACAGCTTATCGCTTTAAACGAGAACGCGAAACTTGCAACGTTTTCTCGCCAGGGAAGGTTAAGTCCTCGCTTCGAATGCAAAAAATATTTCGTGTCTCGCTTCACCGAGGATACCAAACATGTTCGTCGCAAGATACTGCGTCAGCTGCGGCCAGCGGAGAAGTCTACAGGGCTTTCGAGACTCGCTCCTATATTCGCCTGCTCTCCAACTGCCTGTGATATTCTGCAGATAACGGTCTCTAATACGATGATGGTGGAACTTTAAATGGACTCGTCTATTTTTGAATAAAATTGTAGCAAAGTGAATAGAAAAGTTGAGAAAGAGTTAAAGTCGCCAGCGATGTTTCTTTATTGGGAATTGTAGTGAAATTGTCATAGACTATCTGCTTTAAAAACTCGCACGAATCGTGAAGGGTATTTCCGAAACAGGAACTAAGGGCTTTGGGAATATATTTTATGCTTCGTAATCCATGTAGATTTTTACGTTCTAGTTATCTAGAGTACATATCTATCTATCTTGTATCTCTTTTTTTTTGTATTACTATTTCTGTGTTACCTTCCTTTGTCACATGTTATTAAATTCTCACAGCTCGGACATTATATTCTACTAATCAGAATCAGATAAACGTAGTTCAATAATATGACGTTATCGTGGCAATAAATCTGATAAAATCGTATATATTCAACTTGAAAGATCAAACAAAATATCTTATACAGAGTATAGTGATTAAAGAATCGTAAGAATATTGTCAAACTATCTTTACGCCGGTGAAATGTCCTAAACAAATCTTTGAAGCTAAATTGTCGCAAATGAAACTCGAAGGGACTATAAAAAATGGAACAAAATCAAAAAAGGAAATGTTTTAAAACTCTTTTTTACTCGATTCTTTTTACGATCCTTACGAGATGTGAAATACGTGTTTCCAAAGCAGAGCGAACCACTTGAGGGACACCTGCTTTCGCGTTACGCGATTTATTTTCGCGTATACAATGTACAAGTCACGGTAGATGGAAGTTCGAAGCAACAACCCTGGAGGATCGTATTCTCAATGAAACCGCGTTGGTGCCTCTATTTCTGGCGTAACGAAACGAGGAACGATTAATCACGGATATCGTAACCAAATGTATACGTTAGCTCGTGTATACGAAATGAACTTGCACTGGAATTTCTGCTTTATTGCTCCGTTTCGAAACAAAACATACGATACGTTACGCTAGGTACGTTACCAGAATTATATTCAGATTTGCTAGTACCATGTTTGCCTTCGGTAAGAATAATTCTCTATGTCGGAATAAAATAGTACAGGAGTATTCGAAGAAAGTTTCTGGTTTATCCTACAGAGATATTATTGTACTGAGATAGAATAAAGGCGATAAATTAATCGAGGATAGTGACGATGAGCTGAATATCTAATCCAGTTATGGAATAATGCTGCACAAGACGTTCGTAATAAGACGATATAAACTACTTAAGAAGAGTTTCTTTTTATGAGGGATAAATTGTGAATAAATTATAATATATTACTTTATCGAAAAGAAGTACTATATTAATTGTAAGTCTTCAAAAAATTGCAATCAAATTAGAAGATGGAAATTATTCTATATTTCACAATGAAACGTTGATAAGAATTGATTCGAGGTAATATTTCGTGTGAAAGGATATTGTATAATTGAAACGACGCTAGACAGTTGCTAGAAAGAAAGATGATGCTAATTCCATAAGAAAAATTCCATAAGGAACGTTTCGCTTTGTTGAAACGAAACGCGCGAAACAAAATTTCTAAATATTAACGATCAAAGTAAGAAATAAGATTATACGTTCGCTATTGCAAACGAAAATAATCATACATCTCGTTATTCGAACAGAGTTTCTCTTTGGTGGATATCGTGTAATTGAAACGGAACACGAAATTGGAAAAACGAAATTTCCGAACGTGAAGATCAAGTAACAACAGGCTAATGATATACAGACGGTCGTGATTTACGCGGTACGTTTTCTAACACAACGATTCGATACCGGAAGGCATAAAATTCAGCGTAAAGTTCGGCCTTTGAAATGAAAATTTGCTGAAAATTTATAACGAACCTGCGATCGATCGACTGGCCAGAACAAACGCGAGAGAGAAAAGGGAGGGAAAGAAAAATAGGGAATTTCCAAACGTTCCGACGAGAACACACGCGCGTGCCCTCTCTTCAACTCGTTGAGCTAACGTGCTATTGACCCGCTAAACCAATTTCCGGGGCGCAATTGCGGAAGATTTTTATTACAGGGAACGTGACCATAGAATCCAGTCGATCGTTTCTACCTTCCATTTGTCATGTTAACCTGTAACCGCGTATCAAAGATGAGACGAAAACTTTCGATCGATTAAAAAGTTGCTTCGAACCTTCTTCCGATAATTTAACACGACCTGTGAAGTATAAGTCTGCGAATTCTAATTAATTAACGAAAGTTTTCAAAGTATCTGTCAAAAGGATGGATTCTAGATTTGTCGTTTTTGCAATTACTGAAAGCATAAAAATGCTTTTAAGAATCATTGACGTTGATTTTTATCGAGATAGAAAGATGATCGTATATGTATACTTATGTATTTTCATCGCGTCCTTTTAATTATGATCATCGATGTTCTAAATATTTAACGTTTTAATAGTTCTATCGTAGGTTTTTAATATTCAGAAACAATCAGAAATTGCGGTTACACGAAATTTACCATATTCGACATTTCCTTGTTTTTTTTTTTTTTTATCGATATTAAACTAAAAAATAATTCCTCTCGGTATAATGAATGCTTCCGATAATAAATATCGCGGTTCACTGTTCACCTCCATAGCGTGGAATTATATGGTATTAATTATATCTCCCTCGGAAAGTCGAATTATATAACTGTAACATATCGCAAGGCTTCGCAAAACTTTGACTAGATGTAAAATCGATCGGGCATTTCAACATATAAATTTCCAAGTTGGAACGCGAGTTTTCCGTATCGAGGAAGTTTCGATCTGGAGAAGAAGAGTTTCGGTCGTCTCGAGCTTTCAACGTTTCCAAGTTTGTCCGAGTTGCTTAGTTTTAACCCCCCTTCCGACAGGAAGAAAGGCTAGCGTGGAGGCAAGTCGAGCATAGCTCGCTTTCGAAGTGGAAGAAACGCGTATTATCGTTTTGTCTGGCAGCAATCACAAAGGTGGCTCGTTTCTCCGGTGCGCGCCGTTTCTCTCACGGCCACGAAATTCCCGTGCTTCAAAGAACGTCGAAC
>NT_176861.1:1776971-1777127 GCF_000188095.3 Bombus impatiens | reverse complement strand
CCGACAAGCATTCCATTGGAATTTTAAGTCGTTAGGAGGATGATACCGAGCATTCCGTGTTCCCCCAACGACAACGAGTTTCTCCGACTTTTTCGTATCTCGCGAAGCGTCACGGGCAGCGTAAGAAACGGTACTCTCGCTTGAATTTTAAATCGT
>NT_176861.1:1776476-1776886 GCF_000188095.3 Bombus impatiens | reverse complement strand
GCTTGTTTCCCACTCCCCTCGAACCCGTTCGAATTCGAATTTTTCCACGACGCGACATTCCACGAAATATCTCGATAAAGCGAAGCATCACATTTAAACTAGACATTTATTCAAAGAACATCACTGTGTGCATCGAACTATTTTCGACTATCTCGTAATCGATGCGTAGTAGAATCGCACAAATTTCCTCGCACTCACAAGGCAGCACGATTCCATGTAAATCGAATTTCACGAGTCTCGAGTACGGAATCACACTCGCGCGCACCAGACGATCTCGCGAGGCAATCGGAAACCGGCCGAGCAAGGGAGCCTGTTCCCCGACTACCGAGCAACGACTTACATCTCTCGTTTCACCTCGCGTTCTACCTCGGTCCGTTTTTCCTACTACACGCGAATAGATGGAAGCACGC
>NT_176861.1:1776165-1776424 GCF_000188095.3 Bombus impatiens | reverse complement strand
CGCAGCCAAGCTAGCAGGCGAGAGGCAGACAGGCACGCGAGCACGCACGCACGCATCAACGTCGACGCACTGGACGATTACTTGGGCCACGCGCACCGACCCTCTCTCGATGGTGTAGCACACGACGACTAGTAAGGCAGGAAAACAGAAAAACGCTGTCGGCCGGTGTGTAAGCCGCGAAAGAAGGTCGCCGTTCGTTCACTCGGAAGCCTTGCCGGCGTTCTCGGAGCGCCGTCGCGCGAGTAACCGGCGGGAGGAC
>NT_176861.1:1685204-1775962 GCF_000188095.3 Bombus impatiens | reverse complement strand
CGGAAACGCCGCGCCGGCTCGACCTCGCCGAAAGACGCGCGACTACTGTCTGAATGTGGGGCAAGGCTGACCCACGCACACGCACACGCACACGTCGCCGTGTGGGCCGTGGCAAGCACGGCTCTCGTTACTGCCGGCTGGCACAACGTGTACCTTCGCTACTAACCTACCTCCCTCCTCCCGCTTCTCTCCCTCCCGCGCCTCTCAACGAACCTCCATCGCATTTACCCTTCTCCGCAACACCCCTCCATCGCCACGAGGATATATCTGCTCCAGTAGCCCCCTCTGTCCAACCGCGGCAACGACGATCAACCTCTCGAACCACCACCCTTCCGAGTCTACGTACATTGCGCATGCCGCAGTGCCGTACCGAATCAGAACTACCCTGTGCACCCTCATCGAGCGGAATTCCATCGGTCGATTTTTTTCCCCCTTTCGTTTTCTCTTTCTCTCGTATCGAGGGCGCCTCTGCACACAACGCTTATCGGTCGATCCTTCGTCTTTCGTGGTCTCTGTATTTTTACCCCTTTTCTAATTATCCCAGCCATTGTCAGATGTCGTAAGTGTATCATAGGTGAAATCATGCGTTAAGTATTGTTATTCGTGTATTTTCGACGCGTTCGTTTGGATGACATTTTTTCCTCTGGTCAATCGATTCGACTTGCTCTTAACAACGTAAATGTATGCGATACGATTTGGATTTAAAAAATTGGTAAACGCGTGGACGTTGTTTCGTGTCTGGGTTAGGTCGTTACATGGGTGTTTTCAGGTACGAGCAATGGGCGAAGATAGCGTTGCTGCGAGTTCAACGAACTCGCTGGGTTGGGTGGCAGTTTGACAAGAATGAATTTCTTCTTGTCAAGTTTTACGCCTAGGAATCATTGAATCAAACGCAGTACTGGGCAATTTAAATTGCACCATGATTACGGCACGATTGCAACTTCTACGCGTCTTTTATGCTCGACGACTAATTTCTGTTGCAGTATAAATTAATAGAGTTGCTACTCAGTTATTAAAATGTTATGATTACAGACTTTCTTCTGGCGTTATCGATGGACGTGTTTTATAATTACTCATTCAAGACGAGATAAGTAATTAAAGGAGGAGGGAGGCAAGGCGTGTATTGTTTTATTCTTATTTCATACGTGTTTTATTGCGAGCAAAGTAAAATCTACTTTGTACTAATTAATAAGAAGCTCTTCTCTTTTAAAATCGAATGTTGACGTTCCTACCTGATCAACCATTCAAAATGTCTCTTTCCTTTGAAAAACACCGATCTAATTTCTGATCGATCGAAATTGATCTAACTTTGACAATAGCACGAGAGCTCAACATTATTCGTTGATAGTAACGTTTGTCTTCATACGTAAAAAAGTATTTTGGGAATCTATGAATTTTATTAACCTTAATTTCTTCTATCTTAAAGAGCCAAACTTTGTGACATTTGATGCGCGATCGAATTTTTACGAATCGATAATAATACGATAAAAATCTTTCGATGACTCAAACGAAATCAATTTTAAATTTCGTTTAATGCATCTGTACGATTCTTCCGTATGGTATCGTTATTTCTTTCCTCTTCCGCGTATCACATGTACAATTTATTTTCCTATTTCCACTGAAATTGCGAACCAGGCCACAAATTTTTATTCCTTCGTTTCTTCATACACATACACGAAGTGTGCACATACACCTCCCTTTGCATACAACTACAAACTTTACATTATTCTCAAATGACCAACCTTTGGAATTAATTTAAGCGCTGTAAAAGAATTTATTGCTCCTGTACATTGTACAGTGTACGGTACACGTTTTCTTCTTTCTTCTCTTTCGTTTATCAGATATGCTCGATTACTTAATAACCGTCATCGTAAAATAAATAAAACAAAAAAAAGCCGCGTATCGCATGATATTTCCAAGTGGTCGACACTTTATTAATCCCACGCATAAGTAGTTCGAAGAACTTGTTAGGATATTTTTAAAAGGCACGCTTTCCTCGCGTGTTGCCCAATGGGAACGTGTGAGTGGATTACGACGCTGCGTGCGTTTATGCAGATGCAGCGAAGAATTTTATTAAAACTCTTTAAGACCTCCTTTATACACAGTAGATACACTGCTCGTTCCTCTTGTCGTTTATGCGGATATAGGATCTTTGCATCGAGGTAGGAACTCTCAATGTAAGAACTCGAACATTAAAAACAAATCACTCGAGGACAAAGAAACATACGAATAAAAGAAAATGGTAATATTTATTGGAAAATGAGAAAACAAATAAAACGTAATTATCATATCGTATATGAGATGCTAGTAGTATAGCAGAGAAACAAATTTGTCATTTCCTAGCAGTAGGTTAGCTGTACATTTTTTGTCTTTTGAATTAACTGCTTCGTGTGAGCTACGTATATAGTTTTTTTTATTTAGTCAACATAAGATATTTTATGTTATTGAAGTTCCTCTAATGTTCTTTGCAATGATGTTTATTCGTAAGCTTGAATGACAAGTTATCGCTTCGTTATTATATCTTGCTTCCATTATTAATGCATTACCCTAAATCGTTTTAAATAGGAATTTAATGATACAACCATACAATTCTGACATCCCGTTTCTTTTCTGAAAATCTATACCTATACAAAGTAATTTATTTATTTTTTTTTTCTTTTCTTAAATGTATTTTCTTACGCATTATTTCATCAATAAATCAGATTTTATGATTATATCATTAAGTAAAGTGAACTTACAGCGTGCACCACTGTATTAATTGATTACTGCCTTGTTAGTTTCTAGATAGAAACCAAATTTCCAATTCGCAATAACGTTTCACGTATCACCTATACATGTAATAAATGTATTAGATCCAAACTAATGGGAGAATTCGCATATTACAAGTTCAAATTACGACTCTATACTGATTATATCAATTATTCTGATTCCACTTGTGTAGACAAGAGCAGAGCATACATAAGAGCAAATAAGCTGTTAACGTTATTCCCAACTACCCTAATTTATTACTTCCTGCGTGTATTTAAAATATCTACGAAGTGCTTCGTAAAAACTACGCAAACTCTACCTCCAACTCGGAAAAGTTTTATGAAACTTAAAAAAGTAAGAAAAAGAATGCTCCGACCGATCGTATGCAGATGTTTCATTACGCGTAACACCGTTACGTCGCATCGACAGCACGCTCGTTCGCAGAAAGCGTAACGAGGCAAAGGAAACACGCACGACTGCTTAAAAATCTACTTCACCTAATCGAAACGAGTTCGTTGCGTGCAATGGCGCATGCGTGGCCAAACACTTATCCGAAGGCCAGGATCTGGCCGATTCCTGGTATCGTGTCGGTAAACGATAAAAGATCGTGGAAAAGCTCGCGCTTTTGTCCGGCGCGACAAAACGCGCGACCGCGTACACGAACTGTGTCACGTTCAACAGTTTACCCTACATTCAACAGTGTTCCGTGAGCAGCAGGGATGCTTTGAAACGCACCACCCTCGAGGACAATGACTAGCGTCGCGAAAGAATTTCAACAGACACGGAAGAATCGACCAAGAAAGAGTTTTTAGAAAAGCCAACCAGGAAGATCGAGCGAAAGGCATATTCGAAGCAATCGAGAAACACAGACCCAAGATTTCAATGGTACATAGAGTGGTTCAGGAAGCAGATGGCAACGTTTTGGTGGTTTGTCGCGTTCGCGGTGGCAACAGCTGGTGTAAATGACAGTCTGGAAGTCTTTCTTTTCTGCTGTCCCGTGTTTTGGACACGTGACAGGAAAAAAGATTGGGTTTTAGATGTACGAGGTATACTTACACATGGTGAAACGACTGCACGTTTCTACCTGAGATATCTCATCCGCATATGTTAATTATTATGGACTTGAATCGTTGGAAATATATCTGAATAAAAAAAAAGTCCGTAAAAATAGCTTGCTAACCTGAAACATTTTCCTCTGCCGTTACTATCTCTGCTTCTTTCGCTCGAACCATACAAACTGGTAAGACATTCGATGTTTACTATGCAAATGATAAGCCTTTGACACGAATCTCCCTTTATGCCAGCAGAACCAAAGCCTAGCCTCGAAAGTTACCTACTTCGGAAACACCCAGTAGACAAACTAAGAAGCACACCCGAGAATTGCGCGTGGTTCGGTGTCAGAGTCGTCGCGAAAATGGAACCGCGTCTCGAGCAACGAGACCCAGCTAACTCAAAGCTCTTCTCGTCCCTCGACAGCTTCGCTCCGCCTTCTGCCTTGCCAACCTCCTATCCTCAGACTTTCTTCGGTTCGCCAAGGTATTCTCCAGAGAAATTATATTGCGACCCAAAGCACGGTCGGTGGATGGCGCGGCGAGAGAGCCGGAAAGTGCGATAATTCGCCGCAACGCACGCGGTGTATTCAACCAGTGGCGGTAATATACCCGAGCTGGATGTTGACCTATAGGGTGACGCAGGATAAAGTCGCGAAGCAACTCGATGACCGATTTTGCTGCAAGCTAAGCCACGTTTCGCGGGTAGTTCACTGTGTGTTTGACGATGAGGTGTCAGACACTATAGACGGGGCGAAGATGAGGGACGCGACCTAAAATACGTTCAGCGAGAGGAAGAACGCTCCGAGAGGGTCGATGCTACGTAGAATGAGCGACGAAACGGAAGATACAAGGGAAACGGGCGGGTTAAAGGGAACGCGGCGAAGAAGGGAAAGGAGAGGAGAGCAGCATGCGGTAGCAGCCACCACGTCGTATACCAACGCCACTCCATATTGATTTTCCGGAAGGGGGGAGAATAGCGGTGAAGAGTACGAGCGACAGAGACGGAAAACGGGGATGTAAGATGGGAAATTGGAGGAAGAGAGGGATATAAATGAAGAAGGAGAGAAAGTGAAACGGAACTGGAGCTGTAGCTGGAGGAAAAAGGTAGAGAGAAAGAAAGAGAGAAGCATGAACCGACGGGGTGGGATTAGCCGCTTCCTCGTTGTTGGCACAAGTAACCTCTGAATTTATGTTCGAAGATGGCGGTCTATGTGCCGGTCGGTGTAAATATTTCCGCGAAATAAACGAATGATAATGAAAAGATGATAATTAACAATGGTCGGACTATCGACTGGACGCTAGTTGAACGTCGTGTGTTGTGATTGTACTTAATATGGTGAACGTAGTATAACCAGCATGTGTATAATTCACGATCGACGGAATCGTTTTGTAAATTACATTAATGAAACGTTGGTTGAATGTGTTTCTGTATTATTTCGTGTATAAGTGATAAAGTACACTTTGCATGATATTATTTGAGTGTAGTAATAAGTTGTACTAATTAGGACAATGAAATTCAGAATTACGTTTAGTCGCTTGTAACCGTTACAATGTCGATGCAATTAAACTTCCAAAATTAATATTAGGATTAATTTCCTAAATGTTTCAACCACGGCGAAACACAAATATATTATATGATTCTTCGTCGGTATACAGCAGATAAAATAATATATAATATAAATTTCATAGAATAAATATGAAAACGTTTCTTTACAGACGTATACCTGTGTTTCTACGATTTAAGGATAGTGCTCAGATCAAGTACGTAATACGATGCTTCCGTGCCGTGAGTTCGTACGGCACTGAACAAGGAATCGTTCATCACGCATAAAGTAGAGTTGGTTCGTATTTAGTCAGACGACTTCGTATCCGTCCGTTTCCACTCGTCAACATTCGCGACACGCCGTGTGAACTCGGTTGACGCTGCGCGTTAGCACAAACCGCGCGATTATTCATCTTGCGACGGAATATAATCAGCGTCGTCTGCCCAAAACTTTTTACTTTCGCTATTAAATAATCACTGGCAGCACGCCGGCTGTGGCGATACGAGGAATGGATTTCGTTTGACGCGAATGGTCATTTCGTTCCGCGCAAATTACACATAGGTATGGTGGAATTTAATTAAATTTCTCGTTTGCTGGAACTTTCGCGGAAGCATCGTTTCACCTTATCGTGGAAAAATAAGCTCGTATCAGCTTCCATAGGAAATATTTTACGAAATAATTGCTCTTTGACTATTCACTCGTTAGTCTTCTCACAAATATTCGTTTAGCTATTGCAGAAGGCAATAGTAGAATAATATTTTTACACAATTCTTTTCGTTAAAGGGAAGAATTTAATTTCCAGGTGTCCACGTATTAAATGGATTTGTGCTTTAATTAATTTGTACCAGAAAGTAACAGTAGAGATTTTACTCTAATTAGGGGAAACCGTATGCAGCGATTAAACGGTAATTTATACTTGGAGTTTATTCCACTGATCAAGGATAACTTGGGGCGGAAAGGATTAATTTATACTTAGTATAATTTGCTTTTAAAGAAGGACACGATCACGTCGTCTAAAAACTTCGATAACAGCAGTGAAATTTCATGAATTTTTATTCGTAATAAATTTTAGAATAAATGAAATTAAAGAATCAAGATAATCTTATACCATCTAGATAAAGAAATTTACGCTTAGGGAATGAAATCACCCCCAACAATATTACACCAGTAATGTTATGCTGAAAAGTTTTAGTTGAGAAAAAGTTTTTTCTGCATTTCTTTTTTCCTTTTGCGCCTTTGCGAAAACTTTTCATCAAAATGATTATTCTCGCTAAAAGTAAGATTTAAAACTTTAATGAAGGTACAAGTGTCTCTAAGAAGATATTTAATAATGCTAATGAACTAGACTACCAAGTTTTTTTAACTTAACGCTACGTTTCACATTATTATTGAACACAAAAATTTTGTAGCGTATACCTTTACCTGCTTTCCGTTTAAGCTGATTGCTAGAATACGGATATGTATGCAATTTCATTTTTTTTTTAATTTAACAAAGAACGTATACAGAGATTTATTTCACACACCGAATATTATAGCGAGTATTATCTAAATTTCCTATAAATGAATAAAAATCCGCAATCACAAAATCAATTAAACCCTTTTACATCTTTTATTAATAAATTTTGTAACAACTATCGCATATGCCCCCTGCGTTCGATATTTCGTTTAATTCACCCACCACAATAAAACTCCTATCTCCATATTATATTTATACTTATATTTACCATAAGAGCGAGTAAAGATGCAAAAATTCGCTAGTCAGTTCAAACAGAAACGAACTTTATTATTATTCGAAAGTTTAATCTCGAATCGAATTGCCCGGAAAGAGAAGTGTTTAAAAGTCAGAACTTTCTGCTAGAATTGTTCGTGTGTGTCCAAGAGACTGCAACGTGATAAGACTTGCGAAATAATACGGACTGCAGGATAGAACTTAAAGGAAGTTGCACGTTATGGGGACCAATCGTGAAAGGTGACACGAGCAGCAAACAGCCACGTTCGCTTTTATTATACAGCACAAAGTTTTCGTTCGCGAGCACAAATCGCCGCGTGAAAATAAATCAAGCTTGACAAACTCGAGCTTGTTAGTGTTCCGTCACGACTTTCTTCTTTCAGCGAGGCACGATGGTCTTTCCGTGTGACTTGGTCAAAACAAGTGATGTTTGCACCAAACTTACCTACTCGCGATGCACCGTGAAATTTTTGTCTTCGCCATATACAATTTACGTAATTTCTGCTTCAGTCCTTTCGCTTTTTTTCCTAGAAACTTGCACAATTATCTCGTGCTGTGTAGTCTACCAAATGAGAGTTGAAATTGGATAATGCGAAACAAAATTGATATAAATTTGACGCATCGTCTCCTCCTTATTTTTATTTCTTCTTTTTCTTTCTTTTCTAATTTACGATCGTGAATCACAGAAAACGTGGAACATTTTAGAGGAAAACTTGATGTATTCGAAAATTTGGTATTTGATTTATAGAGAATTATTTTTATGGCGATATCGTAAAAGAAATTATTACGTTACTCTTAAATCAAACAATTCTTGCAGAACGCAGCAGAATATGACGGGTTAACGTTATGAGAATATAATGCGCTAAAGAGGTTGAGCGTAAAGGAAGACGGGAAGTCGTTACTGTCAGACGCGCGGTGCACTCAATAAGACAGAACTTACGCTTCTCTGCAGTTTCTTATATCACACGCAATTTACTCGATTCAATAGAAATTTTATGAGCACGTAACAATTGGATAGCAATCGCATTTACAAAGTTAGATCTTCGTTTATCCGTTCGGAAAGAAAACTGTAGATTTTTGCATATTAGAAACGAAGGTCCTTTCAAGCCCGAAATGTGAAGAGAATTAGCATATTACGAAATCATAGAGAAAATTCGATACTTTTCGCGACAGAATTAACGGAACATCATGTAGAAACTACGATACCTATTTACGCAAAACTTTTTACGAATACCGGCGCAATAACGCGGATTTACTTAAAAACATCGAGCCAAAATGTTGTATATAACACGAAAGAGCAAAGGTAAGATCAAATTGAAAAGTTTCATCAGGAAGTTGCACGGTTTTGCCGGGGATTTTCGCAACTTTCCAAGTCTGCGAAGTTTCCGTCTGAAACACTGTCGATATTGATAAGAAGATACGTTGTACTTTATATTTACTGTCTGTGGCTTACGCTATCGGTTCTCATACCACCTATCGACATTGTATCCTTAAATTTTCTACTGTTTCTCTTCACGTTACAATAGAGTACACTAAGTTTACTACGCTGAACAACTGTTATTTCTGCGGATTTTTATATTTCAAGCTTTGGTATGCTACGATCAAAGTTTTTGCGCAAAACCAGAGGAATTTTAGTTGATTAATTGGTTAATTAACCATTGTTGGAATATTTATTGGAGTTGTTAATTGATATTGGTTAAAACTTTTGGCACTTTTGGGACTGACGAGACAATAAACTTGAAAGGTATTTTGTAAACAAGCTACACGATTATTGTAATCTTCCTGAGTTACAATTTGTGTATTATCCTTTGCAGTTTTGCTGACGTCTAGAGGCATAGAATAAAGACTTATTATTGTGCTCATTATTGAAAGAAAAATCTGTCTCAGAAGGATCAATCACTGTATTCTGCTCGATAAAAATTGAAGTACCAGAGAAGTTACTACAAAGACAAATAAAGCAATACATATGTGGATACTTTCGTTAAGATCTCAGTTAAGAATCCCATAACAACGCTATATACCATAAACTTGTATCTTAGTCAACTTTATATTGATTTATACTCGTTACACTTATTATTTAGTCAACATATCCATGTTGGCGAATGAAATATCTTCTATATAATTCGATATTTCACGAATAGCGTAGGAGACAAGACAATATTCTCAAGCAACATCTATGAATTTCCATCTTTTATCGAAAGATCAATTCAACAAGCCAAAGTGAAAAGGATAGGTAAATAAGCGAAGAGAAAGAAGGACAGGACGAACAAGTCGTTGCAACTTAATTTGCTGCGAAGAGAAAAAATCACGAGGAAAAATATTTCAATCTCCTTAGTACTTCGAATCGAGCACCCTTTGAATAAGAAATTCAATTTGTTCTGTATTCTTTCGAAATGAATGTAATTTCACGGCGTATCGCTATGTCCCGGTTAAAGTAAACACTTGTGCAATATGCAGGTGAGTCGACGTAGCTAACATAGAACAACACGCAACGTGCTATTTCATTATTGTTCCTACACTGTTTCATAGAATATCGCGGTATGATCCGTTCCTCGAGTAAACATGCTTTTCCTTCGCGGAATGATGGCTTCTTCATCGTAAACGGTTGGATAGTTTGTCGTCAAACGACTTTATTCCATGAAATATGAGTAGCCGAAGTTCACTAGGTTTCGCACGGAAGATTCAATGTATACATGCACATTCAATTATCCAACTAATTATCAAACCGCTGTACTACTTTTTGTGTAACGTGTTCTTATGTCTTGTGAAACAACAACACAGAGAACCAAGGTTGTTAGCGTGCTTTCGATATGTAAAGGGGAAAAAACATTTTCGAGAGATGTAACCGTTTTTTTTTATGCTGTACTCTAACAAACATACCATTAGGGATTATGGTTTCAACAGGAACGAAGACGAATCCACAACAAGAACGCCTGATGTGGTGTTCGAAACATGTGAAGCGGAAACGGATATGGAAAGACACGAGATATTATTTGCTGAGACCGTAACCATTTGCATTGCTTATACTATCTTTCAAAATAAAGAGGAAATACAGTTAAAGATATATGTTTTCGTATTTTTATAAAACAAATAGGACTACTTATAATCATTAAAAAAATAGTTCACTTTTTTAATGTTTTTCACAATCTTATTCAACAGCGAAAAGCTTAAGAACGTGAAGTAAAAATCACGAAATTATGGGAAAAAGGTACGTGCCAATTAGGATCCGCGTAGTATGCAAAGAACGTGTTAAATTACCAAATGAAGCAATTACTTGTGATTTTACGTTCTTTTACTCTACTAACACGAAGAACTAACTGGGTAATATTTTGTGATTATTCCCTAATGCGTCAAGGAACCATCGATTTAGAGAAAATATTTCTATAAAATATTTCTCCAAAAAAACATATACGACACGTATCTTTCCCATCGACAATTATTCGTACAAACATAATGTTCACCTTAAGAACTGTAAACATGTCCTCTCTAATGTCTTCAAAATAATTAAATATAAAGAAGCAATATAAACGCGAATAATTGAAAACGATAGAACTATTAAACAATCGTTTCAGTGTCGAACGTCGTCATTTCTTATCCGTGTTTGGAACACTTACGGAAATAAGTGAACGATAATTTCTTTGTCGACGCACCGGCATCATCTATTATATTACAGGCTGGACGCGAGGACAATAAATCGAATGACGTATTGGTCGCCTTCTTCATCAGCATCTTCTACGTCATCTATTATGTGGAACGTCCGCTCTATTGAGCAACGCGACGGGATAATGCGTTTTGAATTAATCGCTGAAAGAAAATGCCCAGCGGGCTTGAGCGCGAAGGAAATAGGAGGGATGCTTTGCCGCCTCGATTTATTCTTACGCAGTCTCCCTCGTTCAATGGCCATTCGTCAATTACGCCCTCCTTCGTAATAGGAATCAATAGGTCGAGACGAATCCAAGGACCAAGGGTCATTTTTTCGACGTTACAGGCTGTATGTTTCTTTTTAACGGGCAATAAGGAAAATATCGCTACACTTTACAAGATATGCCACGTACGGTATTTTCTCAACCTGCACTGGTGATGAACTAACGAGTATTATGTGTGTAATGTGCTGAGATATATGTACGTACATAGAATCGAGGAAACGTGCTAAAATGTAAGATACGAGCCGCTTATTTATCAAATCGGTTAACTTGACAAAACAAAGCGGATAGAAAATAAAATGCCACTTCCGCGATGCTCAATTGCGCGTAACTAACATTTACAGGTTTTATTTATGGTATAACACCTACCTTTTTATCGGTAAACTAGAAAATACGCAAAATGTGAATTCCAAAGTATTCAAAAATACTTATGGCAATATTTCGCACGCGCATCTTGCGGGAGTAGTAGCGGGACTTTAGTATAAAAGTTGATGTGATAGCTATAATTAAAATATAAAACGTTTTGACATTCAGACTGTAAAAACTTTAGATGAAATATGGACCCCTTCCCTCTAGTTTCTTTCTTTTTTATCTTTTTTCGTTTATACCTTTCTTCTCAGCTTATTTCTTTGCTTTGTATATCCGCTTTTCTCTTGCTATGTCTCTTTTTCGTATTCTTCTTGCTGTATATTTGCTCAGCCAATTTTGAATAATTCGAAAGCGCGTTCGAAGCTTTGGATCAGATTAAATTTTCTTCGTATACGAACTATATCCGTCGTTTGTTCGTATCGAAGATTATGCTTCGCATACTAATCCTCGATAAATTGAGAAACCGAGTAACAAAACTCTCGCCTTTTTCTCTCGTAAATTTGTCCCGTTATAAAACGACTTTACCATTTATGAGTAATGACATGATTGCACATACGAATCGGTCGCATGTTAGTAACGTGGACCAGTTTACTCGATGTATCAGGCAATGCTCGTTAAGCAATTCACGAGCTGCACATGCGTGGCAACGTGGATCGTTACCAAAATTAAAGGACTGACCTGTACTTGGTGCAACGACATTTTTCATCATTAGAAGCAACTTATCGGCGAAAGAAGAGTCGTTTATCAAGAAATCATCACGCGAATTAATTAGGTTCTAGATTTCTTGCAGTTTTATACCACACACGTTACGAACTTCTTTTAGTATAGTTCGAAACCTCTACTAGTGAAACCTCTACCTCATTTTTGTCTGTAATAACAGTAGAAGGCAAAAAATTAATTACCGTTATGTCAGAACACAAATTTTTATTTTACTTCTTATTTCTGGAATTATAAGTCTGCGTTGACGGTCTTCAGTTTATTTAGAACCACGATAAGAATAAGAGTATTTTAAATGCTTGTGAAAAAGAAATTCGATCAATCGTTGGTCCATAATTTTTTCTTTCATCTGATTGGTATGTACGATATTTTTGATTCGTTAGTACGGAAACATAATTTTGATTATGGAATTTGAGAGATCCGGTTTTATTAACGCTTCATGCATTTTTTTTTTTATATATATATATATATATATATATATATATATATATTTGAATCGAAACCTTTGCTATTTATTCGTGCAACTTGATACGACCAGGCAAAGAAAAAGAGTACGATTTACTGTATGGTTAGCAATGACGAAAGAAGAATGAATTACATAGGTTAGTGTGTCATTATTTTCAAAGCCGATGTCGTTTTAACTCGCTCTACCATGAGCAAACAAATGTTCGCTACGTGCGCAACATTCTAAGCACCTGGTATTTTTCAAAGAAGAAAGAAATTTCTGATGGACGAAATTCGTTTCTCTGCAAATATACTGGCTTAGGAAAAAACTTAATCGAAAGAAATTGTCCAAATATTACAAGTAGACTGGAAACGTTTATGCATTTGTGGAAAATTTAGAGATGTAAAATTAATGTATAAAGAATGTATAAAGTACAGTTATAATATGCACTGTACGAAACAAATCTCTAATTAGATTTTCTTCCTCTAATTATATCCATAAAAATATGATGTACAGTTTAATTGTAAGTTATATTTCATACTTTGCGACCACATTATATATGTAATATATGCTATACTTGCTGTTTGTATTACATATTTTTTATGGCAATAAATTTCATTTCTGTCCCTTGGTGCATCCCTGTTAGAATTTAAGAATGGAAAAAAGTAAAATAAAGTTTATAGTAGTTGAAGATAAAATATGAAGTTAAAGCTACACGGTAATGTGACACTTAAACACAAATTAATGATTCCCAGATAACTTTAAAAATAACTGTGTAAATAAAATACGTGAAATAAGAAGTTTGTTTATCTCACAATGTTTATTACGCTCGACGTAATACCTTCTTTCTTGTAAAAACTCCATATACTTTTTCTTACTCGTTATTTCATCGTTACGTCGTAATTATAACGTCTGATACAAAAAGGCTAATTAATTCTTGGAATAATATTGACTTCTGAAAAGTGTGAATGGAATAACTAAGATTTCTTATCTGTCTCTTTTTGGCTCGTTCGTTGAACCAGGCGAAGATACGATCGAAACACGAGCGAAACAGTATCGTGTCCCTCGTGTTTCTCGCGATCGATTAGACGACACAGACTTGGTGCTTCTTTTTAGCGCAAAATTTGACACAAATTCCCGCTACGTGCCCCACACTGCTGTAATTCGATATTATCCAGGTAATTATGAACCGTGGTCGTACCAATTAAAAAACTGTGTCACATTACCGGGATTACACTGTAATTAGACGCAAACCTGCGCGACGTCACAAAGGGAAACAGTGGCAAATAAAGGTGGAACTGAAAGCAATCTTACATCGCGGTTTATCTCGACTTCTGATATTAATTACCAAGAGATATAGAGTCATTGATATAAAATAAATAAACGTAATATCGCGTGCGTTGTTATTATTATATATAGCCAATCGACGGCCTGTGTGAAATAATCACATTGCACGATGTAAACACGCGTAAATATGATATACAGGGTGGTTGGTAACTGGTGGTACAAGCGGGAAGGGGGTGATTCTACGCGAAAAAAGAAGTCGAAAATATAGAATAAAAATTTAAAAATTTGAAAATTTAAAAATTTGAAAATTTGAAAATTTGAAAATTTAAAAATTTGAAAATTTGAAAATTTGAAAATTTAAAAATTTGAAAATTTGAAAATTTGAAAATTTAAAAATTTGAAAATTTGAAAATTTGAAAATTTAAAAATTTGAAAATTTGAAAATTTGAAAATTTAAAAATTTGAAAATTTGAAAATTTGAAAATTTAAAAATTTGAAAATTTGAAAATTTGAAAATTTAAAAATTTGAAAATTTGAAAATTTGAAAATTTAAAAATTTGAAAATTTGAAAATTTGAAAATTTAAAAATTTGAAAATTTGAAAATTTGAAAATTTAAAAATTTGAAAATTTGAAAATTTGAAAATTTAAAAATTTGAAAATTTGAAAATTTGAAAATTTAAAAATTTGAAAATTTGAAAATTTGAAAATTTAAAAATTTGAAAATTTGAAAAGATTCTACGCGAAAAAAGAAGTCGAAAATAAAATTTGAAAATTTAAAAATTTGAAAATTTGAAAATTTAAAAATTTGGAAATTTAAAAAATTAAAAAGTAACATTAATCGAGACAACGATCTATAGTGAGATCCGTTATAACGAGACGTGATAAAGTGCACGCGTACCGAGCGAAAATTCAAAGTCGACTTTCTCGAAAACAAAGCCTCGAACGAAAAATTTTTATTCTATATTTTCGACTTCTTTTTTCGCATAGAATTCCCCCTTTCCGCTTGTACCACCAGTTACCAACCACCCTGTATAAGTATTTCAGAAAATATGTTCTTAATTTTAAATAAACAGTGTAGAAAAAGAGTAATCAAAGTTCCTTGATTCTTATATACAAAAACATTAAGACATTTGCATAAAAATAATAAAGAGAGCCTCGTCCGTAATATTACTCGCCCGTATACTATATACCATAAGGTACGAAATTTACTTTACCTATATAATTTTATGATACTAATTTTCTAAACTATGTTATTCCATAAATAATACCAACATTATAAAGAACGAAATACGAGAATTTGGAATAGAAAAAGAAAATACGTATGTTTGTAACTATTTGTATTTCGTAAACTATATACATATTTTATCTCGTGTTACTTATGCAGAAGAGTTTGAATAACTTATTAGATAACCTAATAATATTAACGTATGTTATGGAAATTTCATCTCTGATGGAAAACGCGTAATGTAACAGAAATTCTGTTTAACGGAGATAAAGTTGGATTAATTAAAATTATAACAGGGTACCAGGCTCTCCTATCAGCCATATGTGTATATTCATTTCAAATACTTAATTAAGAACCGTGATGAGCATTCCGTCAGTCGTATTTTAAATTTCGAATTAACGCTACATTTCGGAACATCAAATTCGTAAACATATGTATTTTCTTGTCAAGTTTTGTACACTGCCATAAATAATATTTAAAATATACAATTCCAACCTTTACTATAAATAATATTTAATAATTATATTAAACACGGATTTATTCGTCAACACCATTGTTTTATCGATCATCTTAAAGCCATGGTCAAAAACTCGCAGGAAATATATCCAGAGGAAGCTACGTGTTCTACTACATAAATCATCCGATTAAAGTTTCACGAAGGCCTGTTTCGAAGTTCGTCGACTCCAGCAACGAGGATTCACGCGATACAACGGATTCGCTATTTTCACGCGATACAGGGCAAAAGGGGCATTCCTGTGTGAACAGATAAAACATCAAGATTTTGGCTTAGTATAAACAAAAATTTGCCAGTTCCTTTCCAAACTCTTTCTGCTTATCAGTAAAAACTTATCCCGCTCTCCCTCTCTGCTTATCAGAAAGAACGATTTCAGTCCCATAACGGTGCTTCAGAAAACTGTTCTCATTAAATTCCAATAAAATTTGAACTCATAATACCTCGGTCAATTACGATGATCTTCCAGTACGATAAGAAAGATAACGATAGACGCGTTTCAATTGTATGATCGTATACTGAAAGTATATTGTATAGTGAGAGTTTCGACATATCGCTATATAGATTAGGTTTATTGTAAAAATTAGATCAAACCATTCTTAGTAATAATTTATTACCTCTAATTTTAAAGATAAAGGTAAGTAAAAAGAATATGTACATGATACGTCTTTTCTATCATTCCTGTATCAGTCGATGGTAGCATATTTTACATCTTTTACGTTACGACGATATCTAACCCATTAAGGACGAGCAATAATTTTTATCGCGTAATATCGTAATATCAAAAGCATCAATTTCTTTGAATTTTATAAAATCCTAAAATTTAGACAAAAGAGAAAGAAGTGAAGATATTAGGCGTGCAAAAATTCCGTAACGTTCTCTTTTACAATCATAATGCGAAGAAACAGAATTCCAAACTGCAGATTCATCGAACAGGTACAAATAAAATATTACGTTAATAAAACATGGACCATATTACCATCTTTTCTCTCCTCTTTATCTTGTTCTTCCTTGGCTTTAAATAATACAGACGTAATCTTGTCATCAGCATGAAATAACACACAAACCCTTAGACATTCGCGGAATGATAAACCATCATCTATCCGATCCATCTTCTTGATTCAACTAATTCACTTCTTGCGACAGTTTCCTGCAACTCGTTCCCTTCCAGATTAATCTCTTTGGTGGATGTTAGTGTACAAATGCGTGAAGCATTAACTGACAGTGGCTGTATCCCTCTAGGAAAATGCGTCGTACTATCAACGTGGACGTAACGAGAAGATCAGATAAGGGATTAGACGAGCACAGGATTAAACTGGTTTCTAACAAGTGACAAAAGTCCGGCAAGTCGGAAACTTTCGGTAATAATTAAAGCGCGATATGCCTGTACAGCGTGGCGTATAACTGGCAGTAGTTAAAGTCGAGGTTTCGAGAGACAGCCGCAACAATGCGGTCGTGTTACGCTGAAACTGTACCGAGAAAAGTGATTTATAGAGATAGCGAAAGACACGTTTGGCTGATGTCGTCGTTCGCTGTGGTTAACTGAACCTCGTGGTGTCATCGTATTCTCGCCAATGGAAAGGGAACTGCGGGCAAATGTTACGCGAATCGTAATTATTCAGGGACGCTTAAAAGGAATTGTGTGAAAGGGATTAAATAGCGGAAATTTTGATATTCATCCTTTTGTACCTCGAACTATCTGCTTCGAACGAAAATGTGCAAGGGAAAATTATAATCTTTTGATTCTATTGCGACTTGGATTAATATGGATTATGTTTGTTGGTTTTTCTATTACTATTGTAGGAGCTTGACTTTTTAAATTTGTCGTGTATCGTACTTTTCATATTTTAACTTTGTCTTACATATTATATAAACGCAAGAACGTAGGTTATATTGATCCAGAAGTTAACACGTGGAACAGAACACGTAGATATATCTTTCTCAGGGAAAATCTTCTATCGAACGTAAATTTCAAATTTTCTAAAAGCTTTTTCAACTACGAGAATCGATTTGATCTTATTGTGTCAGACTAAAGAATCATATAGTACATATCGATTTTAGAATAACAGATATACGTAACACATTATACCTGTAAATGTAAATCTAAGCAAATTTTCGATATTTGACACGCACGAAAGATTTCAGTATGCTCGACAATTTACGCAGAGACAGTCGATCGAACCACGGAAATAACATCGTGGCAGACATATCGACAGAAGTTGGTTCACGCGCATAAATTTGTGACTAATACATATCGAAGGAAAATAGAATGCGCAGGAGATTGTACTTCCTGTATGCATAATATGCATCGAACTGAACGTTCAATCCGCTTGGTTCTACCTATACTGGTTTCAGTTGCATTTACAACGATATCAACGTAATATCGCATATCCGTGAGCCATAGCGGAGCGAAAAAATTCGAAATAGATACCGCCTTGTATATCTAAAATACCGTATCCGATGAATGAGAGATTTCGAGACTACGAACGAAAGAAATCGTGTAATAAAAAGAAAAGAAACTAGTAGCGTATGTTGAATCGATGCAAAGAGGAGAATGAATATTTCGTTCGTATTTCACTCGATGTCTTGTATCGTTGTACATTGGCAATCTTACCAGTTTTTTATTTTTGTACACTATGAAAATTTAATGAGACAATTTTCTCGTATCGAGTACTCATTATGACAACGGAAACATATCTGTAAAAAAGACGCCGAGTTCGTGAAGTCGCAACTTGTTTGTTCGTAAAAAGGGTCGACACCTAAGAAGAAGCTCAGTTTGGACAGGACAAGATCTACAGTTTCGATTGCTCCCAAATACAGAAAATACATTTTGAGCTTGGCAAGTTTCCATAGAGCTGTACATTTTTTACGCGAATGGAAGAAGACAACGAGGGATTCCAATGAGCAAGGAAAAGGTAAAAGAGGATAGTCGATTTATTTCGGAGACCACGTTCGAAAGGTGCAAAACAGCTTAAAAGCAGATGAAAATTGCGAGGAACTAGAAACGGTATCCCAGAAACAAGGAACTAAACTATAGAGACTAGTCTCTATAAGAAAGCTTGCCAAGTTCAAAATGTATTTTCTCCAATTAGAAACAAACGAAGTTGTAGATCTTGTCCTGTCCAAACTTGGCTTCTTTTCAGATCTCTATCCTTTTTAGGGACAAACAAGTTGGAAGGTCAGGAAATTGGCACCTTTTTTATAGACATGTTTTTGTTATGATTTCATTTATTTTTGCTTTTTCATCGACTTTAGGCCACCGCTCTGAGTCCTGTCTTACCGTGGCTTGTGCACCTATTCGCATGCTAAATTTTAAGTTTCTGACACGTCCGCAAGAGAAAACAGTGCTTGAAGGGGATTTCAACCTTCGGATTTTGAATTCTTCGGTTCCCAGTTTTCTCATATTTCGGATACAATGATCTGCCTTTGTGGCAAATTTGAAATTTCTAAGTTCTTTACAAATGCCAATTAGATTTGTCAGCCAGTCGGTCAGTCGACCAATCAATCGGTGAATCAGTTGGAACAAGGAATCGACGATTTTTCAATCTTTGTAAATCCCAAACGACTTCAGGTAGAAATGCGAAATCGTAGTAGCATTTTCTCAAGGTTAAATCCAAGATAAAGTAACATAATTTCCATGATCTTAGCATAATGTGAGGCTGTGCTACAGGGCGGAGAGGTCAAAATCGCTCTATGTCGTTTCCTGTAAAGGTTGCCGTGTTGGCAGATGGCGAGCGAACTTAGCTGGTGCACTGCCGTGCACCTCGATTATAAGAATACAATATTCGAGGGCAAAAATATGGAACATTCTGGAGAAAAGTAATTTTGTTCTTCTCGGTATTAAAATATAAGTTATTTAAATCTGCTGGAGTTTCTTATAAACATGTAATGGTTTCGAGATAATATAAAAAATATGATCATCATGCTTACCAGAAAAATATTCTCAAGGATTTTGGAAAATAAGTCAAAAGCGTAATAAATTATTTTATTCATAATCTAACAAATGTGGCTACTTTTTCGTTCGTTTGAACGTAAAACCACTAATATCGTAGAATTGAAAAATACTCCCGAAAGTTTCGAAAAATATATCAAATGGACAATAAATTATTATTTTTTTTCCGATTTCTTTTTTCTTCAATTGCGTATAAAATTTACCGATATTATAGATCCACCCCAATTTTGAAGTTTCAAATTCGACAGAATTTTGGACAATTGTTTTTTCACTAACATTTTTGAATTTTTTAACAGTGTACATAGCTTTCTCTCTAACAATATGTCCAAATCGTTCAAAAATTCTACCTACAAAGTAATAACAAGTCGCTTACAGACTTGTCTATTATACCCTCACGATGTTATTCAGGTTATAAACGAGATAATTCTTTATTTGTACTCGCTTGTATATGCGTTAAGTCGCTAGAAAGTTAACGAAGCGTTTAATGGTCAGTCAAGCACGATGACTATAATCTTCGTTCATTGATATAATCTGTCACGTGTATTACGTTGCTAGGTCAACGAAGATTAAACGTAGCAAAGAAAATTTTCCTGTACGAAGTACGAAGTGATTCTAAGATCCAGATATTGTGAATTATGTTTCACTTAACACTAGTTACTGTCGCTCAAAACGAAGATCAAACTATTGTAATTCGATTCCAAGAATTAATAGAATACAAAGGATGATCTTATCGAAACGAATATAAAAGTAGCATTGTAATAGTAGCAGAAATTACAAATTATGAATTATTATTAATTATTAAACTAGAACAGCTGTTTATGAAAATTCCGATAATGGCCGCTATTTAAACTTACATTTTAAATTTAGTAATTAAAATTAAATTTAAAAACTAACGAAATCTTCAGACTTATTAAAGCAACAAACATTAACGTTCTGTGAGGCAATGTTAGTGCAAGTGTACGCTGAACACTATGAATATTTATTGTATTTTCTACGATATACGTAGATAAATACACGATTTTATACAGATTAAAAGAAAATCGTGTATCTGATAAACATTGCCATATAGTGAAAAACAGAAAATTCCACAGAAGCTTATTTCTTCTTTCAATCTACATTCGATTTGCATATATAAATATGTATGAAAATCGATAAAAGGTAATAGAAATTTATTATACATAAAAGTAGCGTCTAAGGAAATTCAAACCCGATTCTCTGATCTAGTATTTTACTGATCTTAGATTTACTGATTTAATGAGAAAACCGAACCATTATGCGACGATCAATATATTTTAACTTTATCGTATCATCCTTGAGGTATGATATTTCAGCCCAGCGCACAAGTTTACTTTCTCACAAAATCATTTCAACACGCTAATCCTTAATAAATTGTGTATTGAAATTTAAGATTCTTCCGCCATTTCTTCCTGGGTAACCATATTCGGTAGATAAATAGGTTAATAAAATAGAATATGAGAATAGAATCTTTGAAGTTTGATCGTCAGCTTTAATCCAGCGTATCACTCTTCGGCTACTGTGAAGATTCATTTGAACATAGATCTATTTCATTCAACACGTTATCGCTTCTGCACCGACCGTTTAATGAAATTTGAATTGAACATTGTCCAATCAAAGGAAATACCTTTATATTCATTAATAGTTAGCGGAAGACACAGACATTTACAGGCAAATGTAATTTTCAAATTTTCAATTTTAAAAGCGTGTCGTTACTGTTACGTATCGATACTACTGTGTTGTAGATTTTTATGCAACTTTGGAAAGTTTAAGACTGCAAAAATGCGAGAATCAAGATATGTAAAATTATACTATAATAATTCATTAGTAATAAGAAACATATAGATGTAATATTTCACGAGTTTTTATAGGTCCTATTCTTTTAGTTGCATTCACACAACTACAAATTTACATAAACATCTGCAGTCTAATTATCCAATCACTTTACTTTCACCAAATAACAATAAACATTCAACAAATAATAATAAGTGAACAATCCACTCAAGATATATCTTCCACTCGTACATAAAATAGAAAAGGCATTGAAAATTCAGTATTTAACGCAACAACTTGTCATCGAGATACCATCGATATACGTGTAACCGAGCCACATCTAATAAGATTTTAAACCTGGGACAAGAAATAAATTTGCACGTCTGACAGATATCACGACTATCTCAGACGTTTTACGGTACAGCTTTTATCCCTCCGTGCTGCTATTTCAGCAGAGAAACAGTATCTTTTCCAATAGCACATCTAAAACGATAAACAATTACGATAGCGGAAAAATAGTTGGAGCTGGTCGTCCTTGCGTTTAAATTGACAATTTCTCGATCCATAGATTCTGCATCAAATCGATATACATATGTATGTAAGTGGAATAAGAACACTCGATTCTTCGCGAAGAATTATTCGAGAAGATCTCTGTTCGTGCAGCTACGAGCAAAATAACCGAAATGAGCTTCGAATCGAGGAAAAATAAACAAGCGAAACGATTGTGAACGACGGTAGTTTACTCGGAAGGTTTTGGTAGTAAGGGTACCCTCATATGGACTGTCGGGACCATTGCCTAGTTCCAACAAAGCTCGATGATTAATCGCGTCTGTAACCGTGGCCAACAGAGTCAATAAACGATCAGAGAACATTTTACTTTGTCAATGACAATCGTCGTTTTTTCGCCTCGGTTAACGAAACGAAATTGTGAGAAAGAAGTAATTTTTTGGTTTAATCAAGATTGCTATGCATAATCACTACGTTGCAGATATTACTAAGAGAATTCAATATGAATAGAGATTTATTTCGTTTATTAAATGTTATTAACGAATATTTTAGTTTGTATATTTTACACGATACGAATTTTGTATATCTTTAAATAAATTTAAATAAATAAATGATATGATGTAATGTAATGTAAATAATATATACAGAATATTATTACGAACAGTAGCATATTTGTATGTACATTTCACCGTCATAGAATATCACATTATGACAATGTGATATTCTATGCCCAACCCAATTCCTATGGTTCAAAAATTTCTGTACTTTCGAAAAATATATAATAGAATCGTTATCAACGTTGCATGATTTCTTGTTTCAATTTTATGTTAAAGTTTTGCTGAAATACTTGTTGAGATAAGACTGAGATCGCATAAATATAAAATATCCAAGATAACAGTAGAGTTAAAGTTGTAATTCTTAGAATAAACCCTTCAAGAAATACGCAGATTTCTCTCTTCTCGCATTATCGTCGCTGGTAACCACATAGGTGCAGCTAATGCGACGTTAAAATCTATCTAAGAAAGAAAATACCGAGGTTCTCGTGTGATATTATATATTATATATTCACGCAGTGTAGGAATATTTTTAAGGACGGTATTATGCGCTTGCTAGTCCGTAGTACATCGCACAGATCGAGTGCTTTTCAGCGGAATCTCGTGAGCTTGGAGAAAATCGTCGAAATTTCAGTAACGTAAAACGACTGAAGAAGAACTTGGGTTTATCCAGGGTTGTCAGTCGCTTAAAATCACGACATATATTTCTCGGATAATATAACTGCGAGTACGTGGTGCGTCACGTAACGTTGGAGTCGGTATAAGTTTGTCAACAGATAACTCAGATTTCAATATTTTTTCTCTTAATCTTCATTTCTTTGTATCAATGTGACTGTATTATTGTTTTCACTTGAAACGCTTAAAATAATTGAAAGGCTTCAATTTACACAAATAAGCAGAATAACGAAGGTTATATTTGTTCAGAAAAGGTTTGTTGCTTTAGTCCTGAGGAAACTGGATCCGTTAAATCTGAATATGAATAGAAAATATTTCTAGTCCTCATTGTTATGATTTAATATTATAAATATAATTTAATATTTTTTGTATATTTTGCAAATTTTTGTATATTTTGTCCATTAACAAAGAACTTAGAATTCATGAATCAGAAATACATTTCAAAAAATTGCATTTTCAAAAAATTCAAACATTTTATAGAAGCTAGTTTTCTTCTAACATTATACATTCTTCACGCATATTTCACTTTAATACGCTTCATACAAAATTTTGCCTTTCAATTATTTTCTGCGTCAGTCGTCAGTACCAAACACAAAAACTAAATATTCCATTAAATTCAAGGAAACTGGTTCTTGAAATTGAAACAAGAAATAAAAAGAACATGTCTCTTTATTTCATACGTGACATTCCATGGAACCTCTCTTCACATTCCTCCGACCCTCGTCCTTCCCATCGTAACAACGTAACTGAGGCAGAGGCCGAAATCTACCGGATAGGTAGAAACGTGAGTTTATGGCATGGCACTTGGAAAGTCGCGTCATGTAACCGAAAGTTTGAATAGCAATCAGTGAAACCGAGTGGACCAGGTTGATCGTGCTACATTTCCAACGAAAAACGGTTCTGTCAAGGGAACGTGAAAAAGAAGTAAAAGAACAAGTCGATGTAGCGAAAACGAGAAAAGGTTGTTGGTAAGGAAAGAATCTGTTTAAGAAAATAGTAAAAGCTGAATTGTGAACACAACGACTCTAAGCGGTCGGTCGTTACGCGACGGTCAGGACGTTAAATGAATCATGTACGTTGACCTAGGGTTGTCCCACGAGAAAAGGAAAAAATATTTTTATTCGTCGGTAAGTGGACTTGAGTACCACAAGAGAAATATAGGATAAGTCCACTTTTATTAATTTTCTGTCTTTTATGTCACTCGCTGGGTAAAAAGCTATATTTCATATGAAATATCATAGCTACAAAAAGTATTAGCGCGCAATTGTACATTTTTATTACAGCTCTTACGTACTAATTCATTACGCGGGATTACAAGAGTATTTAGATATTCAGCATGGAAAGCTTTTATCTCTCCACGTTGCATCTATGTGTTATGTAAAATATGTTGAAATTTCGTTACTTCTGTAATAAGACACGATTATCGTGATTATATCGGGGTATTTTTAAACCAATCTGAAAATATATACAGGGTGATTGGTAACTGGTGGTACAAGCGGAAAAGGAGTGAAAAATTTAAAAATTTAAAAATTTAAAAATTTAAAAATTTAAAAATTTAAAAATTTAAAAATTTGAAAATTTGAAAATTTAAAAATTTAAAAATTTAAACATTTGAAAATTTAAAAATTTAAAAATTTAAACATTTGAAAATTTAAAAATTTAAAAATTTAAACATTTGAAAATTTAAAAATTTAAAAATTTAAACATTTGAAAATTTAAAAATTTAAAAATTTAAACATTTGAAAATTTAAAAATTTAAAAATTTAAACATTTGAAAATTTAAAAATTTAAAAATTTAAACATTTGAAAATTTAAAAATTTAAAAATTTAAACATTTGAAAATTTAAAAATTTAAAAATTTAAACATTTGAAAATTTAAAAATTTAAAAATTTAAACATTTGAAAATTTAAAAATTTAAAAATTTAAACATTTGAAAATTTAAAAATTTAAAAATTTAAACATTTGAAAATTTAAAAATTTAAAAATTTAAACATTTGAAAATTTAAAAATTTAAAAATTTAAACATTTGAAAATTTAAAAATTTAAAAATTTAAACATTTGAAAATTTAAAAATTTAAAAATTTAAACATTTGAAAATTTAAAAATTTAAAAATTTAAACATTTGAAAATTTAAAAATTTAAAAATTTAAACATTTGAAAATTTAAAAATTTAAAAATTTAAACATTTGAAAATTTAAAAATTTAAAAATTTAAACATTTGAAAATTTAAAAATTTAAAAATTTAAAAATTTGAAAATTTGAAAATTCGAAAATTTGAAAATTTGAAAATTTAAAAATTTTAAAAATTAAAAAAATAACATTAATCGAGACAACGATCTACAGTGAGATCCGTTATAACGAGACGTGATGAAGTGCACGCGTACCGAGCGAAAATTCAAAGTCGACTTTCTCGAAAACAAAGCCTCAAACGAAAAATTTTTATTCTATATTTTCGACTTCTTTTTTCGCATAGAATCACCCCCTTTCCGCTTGTACCACCAGTTACCAACCACCCTGTATATATATTTAGATGCATTTCCAAGTTTGCTAATATAATCATGATAATTCAATCTGTTTACAGTACTAATGAAACTTCAAATTTGCTTTCTATAACACACGAAATCTATTCGTCAGATGCTGAAATATCTTTCCACTTGCTTACGGCCATAAAAATTTAATACTATGGAAATGAAATACAGAATCTGAGAAAAACAATTTCGAATGTTAAAATTACTCTCGAACACAACATGAGAAATATGTTCGACTTATCGTGTTTTTTGATCTGTACACTTCAGTAGAATCAAAAACAAGGACAGTGTGACACAGTTATCTTCTCTGTCTGTTCTATCCGATTGCAAGGTGTACGCCACTGTTTCATTGCGGATCGTGCTTTTCGAAACAGACCGCGTGTGCATCTGTGCTTGGTGTTTTCAGATCTGTGCTCGACTTTGCGTTTTGCTAGGATAAAGCGGGAGAGGTATTAAAGGAAATGCCTCGGTGGCTCGCATGACTAAAAGTCGGATTTGGAAGTAAAAGGCTCGGGATTATGTTTTGTTCTCGAACAACTACTGTAACGTGTAACTGTTGCCCGGAACGATATTAAAATCGGTGTTAAAAGGGATATTACGTATATGTTATACGTTACAGATGTTTAAACTTTAACAGCCACGAATAATGGATTTCACCGTAATTGTTTATATCTCTGTTGAAATTGAGGTTATTATTATTATTACCGTTATTATGGAATTAACGAAATTATTTAAATAATGGATTTTCGATTAACAATCGCTTGTATTTCTCTGGAAGTTATTGTCTGAAACCCACTACCAGAGAATTAATCTTATCGATATTATCTATATATATATTTAATAAGTATTATATATAATATATAATATAATATATATTATAATTAATCGGAAAGAGTACTTGGGCATCAAAATGTCTATGAACAAGGCAAAATACCAAACTTTTTTAATTAAGCGCTTCTCAGTGATAATGAAACTGACGATAGAACTGAGAAGCACGCTCCGAGAGTATACTCGTACTTCCATGTAAAGTGGCTCTTATATAAACTCTTTAAGTCGCGTTCCAACAATATACTTTGCCTACGGTGATGTTATTTAATCAGTAACAATAACATGAAAATGAGGGGGGCATTATTAAATCCCTCTCGCACGATTGAATTAACCTTATTATTGAAATTTTACATCGCGAAATTTTAGCGAAGTTTTAAGTTTCAAATTATGCTAATTACACCCGTCTAAAAGTCGTTCACTGCTGTTTAGATTATTTCGTAATTTATTTCCGAAAATATAAATTCCAAATAACTTTTTAAACAATCTTGCGATTACTAAAATTTCAATTATCTATTCCACCCAAATAGAATTCGAAAAAGGTTGAAATTGATTTGCAAGTAAAATATCTTCTCGAAACGAAGAACTCTCGAGGTCCAAGTTATCGTTCAAAAACGATCGGTAAAACTTCACACATATTGTTTTACCTTCAGAGAAAGGTGTAAAACTTGTATTATAAAAAAAGGACGACAAAGCCAGGGAACGATGAAAGTGCCTCACCTTCACTGCCAGAAACTTTCCTTTCTTAAAAGCGTCCTATTCGTCCAGCAAAAATTCGTCGCCAGCGAATGAATAATTATCGTATTAGTTTCACAGCAACTTCACGAACAGAATAATCCACTTTCACGTTCTAAAACTCCGTTCGCCAATATTTTGGAAAATCTTCGACGCCCGTGTAATCCATCATTTGCGGTATTTACATGCAGCCGTGAAGTGAATGCAGTCTATGTTTCCGCGAAAAGTAGCTCGTCAATGTAATCGCTCTCGTTGGATATTAATACTAAGTTTCCACTAGCTTATCCATCAAGAAACTGTTTTCCTCGCTGGAGATTACACCGTGGTTTCATAATGTGTTCACGATGCGTATTTATTCGAATACAAAGCTCTTTACTTTCGACTCATTCAGATTTGTTCAACTTGCCTTTGTCCACGAAAATTACGTAATTTCATTATATAACGGAAAGTTAATTAGACGATGGACTCTCTTGTATATATCGATTGATTCGTTCGATGATAAAAACTCAGCACATTTCCCACGTGAAATAGCAATTAACAAGCTTGCCAGAACCGACTGGTAGGATTTGTTGCGTCTTGTCGGTTGGAAAAAATGTTGGATTTAATGGAACGTACGCTTTTATCTCGTTATCCATTATCGCGTTTTTCCACGTATAGATACTGCCTCGGAATCAGGGTAAAAGCTTTTCAACTTTTGCTTCCTGTTTCGAATTCATCTTGCAGCTACAAATGTAAAATCCGCTCCAGTGTTTCGGAATTTTCGTACCAGCTAACGTCCGAAAATGGAGTCTGCTGCATTTTTCTCAATTAATTCGTTACAAAGGGAAATCGTCGTGAAACATCCGATAATCTGTTTCGTTCAGCTTTCATCCTTACGTTTCACTCGTGAAATTACGATCGATCGTTGTTACAGTTACAAGACGAAATCACAACCCAGTTGTAGATAAACTCGACCTAAAATCCATTGTACAAATCTTCAGTTATGTAAAAAGAGTAACAGAATTTTATGCATCACAAGTTGCAAATTATCAGCTCTAGTTAATTGTTCTATCCGATGTAAAACTGTGAAATTGCGGGATTAAAATCTATTAATCTGTTATGCAATCTTTCGCTTGCCAATTCACTAATATTATCGCAATAATAAATATCGTTGAATGTCGATGGAAAAATTCTGTTCTTTTGTTCTTTGAATGGCAACGCGTTAAAAGGTATTGGTCGTGCCTTTCCATTGCTTTCTACCTGTATTATTAAATACGTCGCTGTTGAATTTTTTTAATTTTATTATTGAAATATTCTTCTTTCTTCTTGTGCCGGAGTATTGAACATTTTATTCTGCGAAAATTACCAGCGTATCTAAAAAAAGCTTCGAAAGCTACTTACGTTGAATATTTTCTTAACCAATACTCTTTATAGCAATTTATTAATCACTTCTTTCTAGATCGTTTATTTGATATTTTTATTACATTAATATATTAAATATTTACATTGTATGTATAGACGATCTATTTCAAGGATCTACGATTTCTAGAAATCTCTGGATGAACTTATAAATGTACAAAAATAATTCGGTGAAAAAATAACTTTTCTGATCAACCTAATATGATTGTTGGTAACTTACTACGTAAGGCAACTCTGACAGAGAGATGAAAACGATCGCAGCTTTAAATACTCGATTTCCGTTATTAATATTTTATTCCGTGACCTAATTAGGAAATTATTCGTTATAAATTCAGGATGACCGATACGCGACACGTTTAACGAACTAGACGTGCAGCTGCACGTGAAAGAGGCAACAAACGGCAGGTTGAAGGGTACAGTTCGCGTTATTATAAACCGCGAATCGTATGACAACTGCGGTTACGAGCGAACTTTCGCCATGGAAAATTCGAACTTTCCACTTCGCGGTCGTTCAAACAAACTCTCAATTATGACCGGTAAAAACGACACGAGTGAAACTGGAGACGTGCCAGGAGGCCACCGTGCAACACGTATGCAACCAACGTTCGTCATCCCTGAGATCCGACATCATTTCCAATCATTGTTTTCGCTTGTCGAGCCAAATAACTATGCCAGTTATATCGTTGACGTCGATGTTGAATTACGACGCTGCTCTTTTGCGATGATGATTTTCCATTATTCATCGTTGCTGTTGTTTTCAATTTTCGCTCCATATTATGTATCATATCATGTATATGTACAATAACATACGCGATACTTGATTATGTTTACGATTAGTTTGACGAGGCTCAGTTACACGGTTTAATTATAGCGCTTGTGTTTCATGTTGGAAAAGTTTGCGTAATAAATTTCGCCAAAATGGGAACAATTGTATCGCGATAGCTTTTTCGATAGATTTATTTCTGATACTTTTGCGATATTTTTATTCGACGATGATTGTGTCGTTCGATAATTTTATAACATATAATAATACGTTATTAATATAAAATAATTAATATAGAATAGGGTTCTATAAACCGAGTATGAATTTGTAATTTATTTCAATAACGATAGGCTTCGATATATAAATTGTATCGATTGGTAAAACGTTAATACGAATGTATTGACTTGAGATAAGACAAATTCATTGATAAATGGATTGATGTATAAATTCATATACGAGCAATTTTTGATATGGGATTTTGTATAAAAGCGATCGAAAATTACCAATCTATCAAATGTTTATCTTCGCGTTAATTCTACCAATCCTTCGCTGTATTTCCCTTTTATTTCTATTATATCATATTATATTGTATTATATTACGTTATATTGTTTTATCGATTTATTAAAATTTAAAGACTATATTTCAATCAGTTTTATTCTAGGAGCAAGATGAAACGAGCTCCGTGTACAATTCCCAAATTCCATATATGACAAGCTCACTATCAATACCAGAATTTCCCTTTTATTTCTATTATATTATATTATATTATATTATATTATATTACGTTATATTGTTTTTTCGATATTTATTAAAATTTAAAGACTATATTTCAATCAGTTTTATTCTAGGAGCAAGATGAAACGAGCTCCGTGTACAATTCCCAAATTCCATATATGACAAGCTCACTATCAATACCAGAATTTCCCTTTTATTTCTATTATATTATATTATATTATATTACTTTATATTATTTTTTCGATATTTATTAAAATTTAAAGACTATATTTCAATCAGTTTTATTCTAGGAGCAAGATGAAACGAGCTCCGTGTACAATTCCCAAATTCCATGTACGATAAGCTCACTATCAATACCAGAATCCACAACGATAAGAATTCATCTACGAACCTATGAATCTTACATGGACAAATAAATTCTTCCTTCCTTGCCCTAGCTTAAACTCATTCTACGTTCATCTCCTACTACAAATAGCGCATACGATTAATCGAATTTTCAGTCGTATCAATTAAAAAGCCAACTTTCCCATTCATCGATCTGAGACTGCGTTCCTCTTGAAAACGCCACAAAATCCCATTACTTCTGCACCACTTTGATCCAAAGAAAAAAGCAACAAGCGCATAGAGGGGAAGCGCATAGACGCAACCACGTCCAAGGATCCTCGCCTCGAAAAACGTTAAACGAAGCAAAAACGCAGGCAGAATGTTTACAAGCGAGACGAGGCTTTCAGAGCCAGTGCTGTATCCATCCCCGAAAACCTGGTTCAGCACGCAGTTTCCTCTTTGATCCCAAGCGTAATAACTTCTATACTACGAAATAAAATAACGATGTTTCGTCTCTCTTTGCGGTGCTTGGTCGTCGCAAACGTCGCGATACGCGTACCTCTTTCTCTTCCACGAGTTTAGCCAGATCCATGGTACGTTTCTTTTCTGCGAAGGAATTCCGGCGGATGGCTGGAACAGAAGGGGGATCCGAGATGGATACACAACGGCTAGATTTTCGGTAGTTCAGAGCCAACAGCGGAAAGCACTTAAAAGCGTTTGAAACTTGAGTATCTCGTTGGCGGAGAGAGAGAGAGAGAAAGAGAGAGTGAGAGAGACGGAAAGGAAACGGGTCGACAGAGACAACTTATCGCCGGTTTCGCGATTTATCGCGACGAAGGGAACGAAGAGGCGAAAAAGAAAACGGGAACATCAGCGCGGAGACGCGTGCGGATACGTGTAACCGTTCTCACGCCGTTGTCTTCGTAAAAGCTACCATTGTCGCTTTTATTGCTGTGTCGCTCGACCGTTTTGCGTCTTTCGACGATTCGCCACTGTCGTCTTTCTGGGTCGAGCATTGAAAACGAAACGGAGCTCTTTCTCGGTTCACTTGGTTCGGTGTCGCGCGTCTTAACGTTCTCTTGTCTTGTACGTCGCTTTAGGATAATCTGGCGTGTTCGCGTGTTCGTATTTTCTTACTTCGGAGTAAGTAGCGACGACTGTGATAACTCGCACGTCGAGACGTTGGTTTTCACCATGCAGGATGAAAGTTGTAGTAGTTAAGCAATATTTGAAGATCACGAAGTCCAGCTTGAGGAGATACGATCGCGCGGTTTAAAAAGATTTCTTCGCGTTTTAACGTACCCTGCACCGTTCCAACGAAGAAATACTTCGTTATCTCTTGTTGCGTGCTTGTTCATGGTTCTTAAAATTTTACATAGTTTCTTCAATACCTTCTGTATAAGAGAAATAAACTTGAGAAAGGTTCGGAAATTCGTCATAGAAAGTACTTCCTATTTCAATTGATAGTCACAAGCTAAATTAAGTTGAATTTCGTGAAAACATTTGACCCGTTCGCATGTTCACGACGATAAGGAACACGAATTCATTGTTACAATTAATCAGTTAATCAGATATATTCCACAATTATTCTCCGTCCTTTTATTTCGTTCTCTATCATCCTTTTATAAAACATCCATTCTAACGACCTTCGTTATTTAGATATCAAACTTACAAGAAACATATTCTTTGTAAAATGATTTCGTACAGACGACACGCTTACGAATAGTCGCGGAATAGAATTTCGAGATATGAAATTTCCAAATAATCCTCGTACCAACGAGTGGTTAATTGTTTTTTAGGTCAGAACGACTCGACCAATCGATCTCATGTAGGACAATATAGCCGCTTATGCCATATGGCAGATCTATTAGAGTCTGTCCCGTTGACTTCAGTTTCGTATCACGGCAAATCAATCCGCCTGAATGCGCTTTACCGCTGAATTTCGGCCAGGCCGTTCCCGTCACTTCGGTAGCGTGGCAACCGTTCGGCAACTTCCCCCTGTGCACGAGTCAATTCCGCGGATCTATCGACCGGAGACCGACATATTGCCGAACATGAGCCCCTACCCGAGGACCGAGAAAGTTATGAAATCGCAAATGATCGATCGATCATCCGATTTTCCGCTTCAAGGGCATTCTATGCCGAAGAAACGCGTATCACCAGGTCTAGTTTCCTTGGAATGTTAGCTAAGGGAATTGCGAAATCTTGGACACTTGCCACGTGAACTGTTTTGCGACCAAAAGTTACAATTGGGATGGAGCCTCCTTTGTTTTGCTTGCGGAAAGTTTCAAGTACTTTGCAGGATGATAATAATCGTAAATGTTGAAGATTATGGCACGGTCGTGGGTTTATGAAAGTGTTTTCATTTTGCGAGTTTTAAACGTTAGAAAATCGAAAAATTAAAAAATTTGAAGATTAAAAATTGTTTAAATTCGAATAGTCAGATCTTCCAAATATCTTCATCTTCGAATTAAAATTGAGTCTTGGAATCTTTGAGTCTTCGCATTGTTCGATCCACGAAAGTTATTTAAATATTTGAATAGTTGAATACTTGAAAATCTGACAAATTATTTAGCTTACGATAAATGGTACTATATCTTCTCATGTAGATCGTATTAAGACAGCGTTAAAGGTAGTAATTCAAGTTGGCTGTCAATTAGCGATGATTAGAATTCGAACGATCGAATGTGGCTAACATGTGAAACATTTTTTAATCGACGAATAATAGATACTAAATTTTCAATATTTAATCCGGTAAATTGTGTAAATAACATTGTAACGGTATAGAATTCTGTCGAAGCATTCGATAAACGGCGATTTGAAATTCTAACCAATCAGCCTTGAATTCGGTATTTCATCAGTTTCCAAGTAATAATGGATTCGGTCGAAATTTGCAAGCAGCAGATGTTACCATGCGGAATGCAAGAAGCTCGTGCCAGCGAAGACTTTATCGATGTTCCATTTTGCAATGGATTAATCAGCAGATTAAGACGAGATTCTATCAAAATTATGTAAATGCGAAAATGACAACTCGCAAGATCCTCAGACTAAATATCAATTTACATTACATACATATCTATTTCTGAGTGTTAAGTTTTTCAATTTAATTCTACCAATTACGATGTAATTTAGATTCGCTCGTGTTCCTTACTTATACCAGTCGTGTTTCAATTAATCAACGTCGCTCGACGAAGCAGCTCGTGATTTTAAGATTAAGGATTCGAGTAGAAGCAACCAGGCGAACATCGAGAAACGGAACCTATCTCACGTTGTATCTTTTGCAGATTCAGCATAATACATTATACGTATACGTGTATAGTAATGGTAAAAAAAATAGGAGAATCGGGATTCGAGTCCGAACCCGTGACATTTGTCTTCCGAAGAATAATAATTGATAATATAAAAATACGATAATAATTCATTTCGTAGAGGACCTGTGTAGAGGATGGTTGGTCGATGAGGTTTAATGACGAGATTGCTCGTCGTTGAAACCGTCGAATATATTTAAAATGATAATTAAATTAGTACAGATAATGTTCGCAAAGACGCTCGTACTAACGGGTTCGCTAAGACTCGTTAATTAGATCGCCGATGATTCGTTGATAACTGGTTGATAACTGATCGACAACTGACTGTAACTCCTTTCCTTGCGATCACGCCCGCTTATTTATACTGGTCGGAAAGTTTTTCAGGACAGAAAAAGTTTTTCAAGCCAGAAAAAAAATAAAAAAAAATACATAAAAAAAAGCTCCGCTCCCCAGAGGCTTAAACCCAAAAACTGCAACATACAACGAAAAATGTAAAGCGCCGATACAGCATGGCTACGTATCGGTACCTTTGCCTAACATACCATTACAAAAATTCATGTTTATTGTGAATAATGTACTTAAAATCTGTAGTTTTTGGACTCGATAAACTCCTTTGTAAAAATACTGGTAGGAAAATTCAAATTCATCTTTGTTCGACAGTTGAACGTAGCAGCGACATTGTTTTGCCCGGAGTTTATTTATTATTACACAACATAAACAACAACATGATTTGAATTGTCCTGTAACTCATGTGCGGCTACAATTTCATTTTCCCAGGAGGAGAGTCGCATCTCATGAATATTGATACACACGCGATAGAATTTCCAATGAAAACATTTAATCTTGAAAACAAAACTAATATTGTAACTGAAACACGTGTGCTAAATAACTTGATAAATGTAAAAATCGATCGGATAAATAAGTTCTCAGATATGTATACGTTGTAAATAGATAAGTGTGCAAGTGAGTGGACAGAGATACCGATTGGCAAATCGAACGAATTCCAGAGGAAACGAACGACGAATCAAATTAACGATTGTACAAATAGTTGGAACGTTTGACGAGCGGAGTTGAAATTAAAACACATAAAAACAAAGTATCCAATCTATTTGAATGTGGATCACCGATGTGGATATAAGATAAACTGACGAGCAAATAATTGTAGAATAGAAAGATACAAAAATAAATAGGCAGGAATTGAGGGAAACGAATTTATTAATCGACGAATAAATCAATGCGTAGAACTTGAACTTTGGACAGTGCGAATTCATTAAGCGGCAATCGAGCGCGAAGGGTTACGACCATAAATTTCACGCGACGACGTATTACACTATATAGAAATGTTGGGTTTCGGGGCAAGTTTCGGCTTGGAAAAAATGTTAGATAAAATAATAAAAAATACACTTCGATAATACAACCATAATGATAATTTAATCTACGCAATGACGTTCGCTCAAAGATTTTACTCTGAATTATCCGAAAAATTATTTTTCCTTTGCCAATTTTGCACTTTCAATTCAACGAAGTTCGCTCTGGTTAGGTGTTGTCAATAGTTTTTCGGACATGGTGATAAATCATGTTGTTACGATTTTTATAGTAAGTTCTTATGACAGTTTCTGTGTTATTTTTACGATTCTATAAAAAAAGATGAGCCTATTATGTTGTTTTCCTATTTTGCAAAAGTTCATTTTTTCTCTTTCATTGCTTCTTTTTCGCTAATTATTGTAATTTTTTTCATTCGCTGTATTATCCCGTCAAAAAGTACATTGGCAAGCCGTCCTATTTTAAACGTCAGGTAGATTCGCTTTGTTCGCGTGATAATCTCAAACACTTCTCTTTCGTATTTCTATTAGTCTAATCTAAATATTCAAAGATACTTCGTACCTTCTTGTCATGAAAATATTTAATTGACGCGATCAAAATCCTATCTGGTAAATCGTAACGACGCGTTTGATACGATTTCTTTCGTAACAAATAAAAGAACAAACAGAGACAAGTATAAAAGAATACATTTAAAAAATTTGCAACGAATCATAAAATAGAAAGACGCATCGTTGTCAGATATTTCGCGGTAGAAGCTGCCGGTCGAATCGCATGAATGCAAAAGATAACGGAAAAAATCTCGACGAGATTAATGGGTCGATCGATTCGCGGTTGATTCGTTTCATGAATATTCACCCGTGCCGATGGATTCGCCGACTAATCATGATTAATCGTATACATATTTATGATTTACGGTTAACCCAAAGCGATTTAAAGTTTACACACGACGAGATGCCGGTCACTATTTATACGCTATGAACACGCGCAGCGAATTAAAATCGACATAAAGTTCAATTCTGCTCGTCGACTTGTCGCTTATCGTCACGAATCTATCCACTTATTGGTATTCTAGTCGGTATTCCAGTTTATCTACTGATTTCGTTCACGTCTGATAAATCCGACATTCCGGATAATAACGTTCGAGAAATTTAATCGATTCTTATTGACCACTGTGAGAGGAAAAATCAGAGATTCTCGTTCGTTATGACATAATAATCGAGATGGAAAGAAATGATTTATCTATGGGACGGAAAATGATATCTTTCATGTACATTTCAAATCAGGTAAAATTATTGAAAATTCAAAGTAGTCGTCACGTTTTTTAATTAGATATTGTAATGTATCTTTTGATCTGAATGTTTCAAACTCTATCGAGAAACTTTCTAGGCATACCAATGCTATTCTTAATGAATATATCGCCATTTAGTTCGTTTCAATACTTTTTCATGGACGTAGAGATTCGATATTTTCTCACGTTACAATGTCAGTGAAATTTCAAGATGTTTCGACGCGAAAGCTTTTTGCTCCAGGTACACAAGTACTATCGTGAGCTAGTGTACTGTATAGCAATGAAGCATTATGCCATCCAAAGATGCGAATGGAATCAAATCAATGGTGTTTGACTACTTTGTTGTATGCATTTCGATATTGTCCCGACGTTGAAGCTCGAGAATCCTCAATGGGAATACTTTATATACATGGGAAGCAGGACCGAGATGGCAGTGTGAGTTCTTTGGGTTCCTATTCTGCTTCTATTGGTAGCCAATACGTAGAACGTTCGAGTTTGACGCCTCAATTCACTCGCGAGATGACGATGAGTAATAGGAACGTGTGTTAGGGTAAATTGTTCTCTTTACGTAGGACGTGTTGGAGAATTGCGTGGGCGTAGCTCGATTAATATAGAAACTTGGAATAAAATACCACATGATTTGTATAATCACGAAGAAGGCGAAAATTTCTATATAAAAGTTTAGTTTATGTTACATTAATGATGGCGATATACATATTATTATATTATTCATGGAAAAGTATATTTATGTAATGTTAAATACGTAATAAATAATATATCTATTTTATACAAAATTTCATTTATTGATGTAAAAAAAGACAAAGCATACCAAGTGGATTCAATTGCAGCAAATATTTGCTATGATTGATCTATACTACTTCATCGAATGGATTCTAGAAAATGAAATAATAAAACAAATAACGTTGGACTGCGATGGTTTACAAAGAAAACGCAGCAATGTTTCGCAACTGTATGACGAACATTTAATTGCCTCATAAGACCGACACTATAAAGAATTTTTCATTCTTTTGATAGTAAATACGAGGCAAAATGTAAATTAAATTAGATAGCTGAAAAGTACACGAATTTTATTAGAATTATGTTATTTATATTTTCGTTCTGCGCAATTTCCATTCAATTTCATTCCAAAAGAAAAACATTTTTATTTCCTAGAAAATTAAACTCGGTTTCAAATAACGCTTGTCATATGGTATAGAATAAAGTATAGAATTTGCCCTGCTCCTATCTCTTCTCCCATAATTTTATACAAAGAATCGGAATTGAAGCAGAGTTCTCTATTTACCGGATCTCATTTTTCACACAAATTCTGCTTTGTTCGTTTAACATGCTGCCACATAGCCAATCACAAAAGCAACTATGTTTGATATTCACAATCGGTATACTTTAATCGACGTTACGACCAGAGAAGAGAAACTAAATACGAATCCATTTTCGATAAATATTTGTTATTCTACTGTACAACGATGATCTAATAATTGGAAAACGAAGATAGCACATTGCGCGAATATATTTCAAATGACCAAGTATATACAACGTTGGCCATAAGTATCAGAACACCTACTCGTTACGTTTATTGGAAAATCTTAATAAATTTTATTTCATTTACTATTTTCTATTACATTAAGACGTTTATAATAAAATATCTAGAAACCATCGCTTGTATTAAATATCAGCGAGTCTTTTAATACTTATGGCCATCAGTGTACAGGTATAGTATCATCATAAAAAATTCATATACCATCCACCGAAATATTTGCAACTAAATGTGTCTCCTGATTTCTTTCTCGTCTTTCGTCTTTCCATTCGCCTCGTGTTTCTTCATAATCTTTTCTCGTTCGAGTCACGATGAAACCAACGGAAGATACCGGTGGTTGTCGCTGTCAGGAATTTCGAACGAGCTCGACTGACTTTCCTTCGCGTTCTATTCGAACCGTCGTGGCTGGCGAAAATCACCGGGGGCGACGGAGACCGATTCTCTGATTGCTCTCCGCCTAGCGTCGAACTGCGCGTCGCATTCCGTGCGTTTCACGAACCGAGCGAAAACGCCCGCGAAATGAAACCCGTGAGAAAAAAGCACAGAGACACAGAGAAGGAAGAGAAAAAAGGAGGAATTCTGATATCGTCGAGGTTCGGGTGAAAAAATAAAAGAGCATCTGTCGGTAGTGAATTTTCGACAAAGCCTTTTCCATAGAAAATGGCGGAGAACGTTTCGAGGGCGAGAACGTGACCTGGCTAAATATGATTGAAAATCTTGTAACGAAGTATCAGATTGTGACATACGAAATTAGACTGTTGGATTTGATCGCGTAACACGTTTAAATCTGTCTTACTTTATACGAATATTTTTATCTGCATAGATGTTTCGTATATTATTTTACAGCTAAGAATGTTTTCATTTATATAAAATTTTAATTGGAAATGTTTTTTTAATTTTAATAATTTTAATTTTAATTGTTGCGATTTAATGTTGAAGGGAAATATGTTTGCACGAGCTGTCAGTGATCGTGACGAGGAGAAACGCAAAGTGAATAACACACAGTGTTCTCGCTTGGATCGTCCAAACGATAATCGATTAATTTAAAAAGAATTATAAAAAAAACTAATTGTGTAAAAAGTAATTGAGTCTTTGAAGGAACAATTTGGATGCAATAATATATAACGAAGAATCTGTCGCAATCTATTTGGACATTATCTTGTAATTTTGAATTAGTAGAATTAGTACATTATGGCGATGTCTTTGCTGAGGAGTTAAGTATAAATGAGAATGACAACGTTACTGAAGAATGAGATTAGAATCGTTGGAATTGTAAAAGAATTATAAACATAAATCGCATTGTAAATTTAACTGATTGCCAGACTACCCATCGACCAATTTGTAAATTTCTGATATCGACGTTTTCTGAGATAGAGACATTTTACAATTAAATATCAAAATATAAAAGTGCAAGAACAAATTCACGATATTACGTAAACGATGCTGAAATCTTTATTTAAGCTTATAACCAATTTATATTAATATAAATTCTATTACAAAAAGGGAAAAAAACGTAGAGGGAAAGAACACAAGAATCCTGCGATCAAAAATCATATATCAAATGTTCATCCTCGTCAAAAGGAATCAAACACATCACCTTAATAACATATCGACGAAAGGATTTGTCGCATCGAACGTCCACGAAACGTGTCCGAGTTTCACACTCTAGGAAATTCGACAAGTTGTTTCGAATGTCGTTAACGATCCAAAGGGACGATAGACATGTCGAGATACGAGAGTCGCGTGTCGGATTTACGTAGAGAAGCGGCGTCGGATAAAACCAAACAAAGCTGGCGGCCGTAATGAAGCCTCGATCAAATTGTACGAGACAAATCGGCGGAACGGTGTGATTCGCTTGCCGGTAAATGCAATTATCGATACACGAAACGAGCCAATGATTTCCAGCCTGGCATGTGTCACAGTAACGCGTGCCATTTAACGCGTGTCCAAGTGTCTGGCGGAAAAACCATGTGTACACACCGTATTCATCCATGAAAAATAGATAAACCTTAATAATTATTAGGAAATTATTAAAACCTTTAGCAATCGTTGTATCATTTGAAACCTTAAATTACAAAGATACATATACAATCAATCGATCAATCAATAACAGACTCGTTAATTATGTACAATTAAGTTAAATATCTTTGTCGTTTATATCATACGTATATCGCTTGTTAATAAACGTTTCAATCATTCTCGACATTTGTATCGTTAATTTTCCTATTGCATTTGTCAGTATTTGGTTCTGAATTATGTAAATGATTGCACATATTTTAACCTATATCCTTTTCATATCTTTGATCGTATCTCAAGAAAACTGCAAAAGCAGCATTCGAAAAATTCTATAACTGACAACCTTTTTAGATACAAAATAATGAAATGATGTAATTACTAGAAAATTAAAAATTTAGGTAAATATATAACTATAATATTCTAGCGAATCCATGTGTACTTAGAGTCTTGCTTCAAAAGGTAATGAAAAATGATTCGTGATAAGTACAAATGGAAAAACATAATATCACATTCAACAACATTATTGCGACATTTTATAGAAACAACAACTACGTTTACCGCGCAAACTACGTCGCAAGCCACAGTTTCAAGGCATTTGCGAGATACGTAGTTCTACACAGGATCGCGTACCAAACATTAAACATCGAACGTGCACGTCTGAGCGCGGTGAGATCAATTATGCGACCTCAACCCGGTAACGACAGTCTCTGCGCAAAGGCAACTCCAGCTAACGAACAACAACCGACCTGCACAAATTACTATGACCCGTATCTTTTCATATTTATCTAATCAAATTCCTATCCAATCAATTGAACACACTGGAAACTCAACGAGTCGCGAGGCTACTCGAAAATTATGATATTTATGGAATCTGGACCGGAGCCAAGTAAACGCATAGAGAATGGTCGTTCCTGGCGATAGTATGCTGTTGCCATTATCGGCTCGTAATGAGCTGCTCGTCGTCGATCCACCTGCAACGGAATCACCACCGCGAGCCACCGCTAATAAACCGAAGTACGTTCGACTGTCGGCCGATTATTCCGATCGGACCACGAGTTCGTCGTTCTTTCCAACATCGTCCCTTTCTCGTTCTAGATTTTGCGAGCTCGTTGCGGTGATCCACGAAACCGCCAACTACCGGTCACCGGATATTTACACTTTCTCGCTCGACGAAACGCGTATAATGGCGGAACAAGAGGATCAAGGTAGAAGAGGCGACGCGAATTAACGTAATGAATAACGATCGGCCGGTCGTATCGTGGCCGAAATTGACGCTATTCGATGTACGCTGGCGATGCAACCGCGCCGTGTCGTTACCTGTCAATTACGAAAATCGTAATAATCCGTTAGTAGCGGCCGTCAAAGCCGACGACAATGAAATTTCAGGGGCTGTCCTCGCGATACCGTGTCGTTTCAATTTCGACCGCGTTGCGGGATTAATCTTTTGCACGATTAGAAATTCATAAAGGTGGGTTCGCTTGCTTGTTCCGATTATTCTACAGCGTGAAACTGTGCTGTTAACGACAAGCGCGGCATCGGTAATGGAAATCCAGGGGAGCTATGATTTATCAAATTGAATTGGGCGACGTTCTTACAAGAAGCATTGTGTAACATGGTAATGTTGGTGTGTTTGGGATATCGATTTAATTGTTTGTAACGGATAAAGTGATTTGTTTCGTGGAGACGACGGTTCCGAAGCGTGTCTCACTTTATAGAAACAGAGTTTTTATCGTTTAACGAGTTAAAGACACGAATAGACGATGTATTTAATTGGAGGGCCGAGAATCACATTGGTGCGAGTCGATCCACTGCTTGTTTCTATGAAATAGCGTTTTGTATTTATCGATACGAGAAGATTGCGTGTTCTCGAGTTATGAAAACGTATCGTGACAGGGAATAAAGTTATGGCTTCGTTAATTATGGAACTAAAAAGATGATAACACTTAACACTTGAAATATGTGATCGTAATTGATCTGAAATATTTGTATTTAAGTCGATTTAAAAGTATCACGTAAAACTCATTACAAATTGCATTCGAAAAAAGAATTACTAACAAAAGTATCTTCACAGACAGTAGAAAGTTCTGCAGTAAAATACAAAGTAAAATAGCGAATCAAATTTAAAATTTCAGTTCTAATAGTATCAAAACCAGAATGAATTCTACATCCGTCGACGTTTCAATCCTGTGCAATATGAAATCCTTTTCTTTTAACATTGCGCTATCCGGTACAGGTAGAAACCTCTGGTTATTGCATAACACGGTTCTAGATCCCAAGAGAGGATAATATAACATTGATCTTTGTCACTGTGGCGTTCTCTCGGGCATCGCATAGGTTTTAAAGCTGTCAGATAACGTAAGACCATTTATTTTATAATCCACCCTTTGTACAAAATATAACACACAATTTCTCTCGTGCAACTTTGATATGCACGTAATAGTTTCCTTTCATTTCGTCCTAATGTTCGCATGTTACATTAACTCGTGTAACTCCGTGCTATGAAATCAATTATTTTCACCTAGTTACTTTCCTTTCGTTACCTTCTACTTTATCGTTATAATAGATTGTTAGATTTTCCTCTTTCTCTCCTGTAACATTATAATTTCAAAGCCAATTTCCTGGTCGCCGAAGCGATTTTCTATACGCGAGAAACACCTGCGAATTTCGATGTCGATCAAAAACGAATTTCTAGCGACCGTATCGAGAAGGAGTTACGTTTCCAGCAAAGAACTTCCACGGAACGAAGTTCTAGATATCGAGGAACTCTCTTGCATAGCCCCAAGAGAGAGAAGTTGACGTTCACAGCGCATTCATCTCCGGCGTGTTACCAGTCTGCACGTTACATGACGGAGGGCGCGAGTGGACACGGTCTCGTGTGCGGAAATCGAGCCTCCTCGCCCTATGGCCTCAAATGGAGAACACGAACCGAAATCCAAGCGGACGATTCGCACGCGAACCAACCCAAGGACGACGCTTTTTCACGCGAGCATTTCTGTCTTTATACGCGGCTCTGTAACCTCCTCTTCCTCTCCGTGTGCCGGTTCCTTCTCGGAAACTATTCGCCGCTCTTTCAAGTTCCTACATATAATACTTTTCAACCGAAGATACGGACAAGTCGGAGTTATAGGGGATTAGGCGCCTACTTCGTTGCTCTCCCCGATATTTATTGGATTGGCGATAACGAAAGCTCGTACTTTTCCATCTTCCTCTTCTTCTTTTTTTTCTTCTTCTTCATCTCCAGTACCCTGCTTCTTCTCGCGTTAGTAATAACGATAAAAACTCGGTACACTTGCTTTCGCGTACACTGCAGGTACGCGATTTAAATGTGACTGTGACCGCAAATTATCGAACCGTCCCTTCACGGTTAATCAGAATCGTTGCTTGAAAAATCGTTAAAAGTGCGCCTAATAATTTATGCCGCGCCAATTCTCGTCCCTTCTCCCTTCTGCCGCGCTTGTGTTATGTCCTTTCTTTTCCTTCCTCGTCCCTTCCTCTCGACGATCCTCGCGCCGCGATCACGCGTGTGTTCGCGATACGAAGAAGCGGCCTTATAACCCCATGAATAGTGCACCGTGCGGAATGAACGATTGGTAATGTCGCCGTGGAATCTCGTTTGCGTGCGTGAAACGCTTCCCAGGGAGGACCGTTCCGCGGAACGAATTTGATTTAACTCGAAATTCGCGCGCACGCTTTATGACCTCGACGAACTTTCGGGAATAAAGTCGGATAAAAGCCGCGCATCTCTGCCGATGAGGAGTCTACCTTCGCTCCTTCCCGCAAGTTCTCCGCACCGCGGATTAACAGAGCGTATGTCAGGAAAATAAACACGTAATCGAATGGCACGAATAGAATCAACGTCGCGAGTATCGTAACGAGACGTTGTCCCGAACGCCTGATTCCCAATACGGTAACGTTTGTCTCAGCTACTGATAATGGAAAATGGAGAATTCAATTTTTGTCTACGATAAGAAAAATATCGACATTACGTAAACTTGTCTACGATGATACTAAAACTGATTTTAATACGATCTAAACATCGAATGAGATGAAAATTATTTGTTGAAGATTTCGACGTTCTGTCAATTAAAGAGAAATTATATTCGTCGTTCTCATATGTAAAGTTACTTCACCAATTAACATAAAACGTGCGTGTATTTGTAACAGAGACAACACTGTCCTTTAAGTCTCGTGCTATTAACACCAACACTAAACACTAACACTAACACTAACACTAACACTAACACTAACACTAACACTAACACTAACACTAACACTAACACTAACACTAACACTAACACTAACACTAACACTAACACTAACACTAACACTAACACTAACACTAACACTAACACTAACACTAACACTAACACTAACACTAACACTAACACTAACACTAACACTAACACTAACACTAACACTAACACTAACACTAACACTAACACTAACACTAACACTAACACTAACACTAACACTAACACTAACACTAACACTAACACTAACACTAACACTAACACTAACACTAACACTAACACTAACACTAACACTAACACTAACACTAACACTAACACTAACACTAACACTAACACTAACACTAACACTAACACTAACACTAACACTAACACTAACACTAACACTAACACTAACACTAACACTAACACTAACACTAACACTAACACTAACACTAACAGTAAACACTAAACACTAAACACTAAGTACCAAAACATCAAAACACCAAAGCATCAAAACACCAAAGTACCAAAGTATTAAAGCAGCAAAGCAACAAAGTACCAAAGTACTGAAGTTGAGGTACTGAAGTTGGAGTACTGGAGTTGAAGTACTGAAGTGCTGAAGTTATGAGGTACCGAAGTACTGAAGTACTAAAGTACAAAAGTACCGAAGTTGAAGTACTGAAGCGCTGAGGTAGTGAAGTACTGAAGTACTGAAGTGCTGAGGTAGTGAGGTACTGAAGTACTGAAGTGCTGGAGTGAAGTAGTGAAGTGCTGAATGCTGAAGTACTGAAGTGCTAACGCACTAAAGAACCACCAAAGTATGAAGGTACTACTAAAATACTACAAAGAACTAAAGTACTAAAGAACATGAAGTTGAAGTCGAAGTTGAAGTCGAAGTTGAAGTTGAAGTTGAAGTTGAAGTTGAAGTTGAAGTTGAAGTTGAAGTCGAAGTTGAAGTTGAAGGTGAAGGTGAAGGTGAAGTTGAAGTTGAAGTTGAAGTTGTAGTACTGAAGTGCTGAAGTAGTGAAGTACTAACGCACTAAAGTACTACCGAAGTGCCGAAGTACCACCAAAGTACTAAGTGCTAAAGCACCAAAGTACCAAAGCACTAAGCGCTAAGTTCTAAAGCACTATTTCACGCGTTTGCGATAACATCGCGCTGGGTAAAAAAAGTAATCACACTTGGCATATCGTTTCACACAACGTTGAAGTTTCATTCAAAAAATTGACAAAAAGGAAAATAAAGGGGAGGGGAAAACAGGAAAAGCCGTATCAACGTGGTAATACAACCGCGATTTTTATCACGATTCGTTATGCGGTATCAAACATCTGACAGACTTCGGATAATACGAGAAAAATATAAAAAAAAAAAAAGAAGACAAACAAGTAAGAACTAAAGGTGGAGCAGTGGCAAGCGATGATTGATTTTCTTTGTCACTGGGACGCAGACGTGATTCGTGACAAACTTTTCAAGTGAGATGCAGTTTCTCATTTATGGAAGATGAATAAAAATGATGTCATGTCTGTTGAGAATTAAATTGCAAAGTTCCGTGTAATTACCTCGTGCGAAAATTATGCCAACTAGTTCATAACACACGCGAGAACACGTAGAAATGCTACTATACAGCTACAGTAAACTGTGGTCAGTTCGAAACTTCAAATAACCGTAGAATCAAAGAGACGTGGGCCTTGAAAAGTATGGAAAATATGTCTAGACGTGACGTTCAGAAGAATTCATAAGAATTCATAAGATTTAAACAAGCAATTCTCCAACCTAGGATTATCATGTGTGCAATAATTGGATAGAAACTTTTCTTAGTGATCGACTATTTAAAAATAAGTTAATGAGAAACAAATCAACTGATGGTTAATTAAAAATAGACAAAAGGTGGTTATTTATTGTGTTTAATTACGAAAGTCACTCTATATGACTTAACTACATGACTTAAATAATTGAATAAAAAGCGTCATTTTAGTAGAATTTTTCCGATATCGTTTATTTTACCCGTATCTTTTTATTGAATATTTTTTCGTGCAAAATTTTTTCCCTACAGTTAGAAAGCTTGAAACTGATAATTTTTATCAGTACAATAATAATAACAATATTTATATATTTCAGTCGTATGAAATCCGAAATCATAGAATTCATTAATATGATATTTTTCTAATAAATCCCCTATAAGAATTAGAATTGATGGAACGTGAAAATTATAATAAATTTCAAACTTGAAATTATAGTCACTCTGATATACTACTCTTTTCTTCTATTTCAACCCAATCCTTCCGTTTTAAGAAACACGACAGCGAATAGTTATCGAGGTTGCAGACACGCAACTTTGTCAATCTCCCGTGCATCTGCCATCGCTTAATGGTAGCTAAGTTCTTCATATCCTGTGCTTTCACTCGTGTTCAACTGCCATAACTCCATTGCCCGTTGTGTTCCCAACGGGTCGATTTTCTCGTAACCATTAAGTCTCCGACCTTAAATTACCACCCATTAAGTCAACGTTCGCTAGCCAGCAATTCGGTGAGAGACGGTTCCGAGAAACGCACCGTCTTAGAAAACATCCCCGTTGAGCTCAGACGCCATTCGTATACTACCGCAAATTGGATATTGTACTTAGTGGCGGTAAAACAGTAATAAATAGTTTTAAATGCATACGACGATATTACGAATTATCTCAGAGGTAGACCATTTCGTATTTATGAAAGTGGACTTGTTTAGGCAACGAACATAATATTTTTAACTAGATCGATTTAGATTTCGAACGACTCCATTCAAATTGGTCGCAATAACGTCAAATTTGTCGTTGAGGTAATTATGGTATTTTCGATAATTCGAGCAATTGCACTTAGATTTCTTCGTAACAAAATCTTTTGATGTTTGAACTATTATCATGATAGTTTCAATACTTCGTTGTTGATTTAAAATTATGAAATTCTTCGTTAAAAAAAAGTGTCAAATTTACTCGCGTTTGCGATAAAAATAAGCTGACCCCATTGCGTTACTAAAAAGGTCGTAACTGTAATAATAAAAAATCTAGAAATGTAGGCTTCCAATTATGAATATCGTAATTTATAACGAAACTGTATGATAATTTGAATAATGACGGATGAAAACTATAGAATATTCTCTGTAAAAAAGTTAGTAGAAACAATAGCAAAAACAAGAAACATTTATTGGCACGATCTACTGTAACTTGAAAATATAATCGAATAACACGGAAATTAAAAAATAGTGGGTTCGATGAACAAACCGAATACGGCATTCACAAACCGTAATCGAATTTTCATTTATGAGTTTATCCAATATACACGGCACATTACTAGCTTTATCATTTGAAACCAATCAATTGCAAACGTTCCATTCACAATTCACCAATCCATAAATTCTCATTGCTGTGGCTCGTGGTTACAGAATTGGCACCTGTTCCTTTTCTTTCTTTTATTTTTTTTTTTTATTTTTTTGTTATCTTTGAACGAACAATACTCGCCGATAACACAGATATTTTCATTCGAACGGTGGAAAAGTCGTTAACAAAAATAATATCTTGTTTGGTCAATAATTATAATGCTCTGACAATCTGCGTTCCGATGTATTAGGTTGTCCGAAAAGTTTCTTTCGTTTTATAAGGAAATAATAGACGCACAATGTTTTTTGTTTTATATTAGTTTATTGAATTATGCACAAATATAATAATAGAAATATAACGAAATGGATCATATCTAATTCAATAAAATAATATAAAACAGAAATTGCTGTTCATCTATTATCATCTTCTGAAACGAAAGAAACTTTTCGGTCAACCTAATACTATATTAATTACGTATTCCTTGTTGTCTAAACCAAATATAAATGTTATACTAAGCGAACATTGAAAGAAAAAGATTTTTAACAAACCAGTAACTATACGAAGATAAGTTGTCATTGGAGTGAAATTTATTTGACGAGATTCGTTCAATAACGTAAAGATAGCATTTGTAGGACATTTACCGACTGAAAGAATTATTGAATCTCGACTTAGATATACGTATTTCGCGCTGAGTCTGCGTAAATCATTCAAAATTTTCGTTAATACCGGCTCATGGTGAACCGTTGAAATTTCCATCTCCGGACACTTGTTCGTTGATATGATCATATGGCCCCGTGATAAAGTATATTGGGAGGTGCCTCGTGCATGTTTAATCACCTTGTCATCCCGAGAACGTGTCATCTTCCGTACGACTGAACGTACTTGTCACTGTGACGTGTTCTTCGGATAACTGTACCGCACTCCCGAGTAAACTCGGAAGATAAATATTTTTCTTCCTTTGTAATAATAAAGTAGACAATATATATATGTATCAAAGATAAATATTTTTATCTGTTTTTTCAATTTCAAACTATTATCCTTGTCTTGACCTTTTTGCCCTACTTCCACTAAATATCTAAGAATTAGTATATTAATTTAAAATAATAGATATTTAAGAATTAGAGTCAGATATATCTGAAAATAAATGGCTAGATCATTTCGTCATCATTAACAAAATTTCATATATTAAACGCTAGTTTCACGCATCATAAGTTGAATCGCCGATATTTCAACCCTTTGCGCAGGCAAACTCGAACGTTTATTCGTTTCAACAATTTCAATTGTAATATATATAAAATATACGTAGTTTCTGTATTAAAACTTCGCTTAATCATAATATACCAAAATATATATACGTACACATGAAATACGTCACAAGTTTCGAAGATCTATTTTTCAAAGATTTTAGAATTCGTAACCATAAATCGAAATATAAAGGGCGAAATCAGTTTATACGCACGATTTCACGATAAGAAGATGTTGACGCGAAAAGTGAAGCTTTGCTCGGGAAATACCTTGTTCGCCGACAAATTGCACCTAATTTCTTGTTACAGTGCAACAAGACATTGTACTCGCCTCGTCGGTTTCATGACGTCCGGTGCACTTTCGTCTGACGATTTTATATGAAACTTCGATCGTTTATGGGGCATTATACTGCGGTGTAACGCTTTGTAACAACAATTTAGAGACCGGACGCAAATTGGCGGTATCATACCACTGATACCGTTTATTCAACGTCGTAATAATACACCTGACGACTTTGCTCGTCTACCGTCATAATTAAGGGCAAAACATCGTGCTGAGATAACACTCACCTGCGGCCGACTATTTCGCACGATCGATCGATCCGATTCTCGGACGAGATTAAACAAATAAAAGTACTCACCTGTAACAGAAAACAAGTAATAATTAGATAAATATATGATATATCGTATACAGGTTAAATTAATGAGAAGTGTGTATTATCTAAGATAAGTCGATACCTATATTGGTTTTATCGAAAAATATCTTAAATGAAATATGTTGCATTTCAAGAGTCTGATCGGACCGACGCGATTTTAATTTCTAATGTCTTACATTTTCTGAGATATCGAGGTGACTGAGTTTTTTTAATGACACCGTATGTTATAATATTATAGAGTTCATCCAGTTGGATATTCGCTAGAAAAAGATATTTATTTATTCATATCGAGAAACCATTAGTTTGGCAGATATTTTAACTTTTATTTGTCAATTTTAACGTATGCACATATAGATATAAAATGTTTTTCTTATTGTGAAAATATCGTAGAAATACACAACTCATAAATTCTTTATAATTATTCGAACGATTTGAAAGATCATAATGTCATTGTATTTGTTAATATCAATTTGACAATATTGTCAATGTTCTAGGCCACGAATGTATAACATTCGTTGTATCGACAGCAATTGTTCGCTGATATAATTATCATGTCCGATAAGATAATATTTTTCACCTTAGGCAATGTTAAATGTTTGTAATCTGATTAAAAAAGCTCGCTAACATTTCAGAGAATTTCGTGCGAATGTAATCATGACTGGTAAAATTACGAGTGACGACTAAAATACTCGTAATTTCATGAATTCCGGTTGGCAAACAGATCCTTCTTGAAGGGCGTTTCATTTGAAACTCAGCACACATTCAATTAGTCAAATGTCAGAACCATCTGTAACGTGGCAGGAGACAGACTAATAATTCCAAAAGGATCGGTACATAGTAATAATTCAGCAAATTTCAATTTTTAGTTTGCTCAACAGCATTTTCATACGAAATTGAAAGATTTTCGTATACGTATTAAATGAAATTAAAATAATTCATTCAAATCTCAAAAATCTGATTGACAGAGAATTAAGTGGAAACACGCGTGTCATAATAAAATTCTGCCAAGGTAACGAGGATATTGATTACAATGCGGAACCCTGGAATTTCTTTAAATTCAATAAAGAATTGTATTTTTAAATCGTTGTTTCAACATCCGCCAGTCGAACGCAGTAAACATCGTGCAAAGGGCAATAAATTACACTTGCATTTGAAATGTATGCAGATGGCGGGAGTAAACTTCAACGGTAAAGTTTAAACGATATAAATTAAAAACGGAAGAGGCAATTTGTATCGACAAACACATTATTGTTTTAAATTAACCACGTTCACACGCAGTACCACGAGATTGACGAAATTTGCTCGTAAATAGAAACAACTGTGAAAGGTTGTTCCCATTATTTCCTTGGATATCATGAATAAATATGAGCTCTACCTACGGTACCGAAAATGCCTCTAGAAACACGCAAGAGAGAATAGCAGATGGATGAGCGAAATAAAAGGAGCCAAGAGAGTCGTCCCCTTTGGCAAAGATTTAGGGTTCAGGAACTGTAGAATTTTGCTAACAATATTGCGTTGGACGATCTTTATTGCATAGACTGAAAGGGAAGAACAACAACCCTCGATCACAGGACGAGATTTCATCCACATCAAATGTAATTGAGGATTTAAGCTGGCGTTCTTTAACCGAGAATATCTAAAGCGATATCCCGATTGATAGGATCACACGAAACAATCTTACAGAAGAATTGTCCCAAGATGGATATCGTCGCGAAGGAGAAGAAAGTATTGTCAGAGCACAGAAAGAGATAGTTGTCATCTCGTTTGACTGACGAAACAGATAAAAGGGTACGTTTCCAGGGATTTGAACCAGAAGCAATTCGACCGATTCAACAGATATGAACATCTTCAAAGCGAGCCGGGGGCCAGGGCATCTTTTAATTTCTTTTGCATCGGCCAATCTCTTCTGTAAATACAAAATCGTTGGAAATTGAAAGGACCCGGTGCAGGACTGCTGTGTTCATACCGGGAATTAAAAGGCAAATGTTCTTTTTATTTTTCTAGACAAAATTCAAGGGGATCACTTCGTACAGTCGTATGTTATCTCTAGACTGCGGATATCTATGGAAATTCATCTTTGTACGAACATAACTGAAAGAATAGCACACAAGCGGAAAATCATTTCGCCTACTAAATATTGGAACGAGTATCGCGATACTTTGATTATTTTATAAACGTTTTTCTAAATATTAAGCGCGTTCTGCGCATTTGTACTCCTTCGAGTTTCCCATAAATGCGTAAAAATTAACAGTTTAGTTATCCTATCTCTATCAAAGATATTGCGTTTAAAAGTACAAAAATGTTCTTCGAAATAAATAATTTCCAGCGATAGACGATAAAATGTTTTTAAGTGAGGATCGTGTATGGTTATGCGTGTGACTAGTTGTACACAAGTTACAAGAAAGCTTACATACTTGCAAATATGTAGCGTGGTCTGTCATAGAGCCCAATTATGGAAAAACAGAGTAACCGCAAAAAGCGTATAAAACGAGTTTCTTCGTACGTTTGAATAATTTGATCGACGACCTGATTTAGTGTAAAATTACAGTAGTGTACAATATTTCGTTTAAAGGAGTCAGTAATACGCTTACTTAAAATGTTAATGGTTGAAACTGTAGAAATTTACGACCATTTGCCACGAGAACTTTTCTTTAACATATACCGCGTTCTTCCATAATTGAGCAACAAGTATACTTGATACAAGTAATATTCAGAAAATTCTAATATTTTACCAAACTATTCCATTTCTCTGCAACGGTATGCCAATCATTTATTCTTTTATCGCGTGTATTTTTTAATATCGAAGCTTACGGTGTTTCTTATGGGCAGATTTAAGAAGGCTTTCTTAGAATACGACAACTCGAAACCATAAAGTTAGACAATTTTCTCAACGATGATAAAGAAAATTCGTATGTTGTAAATCGTGTTGCTCAGATGTACGCGTAATTTATGAGACGATCCAACGAACAACCTCGATAGAAAACGTAGAAAACTTTTCGTCCAACGCCCACGTCATTTGTTACACTGACGTCTTACAAGTCAATCATGGCTATGTTAACGAGAGCCTGGAAGATTAGCCGTGCTTCGTGAAGGACGTGCAAACCAAGACTGGAGTTGACCGCGGGATCAGTTAATCCCGGATTGATCGTTTTCCTGTTCCTTGCCGACATTGTCCATCGACTTTGCGTTTGATATAGGATCTCTTATCCCTTTGAGCACCCTCTTCTCGATAAAGCTGTCCGCCACGAGTTCGATTAGGTGCTTGCATAGTAGGATGTCGAGGGTGGCACGATAGTTGAACTAGTGTTATGAATGTGTTTGCCTGCGAAAACACGTGCTCCTCCGTGTGTTGTTCGCACGTCGAAAGGGTCGTAATTACGTACACGATGTTCCACAGCCAGAGAGAAGGATGCTTAGACAGGAAATTGATTTTAGCCTGTTGTCAATGCGATAAGGCCACGATGGGTGTTAAGTTCGTTAACGCGCATTACCAGCCAAAAATTTCCAACTATATCCGAATTACAATTATATCGAATCTTGTGTTAATTTCGTTATTTATTTGAGATTAATGACAAATATATTAATAGCGATTTACCGTATTTTCATCGATTTTCTGCAAAAAAGATCTGTCAGATTTTCTAATTTCTTTAATTTTTCATTTCATTCTTCCTATTTACTTTAACTTTTCAATTATCAGATTCTTTTAATTTTGACAAAATTATACGTTAATATCTTTTTAAAGACCTTTCATTTCTATGTCTGGCGATTCCAAAGTTTAAGATACGACACGTGCATGTAAGTTTCAATTTCAGCGAGTGGAAATTCGAGGAAATTAAATATATTTTAATATCACGGATAATATGTTTAGCCTATAATATTGGTATTAATTCTGACATTTATAACCCGTACTTTTCAAATTACTTGTAACAAATTTTGTATATATTCTTCGTACAATGTTATGTACAAATGCTTTCTAAATATTAAGGACTACAACTAGGACGATCACAACTATTTCGCTTGAATATACGATTATGAAAAATGTCTGTGCAGTATCCTCCAAGCTATTTATGTCGACCACGGCTTTCTTCGCCATACTTCCACCAGAAATATTCTCCGATTTATTTCACTCTAGTCATATTTCTACCTCTTTCCCTAAGTACGCTATAATTCTCCATAAAAACGATTAAAGCACGATTAAAATTACCGCGGAAAATACTTCAAATTCTCCCACAACATAAAGCTACAAATTTCTCGTTCAAAGATATGAAATGACAAATATTCGAAGTATCCTTTCAAGAAGGATACCTCGTTCTCGAGGAGGAACTTCGCTGGTCATCGAAGCATTGAAAAATGTAATGTCGCGTATGTCAGCAAATTTCTCTTTTTCTTTTTTTTTTCACTCCCCTGGGAATCGTAGGAAGTGCACAGATGGCAAGCACGAAGTTTTCTTCAGCCTGCCAACTTTCTCACACGTGGATATTTCCGCGAGGAAAGTCGAGCCACAGATACGATGGTAGTCGCGGTTGGCACACAAACAGCACATATTTCTACAGCTCTATAGGTGCAAGAAAGATCGTCGTATTACTGATACGAAGATAAATTTTGATTGTTCGAACCTCCTTTTACATTCCATATAACGTGAAAAGATCGATCAATCGGATCGCTAGTGCTGGACCGAAATTCGAATGTAAACCTTGTACTTGCCGGACGATTGCCTCGTTTAGGACAAGACTATTCGGGTTAGGCAACGGTTTCTCGTTCTGCTTAATGTAATTGCTCCCTTCGTTTTGATCATTGGCGCTGATTATTCGTTAGAATTAACTATTCCAAGGATGTTATAGCGATATAAAAGAAGATTATCCTTGTAAGTCTTTTCTTTATCTACACGGTAATCCTCACTGCAGAATTACAGATATAGGTAATTCCCTAAAGAATTAAACACCGCGCCAGATACTCTCGTTAGAAATCATATACCTACACATATATCGTATTATAAGAAAGAGGAAGGAAATAATTTTCGTCAAAATAATTTTTCGAGATATTTAGAGTTTAATTTTTACGTTATTACTAGCGCGACACAGTTGTAAACTTAATATACTAAAGCCAATTACGAGTTCGTAAGAAGATTTCTGAACTTTTAAACAAAATTTAGCAGAAAGTTTTGTTGGATATCATCGATTTTGGTGAATACCTTCGGGACCAGAAATTCAAGACTCTAGATTCTTCGTCCTAAGGGCGCGATATTAATTAACAAGTTGAATAACTAATAAATATTTATGTCGTATAATGGAGAATCAAATAGAATTATAGTTACAGCTTGTTTCTGATCCGTGTTTAGTCAATGAGAAGTTAGTAAACAGAGGTCGAGGTGAGCGTAATCTTGTGATAGGCAATGCTCAAGTCTAATTAACGTCGTTGATCCAGAGAAATTAATCTCATACAGTTCACTTGAAACTTCGCTTCAGCTTACAATTTGATGGTAACAATTAGGTTGAGTTAAACTGTACCTCGAACGATTCTTAATTATCGTATTACGCGATTATTTCAATCAAGAGCACAATATTACATCGTCGAGGTCTCCTCGTACAATAATTTATCGATTAATAGATTTCTTTTTCACGATTTTCTGTCAAATAAACCAATCAAATATCTTGCAATTTGTAACATTTCATTTTGCTTTATTATCGAGCTTATTGCTCTAGAGTGCCAGGGAATTTATTAATACTAATAACTCGTGACGTATCAAATTTCATCAATAATAGTTCGACTGTGCGAGAGAGTTCTGACATCCAATATCGAAATAATTTTGCCTTTGGTAAAAAAAAATATGTCTGCCTTTGTCGACAGTGCCTGATCAAATTAGTCAATTTGTTCGCGGCTCTTCGACTCTTTGAGCAAATAACGTAAAATATTACAGAAAAACATCGCCATATTTCAACGCCTAATTCTTTCTTTGATCGGCGTGCATTTCCGCGCTACAAGAAGCTTCGTTCATTAACTTTGTACCATCGCGTGTACACTGTACACTGTATTTTTTCGTAAAACGAACGCCCATTGGAACGAGTAACCGAAAAAGTTCTCTTGGCGCACAGGAACGACCGGGGAATCGCGAGAGAAAAGTTAGAAGTTAAAACGTGGCTTGTGTTCCGCGAGTGACACGTGGAAGAGGAAAAATTACCAGAAGCTACGTGACCGTACAAAACTATGCAAATTGACAAGAGATTGTCATTGTCGAGCAGTGGTTCAAGTGTCGAGGATTTTCCCCGAGGATTTCTGGTCGCCTACTCAAAAATTCCAGGGAGATCGCAGATATCTTCAACGACTATGAAACGATCTTCTCACTCTTCATCTTTTTCTATAGGCTGCGATGTAGCGTCAAAAACATTCAAAATTCTGGATTAAACTTTCATTCATTTAACTTGCGTTGAAGCAATTTCTACAGAACAGTGAAAAAGAAATCTTAAATTGAAAGTTATTCTGATGATCTTTCCACGACGAGTGGATTAACTTTTGAATGTATTTCGATGTTTAAAAATACAGAAAAAAATGTGAAACTAAAAATTTTGGCAGGTTTAAAAAAATGTTTAAAAAAATAAACTTTAAGGTGCTATAACAACTATTTAAATAAACATTTTTTCTGCCTTTGTTTAGTTCACTCAGAAGAAAAATATATAATAATTTAATCCTTTTTTGGTTTTTTTGTTTCAGTCAAGAATTACGAGGTGGATCTTTCCCGCCGATTGAAGACTGCAGCAACAAGACGCCCATGAAATAGGCTTAGAAATTTGTTATAGTTTTCTTTTTTGCTTAAAAAAAATTTTTTTTGTATTCGTTAAATATATAAAAAACCGTACCTCAAAATTCAATGACTTCATTTCTTCCTTTCCCTTCTAAAAAAAATCACAAAAAAACACTGTTTTGGAACATTCTAATTCAGGACACCTCCTTAACAGTTCCTGGAATTTATAAGTTTTTAAAAAGACATGCTCAAAGATAATCCCTTACTAATTCGATGTCTAAATTTTCGTGGATTACCATCAATTACGACGATGGAAACGTTTCATGCTGTTACTCTCATCTTGAAGATTCAAGAAATTCGTTGTCATAAAATTTAATACGTATTACTTTAATTATATGCATAAAATATGAACACGAGGGCGCAGGCGATGTTTGTTCAATTTTAGTACATTGTTAAATCTTCAGAGATTACATTCGTTGATTTTAATTCAGACAATTTCCACCAATTTGTCCGAAATTCCTACGATTGTTGATTTTTTTCTGCTATATGAACTTAGAATATTCGAAGAAACGGAAGACTTTTCCTAGAAAGAAGGTTCCGATCGAACCTCGTAAATCATCAAACTCGTGTTTATAAATTAGGAATATAGCATCGTTTGGAAGAAATCTCCTGTTATTTACTTTCTTATAATCTTGGTCTGATAATTTGCACATCTGTATAGACAATTGTATCGTGTAAAATGTCAATACGTTGAAAGTTATATCCAGAAGTATTTGCACTGTCAAGTGTTTGAAAGTGGAAGCACATGCAGAACGTTGGAAAGTATTTGCATACGGAAAGTGTGTACGTATCTAAAACATGTTTCGAGATGGCGGTTGCCACGGAAGGAAGAGGAAATTTCAGAGAAATCTCAAAACGTAGTAGGAAAGCGGAATATGAAGAAGAAGAACATTTCGAAGGGAATACGATCGTTCTTTCGTATAAATAACATTACGCAACTATTTATCAACCAAATCTTTGATTCTGAATCGTTTATTTGACAAAAATCCTCGATAAATGCATGCTTCGTTTTAGAATCAAGTTCTATTCGTCGAACAGTCTTAATGAGTTGGATCTATTCAAACGATAGAGATTCTTGAAAATCTTGTTGATTAACGTAGAGATAAAAGAGTGAAGTAAATGGCAAAAATATTTTCATTCGCATGTAAACATTTGTTTAATTAAGCTTTGACGAAGCTTGTAAACAGAATAAATTACTTGTAAGTAAACGAACATTTTTTTCTCATATTACGACAATTTTTATGAATGTATGAATTTCAAGCAAAAAGCAACATAACGTTGCGTTAATGTACTCATAACCGCTAAAATGATTTTACAAAATGGAAGAAAAGTATATGACATAAATTCTAAATGCGATAAAGCATGACAAATATTTTTTAATATCTCAATATACTATCCACTTTTACAATAGAACTTACCGAAGAAACAAAATGATGTATTCAAAGAGTTCCTACAGTTAAATCCCGGGATAATCTCCAAGCACGAGAAGCTACAAAGTGCTTTGCACACAAACAGCAGAAATAAGTTTGCTGCTTTACGGAGACAAGTACATTTTAAATAACTTTGAACATTCCAACATCTTATTAACCCTTCCATGCTGTACCGACACTCTACATTTACGAACGGTATGAATTAACATATGTCGAATAAAGCAGGCTTTTACTTTCAGTGCATTGCATATTTTTTTACAAAATTCTTCGAAAAAAATGTTTTTCTATTAACGATCGGCAAAAAATAATTTTTCTTACGGGGTTAAAAAACATGGAATTCTAAAAGATTTAAAAAAGGTTTAAAAAAGAAAAAAATGATACAGTCAGCAAAAAGCTTGTAAAGTTAATCTTCGGATAATCTCCAGGCTCCAGAAGCTGTAAAATATTTTCTACACCTATTGCATATGAAAAGATAAAATTCTAAAGTCGCAAGAACGAATATGTTCTTGGCTAATTCCTTCGACTAAACCGGCAAAGTACAAACTTTTCTCGTCGGATGAAAGGATTTATCCAAAAAAACGGCCATAACGATGAGCGTTGTGAAGAGAATGCAGGCCACCTGCCAATACAGCAATCTACGGAAGAGAGTGAGAAAGACGGATGTACCATGAATGTTTCAGTCCCTGTAAGTGTCTCTCGCCACGACTGCAGAAGCTGTTTCAAATTTAACAACGCGTCTCTAGTTTTAGCTTCTCTATCATACACGGTCGATAACATCGCTTCTTAGCGTACACGTGAACACGATCTCGTTGAATGTATGAATGCGACGACGTAACAATGGGAAGAAATAAAAGAAGAAGGTATACTACGTAAAGCTGATCACGCAAGACGTGATAAGTATCCTAATTTTCTGATTTTCTCATGTTATTTACTATGTATAAGTAAAAAGACGAACGACCTATTCAATGCAAACATATGAAACTTTCGCCAACAGGTGACCAATTCACCAAGTTCTATGAAAATAACTAACAGTATACTGTTATACCAAATAAAAAGCATGACATTTATGTTTTTCCCCTACGATGCTCTAAACGATCTATAAACAGTGTTAAAAATCGTGAAACAACAACTCTGGATACATAAAAATTCCTCTATTCTTCTGCTAAGCTTAGTCTAACAAAGAGTATATTCTCTTTCCAAAAACACTATGTATTGGGTTGTCCGAAAAGTGTCTTTCTTTCGCAAACATGTTTTTTACAACAGTGCACCTTCATAGAAACGTGAAACCAAGTCTGTGAAATGTTTATCTCAACAGAACAAAATGGATCGTACGTAATTCGACAAAATAATATAAAAAACCTGCGTCTATTGTTTCCTCATAAAACAAAAGAAACTTTTCGGACAACCTACTATCACGCTTAATTACATTTAAATTACAATTGTCTTTCTCAAAATAAGTCTATCCAGCAGCTGATACTCTGGCATCGCCACATTATCAACCTCAAGAAGTCCGGCATCTTGCAAACCACTCTCAGACGTTTTCAAGCGAAGCTTAGAGCAATTAAAACTTCAATCATATTCTCGGTCTCTGAATGTTTGCCTTAACTTACGAGATCTCGCTTCAGGCTTCTAGGACTGAAGACCATGATGCGTCTGTGTTTCTTGATGAGTTTGCTGAGCCTCTGCGTTCTTTGAGCACAAGTTAGAGGTTTGTCGGATACATGGAAATCATCCTGCATTTCGTCCTCGAGGTCCTCCATGCTCTTTTCCATCGGCGGACTGTGTCTCGGGGTCACCGTGCTCAGCGGCACCACTTTTGCGATCAAACTTTCGCTTCTAACGCTCCACGTGGACGCGCCATACCTTTTCATGTTCATCAGATCGCCTATGCTATCTCTCACGTACAAATTTCCCAGTTGGAGGTTCGCTCTTGACAAAGCTGGCGAATGTGGAAGGGACTCGGAGCATTTCTCCGTCGATCTAATCACATCTGGTAGCACCGGTTTACACTGCAGCTTGTCCAAGTCCGACAAAGAAGATCCACGGCGAATTCTCGACTTTAATAATTGATTCTTCTTGGCTATTTGTTCCTTCTCGCGATGCACGCTCTTTGAAGACAAGGAGGACTTCATCGCGAATAAGCCTGCTTTCAGAGGGAATAGTAGAGCCCATTCGGTGGACTTTTCACGAGCCTCCATTTTGATTTACTTTTTCTTCCTATTTGTATATCGAACAGTTTCGACGATTCAACGATCGACCGTTGATATAAAAAAATTGTAAAACGGACAACAATATTATTTTCGTCGATTATAAAAAAGTTTCCAAAAAATGTACCAAACGTTGGTAGAAAAAAAAGAGTAGCGAAATTCGTTGGTGCGCAATTTCTACGATATTTGCAGATCCTGTTCACAGAGCCGTGACGTGTAGTTACACGCAGGATATCATTATCCACGCGATATACCGGCGCGGCATCCGGCGTGCCGCTTAAGCCCTTCCGGTCAGACCATTATCAAGCTTCGGAAGTTGGAATTTGTAGAACGCCGTTCTGCATTCCAGCCACGATTGTTCGATAATTTTCCAACGAGTTTCGTCTTCCAGTATACAACAAGCTCCGCGAAACACTTTCGTAATGCAACATTACCATCGAACAAGACAGCAAACACAGTTCATTGTATCGAAAAGTTCTCCCGAGAAGATCCTTTTACCCCGTTAAATACACTACACGACCATCGATCACGTAAATTTCACTGATTATCCTTTGCGAAACGGGACGTCTTTGTTCGTCGAAATCGATGAAACACGAGGAACGAAGGACGAGAGAATAAAGAACATCCTGTTTCTCGCAGCAGCCCGATCAGACTCTGTGACGGATCGTACGGGAATTAAGGCAAAGGAGGTGGTCAGCCCCTGACGGACCTCTTGGTGATATTTTCACTTAAGTTAACACGACCCCCTGTGTAGATGTTCCCTTTGCGGGAGCTATCGGCGATACTTCCGTCTAATAAAAGCCTAATAACGATCGATAGTGTCGCTGCTTCGGCTTTCACTCTTTTCTTCGTCCTCGATGTGGATTCTTCCGTGCGTTTTTCAAAATACGCTACTCGAAGTACGCTGATAGAAAATATACTTTCCTGCCTCGTTGGTAGATGGTTTCACGTTGTCATCTAATACGCTACTGAAGGATACCAAGTTCGTTCGCGATGACAAGTGGCAACGATGATAACGAAATAGCGGGAGACGAGACCTTGGCGGTGAAGGTGATACCACTAACTCTAGGCTGCCAACTCGATATACGGGCTTCCGATTGCGGTTAGGCCGACTGGCCTACATAGATTGCGGCCCTACGAGGTCCTATCGCGGTAAAAGAAACGAGCCTCTGCAGGGAAGATGGCAGGAACGTGCCTAGCCTTCGAATGCAGATTCGTACAGTTTCTTTTCACAAGGTTCATATAGCTATGTCTTGACCGTTTCTTTTTACTTGCTTCTTTTTTTTTAGAAACGTTTGCGATTATTTTACCGATAAGTGACTGCTGGATACAATTATCGGATATAGCGAATCATACAACTGGAGAAATTATTTTAATGTGTTATCTTCTGTCAATTTCATAGTAACATCATAGTAACGCGACTCGGACGAGAATAATTGAAAAGTGAGTCAGTTCTTAATATCAACTGATAAAATATCTTATGAAATATTCACTTGTTATATGTACGAGACCTTCCAAACGTCGATGTTGCTAATGTTAATACGAATACAATTTATTTAACAATCCATCGCCACGTATCTGTAATAAAGAAATCTTTAAAATTGAAAAATTCTGACGAAATTCGAACAGGTCTTAAAGAAATTGTACGAGAACATTGTGACCTACGAATACGTAAAAAATGGAGTAATATCGCGAAGATCTAGTCGGTCTGGGAACCACCTTAGTGGTTCGGACAGGATGAAGTATAAAAGTAACGGTCACTGATGTCTACAGTGAGCTTTTGTAAATCGCTTTAGTACTATCGCAATTAACAAAAAGACTCGTCCGGCTTAAAGCTTCCCAGATAAACGGTTGTTTCTTTTACAGTAGAAAAATCAAGAGACAAAGTGGCCATGCGTTTAGCTTTCGCGAGATAAGCCGACAAATTTCACCGCAAAGAAGCTCTTAATTCGTTAAGCTGCAAGGGATAAGATTTTAAGAATTTAGCGAAATGTAACCACTCGAGGAAAAAACGATACGTAAATGTTGACACAGATAGCTCGATTTAATTCTTTTATCCGCGCTATTTTAAATCGCGTTTGGGCGTACGGGGATAATTTCAGACCTCGGTTACTATTTTCATGACAGAAATATGACAGATTAAAATAAACTGATTATTCTGCAAATATTTTTATATGATTGCTGTAGATGTTTCATACAGACGTCAGAAACCAAAGTATTACTAAAAAATAAGATAGAAGCACAGAGTACGTAGCGTTCAGTTTCAAAATTCTTTAAAATTCTATCCAATCGAAAACATGATAAACAATTATTAAAAGTTAGAAATGTTTTATCTCATAAATAAATCATTTGCTATTTCTCTGGACTTTGCTTTCTAGGTTCCTCTAAACCACTTTGTATTGTTTCTACATCAAACCGATACATTCCTCTCGTCTAATCACAAATTACGGTCTAAATAGAGCAATTAAATCTCCGAACGCGATATAGGCTACAATAGCAATAATAGTAAGAATAATAACATGACGTAAATATAGAGAGCTTCACGATCGATTTGCAGAAAATGTAAATGATATTCGCAAAGTGTAATATGATGCTGGAATGCTGGCTGGCTCCGGTGAAAATTTTCGCAGCCGGACCATGCGAGCAAACAATCGGCTTCGTCTCAGCATGCGTTACCACGAGGAATTTACATTTTCTATCGTGGAGGCGAATTTCTCCGTGGTATATATACATATATCGACTGCGATGGCTCCCAGGAGCGCGTCAGGTGCGTACTTAGGGTGCCACGATTGGGTGACAAGGTTGCGTTAATGGAAGTTTCGTGTCGCAGCTAGTTAACCGTTAACCCATCTCTTGTCCCCTCGATGAGCGACGTATTTTTAAGGCAGCGAGAAGGCCGATAAACGTACCCTTTACTCCGGCAGGGATTCCTTTCCACGCAATGGGATTCGATTCACGAGCTCTTTTCTCTTTTTTTTCTCTCACTTTTCTCCCTCGTTTATTCGTTCCGAGAGATTCGCATTGAGAATAATCGCATTGAATTCGCTATTGTAACTTGTCTCTTATTCAGGATAGTTACGCCTCTTCCGTGTGTGTCTATGTATGTGTGGGTATTTGCGCCAACATAATCTCGTATTTCTTCCCGAAGGTTCCCGATAAAACACTAATGAACATTCATTGTTCGTTTACAACGACTGACACCGATAATAGCGCGACTGTTATTTCTGCCGTGATATCACGACGTATTATTCGTAATTTATGCATCGGTGCGCCTTTGCTTTCTGGGACGTGTGTAATATTCGGTGACTAATGCTTGTTCGTGGTTCATGAAGTGCTTTTTTACACTTTCGTACGATGAAATTAAGCAAGTTTTAATTTAATTTATACTGATACAATTATTTATATTTATATAAGTTTTTAAGTCGTTAAAATTATTTATAGTGGTTAAATTAAGGGTTTCGTTAGTTTCTAACGCTTCGATATCAGATAGCATATCACTCGTCGATTCAAATTCATCTACGTACGTATAACTTGTGCTATCCCGTGAACTACCGATAAGGATCAACGAATTTGTGGCAACCTTCTAACTGACAACGAACAATACGACCTACACGGGTGATAAAGTACAGAACCCATAGATGCGATCTCGAGATCGATAAACGTACGTGACGAATCGATGCAAGATAATAATTGACAAGGCTATTGTTGCAACAGCGAAGGACTAGTAAGAAAAATGCGGGTTGCCGGCATGAAGCGCTACATTTTTCGGAAGGTCGCCGTTTAGGTCATTGGTTAGCGCCTCGGTGTGACGGAAAGTCATTTTCATTTTGTTTAAGATCTGTATATCTATTTCTATAGCAACTTCACTATTTCAGCATAGTGGATATCTAGGACTGTTTGCCAATCTATACTATTATCTATACGGTATCTTATAAAAGTCCTCTTTCATTGAAAATTCCATACTTTTTAATATTATTTAGTAGTCTAGAATTAATAAAACACTTCTCTATATAACAGTATTCGTTTTGAATACCTAAATCAAAATATGATTTACTTACCCGCAGCTGCATTACTATTTGGTTATACGCCCAATGCCATCGTTGCCTTGATGTCATCTCCGGTCGTTCTTTCAATTGTGTAGGCACTGAAGCAGCTCCAACCATCTCGAGGAGTTCCTTATCTGGTGGTGGCTCGGGTGGACTCCTCGGTGGAGTATCCATTTGAACACTTTCTTCTAAGGATGCTTGTTTTGTTATGCTTCCTGTAAATAAAGAAGCAAGAACATTAATATATAACTTTTATCATACACATATATATTCGCAAATATATTCACAAAAATATAATAAAATACAGAATAAAGAATAATTACCACGTGGACTTTCGGTATGCGACATCGGTGGCGTAGTTTTGTACGTGTCCACCAACGAGTCTTCCCGAGAGTCACGAAGCATTCCGTCATCACCTCGCTCGTACCTTCATAAATAAACATAAATAAACATTCAATATATACATATACGTATTAATATATGTCAATAATTCTATATATTTTTAAACAATTCTAAATCCATTGCATTACCTTTCAAGAGACTCGTCCCTCATCTTATAATCGTCATTCACCGCGCTGCTCAAGCTGACCTCTGGTTCCTCTATAGATTCTTGGTCCTTGAAGTATCCACGCGAATAGCTCTCAGTTCTGGAAACGGGCTGAAGAGCACTGACGTTTTGTTCATAGCTACCTCTCGTTTGGTACGAGTCTGTCCTGGTGAGAGGCGGTTTGAAGGTATCTTGCGTGATCGATGAGAAGGAGTCTTTTCTTGGAGGTTGCGCGTATGAACCTCTTCTGCTGTACGATTCATCGGGGAAGTGGTCGGAGGCGTAAGAATCTCCTCTGTTTAATTTTGGTTTCTGAGAATGCTGGCTGTGCTGGGAAGAATGTTGACTGAGTTGACTTTGATGCGATAGCTGCGAGTCTTTTCTCTGTGGTTCCTTCGGTATGATTTCTGGATATTCCTCGTCTTCGATAACTTCCTCCTGACAGGATTCAGTTCTCGTTAATCGTTTTCCATTAGCTCCTGTGTGAACCATTGCCGTCACCGTCATACTAGTTGGAACGTGGTTGGCTGTTACGTGATTAACCATCGTTGTCGCCGGCTGCGCCGTACTTTGCGGAGATTCGATCAAAGTAGGGCCAACGGAGCTAGAGTCAGCAGCTGTTGAATAGTCGCTACTGATTCCTTTCTTCTGTGGAATGCTACTAATTGAACTCACGGCAGTTTCGATAGACTCCTTTAATTCGTCGTCCTTAGACTCCAAGGAATCTGTATGTTGTTGTACGAGTGGGCTAGGTCCACGTTTCTCGAACTTCTTTCTTCTCTGTACACCAGTCGAAGATATATCCTGACTTTCCTGAGGGGGAACGTAATAGTCTGACTCGCTCGACTGATATCCGTTCGTTCTCGTCTGACCTCTAGGCGTAGTTACCGACAACTCCGGAACTTCGCTCGTTCTTCTTTCCGTGCTGGTAACTGGACTCTCTTTGTAACGTTCCTTGAAGGGTTCCTGATAAGAATCAGGATAAGACTCTTCGTATTGATTATAAGGCTCTTCATACTGATTCTGATAGTCATTTTGATACGATCTACTAACGGTTTCCTCTTTGCTATACGGCGTTTGATAGTCAACGTAGTCCTTTTGTGGTCCTGTTGTGGTATAAGTATCGCCGTAATTACTTTGTGACGTAATGGGTACCTGAGTGTACGGATCCTGCTGGTTGTAGGTATCTTCGCTGTAAGTATTTTGGCCATCCTCCTTATATATATCCTGAATGTATGTGTCTTGATCGTAGATTCGTTGACCGTACATTTCCTGATTGTACGTATCAGGATAAGCCCTTTGATAATCAGTCGACGTATTTATATTGTACTCAGAATCGTATTGCTCTTTCGGGTATTGATTGTATTTATTTGTCACGTTATTTTGGTCATATACGCTCGATGTAGAGACGCTGTAACCGTCGTATTGCTCTTTATACGTATCTTCCCAGTAAGGTTTCTTCCTGTCCTGATATTGTACGTTATTCTGATCGTAACCCTTCACCTGATAATTATCATCTATTATCCTATCTCTGCTTGTTTTCCTGTATTGATCGTTTGGTTGGCTAGTGTATTGATCATTTGGCTGACTCACGTTCGGATATATCATATCTTCATACGTATTCCGATAAACCTGGTTATTCTGTTGCGGGTAAGGCTCTTGATACTCGTCTTTATACGAGTTTTGTAAATACTGTTGATCGTACCTATCCTGTGTCTGTGGCTCTTGACACGAACTAGTATACTGGTCATCGACCTGGGGCATGTAACTGGACCCGTATTGAGTTTTGTCAGGCGCGTGCATTTGGACGTAACCTCTTTCCTCGCTATATATACTGTCAATATAGGTATCCTGAGGTAAATTATCATGGCTGCGATAAGCGTAATTGTAGTCCTGGTTGTAGTCAGGCTTGTAGTAGCTCTCCTCGGAAGGAGTTCTAGTCTTTGGCAGTTGCCTGCTCGGTGTGGCAGGTAGAGAGACAAGTTTACGATTGATAACAACATTGCTTGGCTTTGTTGGTGTCGGAGGTAGTTTCTTTCCAGTGCCTTCTGTTCGAGACGGCGGTCGTTGTTGCGGTTGAAGCGGTTTTCGACGACGAGTGCTACGACCATTAAAAACGAACACAAAGGTTCGTATTAATATACTTATTTTGGTAATATCGATATAATTGAAGAAAAGGAAGCTGACTGATACCTGTGATTGAGTTCCTCCGATTCATAACTGCGTTGTCGGGTAACTATTGGTCTATAATCGGGTCGATGAATACCGATACTAGATGCAGGCCTCTGTGGAAGCGTTTTTCTATTCCGTTTGTTCTCATAATAGGTGCTAGTTCCTAAATACCATTTCCCTCCGCTATCCCATTGTCTATCTTCGTCGTCTTGACCATACCTGGTGACACATTCAAAATTAAAATAAAAGAAAGATTTAACATATCTTCTATATTTATCTTCTATATTTAAATACTTCATCTATAAATAAAGCAAACCGATACCTTATTATTTTCCCTAATTCAGTTTCTTTTACATCGCGTTGTGCAAAAATACATCGAGATGGAAAGTCAAATAATAGTACGTAATTACTATACTCACCTTTCATCTTGATAACCGTATCCCGTGGTGCTATCGTAATACTCATTGTACCTAATGTCTGTTTGGCATTCAGGATACGTAGCGCTCATTTTCCCCACTCTTCCATCGCTGCTATATCCGTCGGTATAATATGGATGATCATCGTACAAAGTCATCTGTCTTTCCAAAGACGGTCTTCTATGAGGACCTATTTAGATGCAGAAATAAACCGAGTTAAGATCTCTTTTACTATTGTTAGAGAGACGCGTACGTCATAACATACATCGAAAGCACTAATGTATCCATTGTTGGCCGAAAACCAACAGAATATGCTGCTTTACGTCTTACCTCTTCGTCTCGAAGTACTCGTTGTGGTACTTGGATAGTACTCTGTGTCGCTATAGATCCTCGTTTCGTCGACTCTCGTGCCATGATAGTCGTAACCCTCGCTATGCCAACCATCTTGGCTGAAATCACGGGACCGCGATGAGATAAAACCGTAATAATCAGATAGGAGAGATAAAAGCGGAGATGAAATGACCCGCGTTAAATGATGATGTTTGCTGAAAGCATGATACGCTTGGTTAAAAGGCGTCCCCAACAATTCCCTCGAATATTCGCAGCGTCACTAACTGCGCCATGCAAAACTACCTGTGAACGCTCAGTGCATTCTCTTTAACTTATTAAACATCGAACTATAGTATCTTAATCTACGTAATTTCTTCTTTCGTTTCTTCCAATGCTATCCTGTAAATATTGAAATTCTACGTTCTGTTTAATTCTGTCATAGTTTGCGAGTTAATTTTTATCACGTACAGATACAAACGACGATTTCTAATGAATGAACGCGCGAAATATCTCGTTCGAAGCGTTGTATGCAGAATACCGTGACGCGAAATATTTCATTCGTAAATGCAAAAAGGTTAATATGCGACCAACCGTTGCATCGATCTTTTATGTAACAAGTTTAAACGATTTGCAATTTCATCGACGGGATAAAATAAAAATTACAGAGTAAATGTCGAATATGAACAGCTACGAACGATCTACGGAGAGCTGCGACGAACTAAACGATTGCACAAATGTTTCATCGTATGACGAACTATGTGTGTTTGATTCGTGTGCTACGTTTCTGTAAAAGCTGTTTCGATGGTGTTCCAAGGCACAGGGCTGAACTAACGGTGACACGCTAATGAAGGAGATGTTAGATGAAAATGTGTGATCTACGGTTCAAAAATGCGAGTTATACGATAAAAATCGTAGACTTTCTCACGAGACAGAACTGGGGTACTCGTTTCGTACCTGTCCTCGTAATCCCACGTGTGCTTCCGTCGTCTAAATCAGGCAGAAGAAAATAATAAACGTTTTTTTTTTCCTCTTCGAATCACGCGATTCACGACCAGAGTCGTGCACATTGTTTCCAGTTAAGTTCTAAACATTCATCGGATACGACGAATGTACAAAAATCTATTTCGCTAAAGTTAAATGCTAAACTATTTTTTCACTGCACGACCTTGTTATCTGTCATCTTTTAACATCCAGCTATAATTATTCAAGTAAATTTATGTTAATTTTTATTTCAATGCAGTAGCAACGAAATAGAAAGAAAAAGAAGTTGGAGAAAGAGAAAGAAGTAAGTTACTAGTAGCTGTATCACGAGTACTGGTCATTGCAAGTCGTTTCAAAGAAGTTTTATTGTAGCAACTGTTATTTCTGCTATAATGCGCGATACTTTTTATCGATTTCGTGTGTATATTGTGTTTTAAGGCTCGGTAAATGTCAAATACCTGTACTCCTTATAGTGTCTTGGTCTACTATTGTAGAAGAGTGGCTCGGAAGATTCTGAAGTGTGCTGAGACTGATACCTTTGCGGTGGACCTTCTTCGGGATATGGTTCGTCATATCGTGGACTGTGACCCGATCCACCATAGCCTCCGTAATTACTCGGAGCTAGTCTTCCTCCGACTGTAGCTGGAATCTGATGGCATGAACAATCGATAAAATACGGTTCCGCGAAGCACGCTTTCTACGAGATACTATAGACGAGATTTAATCTTTCAACGAAACTTAAATGTCACTTCCAATAGAAATATAATATATTTAAGAAATTTATCTTACGTGCTATATTTAACTGATTTAAAAGGAACGAACTACGGTAGGTTTTCGATGTCTGCGAAACAAATTTTATTCGAGTATTACAAATAAATTAACGTAATGTTTATAAACAACGATTAGAGATAGTGCTTCTATCAATAATTTCTTTGTATAAATTGGATGACGATATTTTAGAATTTTTGTTTCTTAGGCTTCTATATCTTAAATTTACGATATTTCTATATTTTTATTTAATAGTTTATAAAGTAACAATGCTTCAGTCTTTAATCTATTCGCATACTTTCTGCAGCGTTTGATAATTCAACCATGTTTCTGTAGATCCTTTAAATAAAATTTTGTAAAAATATTATTCTTCAAGAAGTCGATAGCGATCTAATGTTATACCTTAAAACGACGAAAGAAATCTCGATCGGCGATTAAAGAGCAACGTCTTTGTGATATCGAGTGATTTCGAATGTTTATAATTGATAAACAGAAATATCGAAGTATGGTTCTAACGATACCTGATGATCGTCCCTCTCGTAGCTATTTTCTCTGGAGGTCTCGAGGGATCTTTGAGGGGTAGCCAATTGGTTGGCAGCGGTACGAAACTGCGAAGCCGAGCTGTTTGCACCCTGTCCGCCGACTGGATAATTCAGATCTGACGTATAGTCCGAATCCTCTGAGTACCCCGCTGAAAGACAATTCAAATGTAATGTTACCGTGGCACAGTGAAAATCTTTCGTTGCACAATCGTGAGACTCGTGTTGTTCGAAAAGAAAATTTCAAATGCAGAGAGAAACAAGTTCGCTAACTGTCGTGCGATTTAACAACCACTTTTTCTTACAGGCTAATTGAAAACACGTTCGGAAGCGAAAAGATTGCTGTCTTAAATAAAATCAAATGTACAAATTGCGTGTAAATGTGTGTAACAATGCAGAGATAAAGTTGCTGAAAAATATCCTAAGATCCTTCTAATCGTGAATTCTTCCGAGGAAGAAAATATCGGGAACGAACCACGATGAGTTTTCCTTCTGTTTGCTGTCCCCAGGGCAGAGAAGATATTAAACGACGATTACCGGAATATTGTACTGGAGAAAGAAAAAGATAATCGCGAACGATATTCGTTTGTCTTCTGCCTCGTAAAGCGTATAATCCGTCGTTTCGATCGCGTTAATTTTAAATGTGCTTCACCGGGAACGAAATTGGTCGATATTGGACGAATCCGAAAATTGAAACTGTGCAACAGCGGGAAACAGAAACGGTTAATGTCCATGCGATTTGATCGTTGTTATCGAGGTATTTGACGTGTCAGGAGAATCATCAGAATTCTCGTTCAGGGGAAAAAGGAGGTCCACAAACGAAGAGGACGAAACAATTGAAAATGAAGTAAAAGGAATGAAACAGGCGGATCGACGGAGATTCCACTACTTGCATGGAACAGAAAAAGAAAGAATTCATCGTTAAACAAACTTTACCATGCCAAGGGTGTAGCGATCATTGATATAGCGACAAATGATTTTTGAACAGGGGCTGAATTTTTAGGGATAAGTTACCGACGATTCTCGATGGTCGATAACCAACAATGGGAGTGGCATTTTGTAGCGTACTTGCTGATTGAAAATATCCACGTGCATACTCCGTGGATAATGCAATTGCAATTGCATAAAGTACTCTTATGGTCGGTGGTCGCAAATAAAACAAGAAAGAAACGAACATCACGCTGGAATCGATTTTTATGCGAAAAGCTGGCAGCGTACAAAGCTTTTGCTACGCTAATCGGAGGTAGCGTTCGAGCGAATTTTGTCTAGAAGCCATAAACAAAAAAGCTTCTGCGAAAGAACTGTAAAAGATAAAAATCAACATGACGATACGACTATATTCGCTCAAAGCTGCGATTATACTTACAACTAAAATCAACGTAAAACGTACTTGTAAATGTGTGAAATTATTATACAATTTTATTTCAATCGAGTTAACATACGCGTTTTATCTGTACGAATTTCATCGTAAATCGACTATATACCGACGTCTTAACAACGATTTAACAAACCCGAAAAAACAACTACTTTTTCCACTGTCCATTTAAACGGAAATCTGTACCATACGTTGGGCTTGTACACGAATAAGAAGATAACGATAATTACACAGTTTATCCGAGTTTAAGTGCAATTTCACAGATCTTTAACGTTCTCTGTATATTCACTAAACAAATTTACCAATTAACCATATCCTACAATTCGAATAGCCCTATATCCACGGCACGGTGTCGGATATATAGAGAAATAAAGAATCGAATGAAATCGTACGATCGATAAATGCGAAATCATATACGTAAATATTCCATCGTTGGTCCGCCTGCGATCTGCAATTCATCCAAACGGAATGATAACGATGATTTGATCGCGGCCAACGCAAAACGCATCGATAGGGGAAACATTCTACAATTATAATCGATGTTCGTGATATTTAGCGCATTAAAAAGGAAAATGAAATTAGCGCAAGTGATGGCGCACAGGTGAATCGCGTCGAGTGTAGCAATTGATCGGGGACGTTCCTCTCGTGTTAGAGAGAATATTCGAATAAAACAGCAGCCACTTAAACAGTGACTTGGCAAGTACTTACAGTGGCCTATATTGTACAATATCTGTCGTCGTGCCTGTTCGGCTCGTGCTTCCTGGTCCATCATGTTGTTCAGCATTTCCAGCTTCCTCTGCAGATCGGCCGCCTCCGTGTTCTCGGGGTCTTTCGAAAAGATAGACATCGGTGGGGAAATGGTTAATCGCGGCTGTCTCGACTGTCTCTACTGTCTCTAATCTGCATCGATTACGTTTTATAGGTACTCGACAATCTGAGGAAAGACGAGGAGAGGCTGCCTCCTCGATTCGTCATCCCGTTATTATCTTACTATTCTCAGGGTGTGATATGTTATGTTCTCTAACGAGCTTTACAAAATGCATGAAAAATCGGCTATACTTGTTTCTTCGATAATACCCCGCACCGAGCGCTAATATGCCGTCGTCTTTGAAAGGAAACTCGTGTTACGCGCTTACTTTGCGCATTACACGCTCCTATCCGACTGAGTATCTACACGTTGCTTGAAAGATAACCATCACCTAAGAAGATCCTCCGAATTACGCTCGAACCGATCATCGTCTAATGTTCTTGATTAATAAGTCGTAAACGCAACACGTTCGACGTTGTGAAAAGTAGTTACGTCCGTAATTACCGTACCATGTCGCCGTCGTTGTTGCCATTGTAGCCTAATTTATTCTGAACCATAATTATATACTACACAGGCATTCGAAGCCGTGTAAATTGACCTGCGGTCTTGCTCGCTTCAGCGGTTTATTAATATCGCATTTGAACGAAGTATGGCTGGCATCGTCCTTTAGAGATTCCATCATAAACGCGTGCGCATCGGCTGGATCTACGTAACCAGCGCTAATTCCACAGCTTAAGAACGATTTATTACGCAACCAGTTGAGTGACTCGCGTCGAAACCCTTTGGCTGACTAGCGTGCTTGAGAAAGCAAAATTACCAACTTAAACCCTAAATGAAAACTACGCGAGCGTACGCTAGAGATCAGAAGTTTCAGACCATCCCCTGCTTCCCTCTTCTTCGGTGAACTGGAAATGAATTGCTACGTGGAAGTTCGAACCGTTTCATGATCGTGGACGCAATCTCAGGGGGTGAATTTGACCTGTTAACCGAAGAGGACGAATAAACTCGTCACTCGAATTATTCATCCCTTACGTATAATACTTTTATTTAGCGATTCCTTCGCGCAACATTTTATTTTTATTAATAATCTATTATATCATATTTGTATAAATACAAGATTGAAAATCGACTGGACTGAAATGAAACTTACTGAAATTATTGAATTAAACTCTGAAATTACTCTCTCGTTTTATGATACAGTTTAATTGGAACCCCCTTATTTTGTGCTTCTATTTAAATTCTGACTTTCTGCGCGTACTTATTTTCGTTTGAATGTTTCTACCTCAAATTGTTTACATTGCAGTTTAATTTTACAAACACACACATCTGCATAAATTAACATAGGTATCGATCGTTGAGTCAACATTATACGTATACTATAGATACTCATTTACTATACTCTAAAACGTAACAGCAAAATACATAAGCCTACAATCAGTCACGCATTCGTTAGTTTATCTAGCTATCGATAAAAATAATTTAGACGTAGTTGTTGTTCGATCGTGGAACATACGATAATATTCTAAATGTTCAATAACGTAACTGCTAGCAGTCCGGTTAAATATGAATGACAAACAGATATTTTACCTTCTTCTTTTCGTGTTCTTGTTGAATTATAAAATAGTACGACTCCTGGTTTCCATATCGTGAAAGTTTCAACATGACGATACAAGGAGAATTAAGAATTTCGATTTCGATTACCTTTCTAGCCGACTCAATTTATTTCCTTATCGTCGATAGTTAGACTCGATGTAACAAGAAAGTAACATGTGCAAGATATATTTAGTCTACCTAGTTTTACTTTGATGATTTGGCAGCAACTTATCGATTACGTACTATTTCTATCGACTACAGAGAATGTAACCTGCGAGAAAAATAGGAACAAAGTAGCAAATAAGTTATAACGTATCTACTAGAAAATATGTAACAAAAGTAGGAAAGAATCGAGAAACAAAGAAATTTCTATCTGTGCAGATTTCTAGACTCTGCCAACTTATATACGCACGTTGTATAGTCAGTAATAAGAAAATATACATAATTTTGTATAAAAATCTAAAAACGAGATTTAAATCGCGATATATGTATGTTAATGCGTTGAATGTAATGTTTATGGGCGTGTTAATGGATTACCATACATTTAGCAATAATCAGTTTAGTGAATTTAATTTGTTTCTTAGAAATACACGGTATGCGTACGTTGTATGATGAAATGTGTTCCAGTCACGCGAATATTACTTTTATTGTTGGCATTCGGGGTCGTATCTCATCAGACAAAATCGATAAAACACTCATTCAAGGAACTTAGCGTTCCGCAAACCTAGATGCGAGATAATGACGAAATCGTGAAAATCGTACTTTCTGTGTGTAAGCATAAAATTTCAAAAAGATCGAACATCCTGATTACACTGATTCATCCTAAACTCACTCTATCGAGTAAAATAGGGCATCTTTTTTTAATCTCTTTGTAGATCGCACACGTGACTGTAAGCTTAATAAAAAATATATAAAGTCATTAGATGAATAATACTTGAACTTTCTCTTTTCTCTTTTACGTTCTACTCGTTTAATAATAAAATTGCCGATCTTTGATACGTTGCACGTAGCTGATTTAAATTTAAAGCAACCTGACAAAAATATATAACATATACGTAATCTTGTTTCTGTTTCAATAACAAGTTACCAGAAATTGCACGTTTTTAGTAAGTAACAAAACAAAAAATTCGACTTTGGTCATTTTGACTAATTCGACAATTCTACGATTAACAGTGTCTCTCCTTACTTTTCGACCGCTTTGAGATAGACAACAAAGAGATAAAAATCCTGTAGAAATGGAAGGACGAAATTAAAGAGCAAAAGCACAAAATCATCAGAAGATAAACAACACCTGATCTTCGTCTTTTCTTCTCAACATTTTACCTCCTTAACAATGCTGCTTCTTAACGTTCTATCCCTTTATTAGCTGGATGATGAAGAGATAAAAATGCTGTACAAACCGAAGAATACAATGCTGAACAAAGGTCTGAAACAATGTCAAGCCTAAGACACCAGCGCCGAGATTACGTTCAATGTTAATGCGTTCCAATTATCCAGGAAAATAATCGCGTCGGCTTATCCTTAAACACGATTAAGCAAACGAACTGTTAATGAACGTTAAGGACGAAAACTGCGGAAGCCCTTCGCAAACCGAAGAGACCGTCTAAGGAATCCTAATCCCTCGGTTCTCCGCAAAAATCTCTCGTAATAATATCAGATATGTAATACGGCCGCACGAGCCCATTAAAGTCGGATTTGAAGCAAGCACAGAGTAAGGTGAAAAAAAGGAAAAGACGAGGCTGCTGGGACTAAAAAGGATGAAGAGAAGAGGAGTTGGAGTGGAAAAGCAGACGAGAGAAAGAGAAGGAGAGAGGGAGAGAGAGAGAGAAAGACAGAAAAAGGAAACGAACTCGATGCTCTCGAGCATGACCCTGACCTACATATTTTGCATTCCACCGTTTCCTTCCGACGCTCAAACATCGAGCAGACACGTACGAATTCGCGGTTTGTCTTCTCCAACGTATACCGTCTCTTCCGGTGGCGGACCACCACTCTCTTGCTCGTCTTTCGTTCATTTCTTCTCTTTCCTTTCGTCCCTTTCCCTCGTGCAGCCGTTTCTCTGTCAAATCAGCGAGGAAGACACCGTTCGTTGTTTCTAACTTTGGTCTGGATGCAATTAAAAAAAAGGTCAAGCCCTGACAGGAGAGCGTCTCGGCAGCGCGAGTAGTTCTTTTCTTTGAGACCTCCCGGTCCCTGTTGGCGAGGCTTTCGCCGCCTCCAACCCCTTCCAACCTCTTCCCACTGTTCTGCCAACCACCCCTTTTCTTATCCCACCACGATGCCGCTTCGTGTCCCACCACCTCATCACCCCAAGTGCATCGAGGTCCTCCACCCTGGCACTGGGACGTCTCTTTAAAGTAAAGAAAAGAAAAAAAAAAAAGAAAACTCTACTGGCTGCACTTCAGCCATTCCGGTGCTCGAGCCGGGGATCAAAGTATTTTGCACTTTCCTGTCCACCGTGGTCATGCTCCCGCGAGCACAGTTTCGAGGCTCGACGCGGCGCGGCGTGTCGTGTCGCTGTCGCGATCGATCGTTCGAAATAAATGCAATGGAAGAATGCCACGCACTGGTGGTAATAGTCGGACGAACGATAACAGCTAGTCGACGATATATTGACAAACTTCGTAAGAAGAAAACAATGGAAAGAGGAAGCGTCTTACCGCAGACCGTCTTTGTCAGCCGAAACTGACTGACTCACAGAACCTCGAGTTTCTCTTTATGCCTTTCTTTAGATCGAGTCTCGTCGGCTCTACTTGTCATTGGCGGTGTGAATCTCGACGTGAAACGAATCATAAGGCAAACTGAAGGTGATGCGTAGGATTTACGTGAGAAATGTTTTTTGCATAATCCTTAAATGAAATATTCTTAGATGAAATTATGATCTTCTGACGCTAAAATGAGGTTAGAGGCTAGTATATACAGCAAAAACTTCTGGTGTTTGTTTTTTCCAAATTTGCAATGGATATCGAACTGCAGACTTGTCTTATTAAAAGAAAAGTCAGTTTTGGAAATTAGAGACAGAGCGAAATTTACATGAGATTATTCATTGTCACAAATCTGGGATAAGTTTAGACGATCGTATCATATTTCAAGAACGTTGATACAAGCTAAGTATCAATAAAGTATACTACGTAGGAGTAATAAGTACGATTCAAATACCTAATTACGTTAATCCAAGAGCTAATATGTTTTCAGATCGTTTATTTTGAAAAAGTCTATCCTCATTGAAAACCGACATTATTATTTAAAAAAATACCACGATCGTTAATATTGTTAAGAATTATTTCAACGATGAAGTATCTAATCAGAAAGCAGAAAATGTCGTGTAGTCGTGATGAAGATTTCCGAAGTACGTATTTCTGTTTAAAGAAATTACCTACAACGAAAGACAAGAGGAAGACTATTCTCATAAATGCTAAGTATCATTTGCAAATCGTTAAATAGGGTCACTGATCCTTTGTTACTGTAACTCAAACAGATCTTTTATGGTCACGAAAGGGTCATCCATTGCGAGATCATCTACGATAGATCGTGTCATACGAGCTGAACGTTATTTAGAAAACCTTAGGATAAACATTTTTGTATCTCACCTACGCTTAAATTTAATTCAATCCATCGTGATTCTTAACTTAAGAATAAAAAACAGAAATAGCGCATCTCGGCCAAGCTACAGTATTTTATCGCAAACGGTTAAAAAACCAGAATAATACGATCCGCGAGGACTTAAACTCTCGCCGCTACACGTAAACGCTATTTTCAATCTCGAGTACTAAGCGATCCATCTCAATAAAATTCAGCGTAAGACAAAATACGTGAGCAACTAAGCGGCTATGTTAACACCAGAACAGGTCTGAACTGGAGTCGCAGAAACTTGTTACGCAAACAACACTTTCGCTTGTACGTGCAAACATCCTCGTATCCAGCCAGCACATTCAACCATTATCCCAACTACTTTTCATCTAACCTTCGCACAAACGTACCATCCACCACCTTGCGATTCCAAACCATACCTGACTTTCGATTTTCAATGGAAAGCCACTCTGGTTAAATCGAAACTGGCTCGAGTCGAACCGTTTCTGGTTCACGATATCGAGCTTTCAATGCCTAAGAATGGTACAAAAGACGCAACGTCGGAAAACGAGCTTGACCAGCGAGTCGAACTCGATGAATACTGCTTTTACCACGCGAGAATTGCCTACCAAGAAGCCACGGCGTAAGTTAATCGAGTTAATTGAGCTCTCCGGTTGTGAAACGTCTATTTGACTTTTAAAACAGAACTGTTACCATTGGATCTTTCGGCTGCGGTATACGATATAATGTACATTGTTTCATCCTCCGGGTTCCAACGATGGATTAATGTGTTTCGAGCCCGGAAGAGAAAAGGCGACCCGCATACACCGCAAGTTCACGAGTCAGCCGAGCAGATATACCAGACAGAGGAAACTTTAAATCCCTGAAAAGTCGTTTTCGTTCTGCTAATCGCCAGCCGCCACCTTTACCTCCTCTAATCTCATGCTGTCTGGTTTACTCGTTCGGTTGTCTGCACGAGCCAGTTAAAAACCGTGTGATTAGTCTATCTTCGCTTGGCCAGTTTTGTCAGCGATTTTCCACACGACAAGGAAAATTAGAACAGCCGAAGAAGGAGAAACCCAGGTCACGCGTACAAGATTGCTCGAACGGTCATGGAGATAGCCCCGACGAGCATGAGACAGCCTTTCGAATGGTTAGAAAAGAGTGCAGCATAGAACGTGGAGCTAATTTCGGTGCAGCTGAATTTACCGCGCACGAACAATCGACAAAGTTTGCGCCAGGTCCCTGTTCCATCTGGTTTTCGAGTTACAACCGTTTTTCTGGCGTAATAGTCATCTGCGCGATTCGCCGGAAAAGTGGCGAAGATTATAATGACGGTTGACGCCACCCGTGAGATTTCATTATACGCTTTTACCTACTTTTTGAACGAACTAGTTCTGAAACGGTTTAGGCTCGCTTTGAAACTCGTAACGGAGATTAAACGCATCGACAACCTTGGAAGCTGTTTTCTTGATATTTTTGATAAAAAGAGGCAAAATTGCTCGTAATTAATTTATCATAAATCCGTGGGAATTCTTCCATATCCCTTTGATTTTAATTTTATTCGTGTGAGCTCAAATTTCAAGAACCTCGACATCTCCCGTATTTTATACAATTTATTGAACTATACGACACTCTGTCAGGTAAGTCTCGGCAACTACATCGATACATCTCGATAATCGAGCTCCGATTAAACACATTTTGAATCGACTCGAGCCCTACTACTATCGAACATAGATGCAATTTTGATCATTTCGAAAGAATATGAACGTCTTTTACTCGGCGAGTAAAACGTTCTCAAGAAACATATTCGTGCAACTTAGAAAACTTGTAAAACCCGATGATCAAAGGTCGCACAAGTATCTTACAGATTTTAAGCAACGATTAACCAACGATAAGCCCTGTAGAACACTAAAATTACGGAGGTGTGTAAGGTTTCTGCGTCCTATACTTGCATGGCCCACTTTATGCAAACTGCATGAATTTAAAAAACCCGCCCAGAACTTCCTCGTTGGCCTTCCACCTTCCGTCCCCATCTGCCACTTAAAACTCTAAAGTCACGCTAGAGGGAGAGAAATTAGAATCTTTAGGGTGCTATTAGATAGTTTTAAACCGTCATGGCCTCTTGAGGTTCCGCAAGGTAAAGATCCCTCGCATCCTCTATTCTTCTAACACTTACTACTTCCATTTTCCCTGTTTGCCATTTGATTACTCTTTTTCTTCCTATCTGCTCTGCCCATTTAATTATTCCTCCTGCTTTTTTTTCTAATTATCACTCTCAAGAGACGTTTTAAAACTAGGAAAACTAGAACTTCCGTTTTTAATAATAATTAACTGAACGCACAAAGCCTCAGTCAACCAAGTTTGGTAGAAACAGTTTTTCCAGTTTAAAATTACAATCTTGTTTTGAAAATATTTCCACATATTTGATTAAGAGAGCCATTCGAACGGACGTAACTGGTAAAATTGATGAATATAAATCAATTTCAATAGAAATGTTTTTTACTGTAAAGCTTTTCGAAATATATCGTTTCTGTTATTTCCAATGATAATTTAATTCATGGATTTAAACCAATAGACTAACAAAACACTCGATTATATTCGTTTTCGTCGTGATACGAATCTTTCTTTCAAGCAACGTGTACGATTTCTCGAGCTTCTCAAGGATTGAAACGAAACGGTGTCTCGTCGGAGCGATATTTTCCTTCGACAGGATTATTTTCTAAACCAAGATTCATACGTGATTGTAAAAATAGCCTCGCTTTTCGAAAGAGTAACGCGAACCTAACAATAACGACTTATTTTACGGCGGACTAAAATAACCGTTTACCCCGATATTTGTGCTCTTTAATTATTACAAGATACCCTTTCTTATCGTAAGACGCCAACGGACGAGCAAAATACAACGTTCACGATGCTAGTTCATGCGTGAATGAAAAATTCTAGTCTAAAAGGTTTGCCATTCTAATCGAATCCATTAGAAGCATATACATATATTATATAGTTACGTTATATTATATATGTATATGTATATAATATATCGAATAAAAGTAGAACGTGTCATCGATCAGTTGGCGAAAAACGCGTGTTCGACGTTTCCGTCTGACAAAATCGTACGTCGTGATGTCGATAAAAATAATCGCAATGTATAGTTCGTGTAGCAAACAAAGGAGCAAGAAAAAGAATCGAAGGTAAAGGAGACAAAACGTCTACGGGCAATTGGTAACTGATTACAGTGTCGCAGCCATAGCTCGATGTATCTGCAGGTACCCTCTTTCATATTTGTACATTTCAAAAGAAGACAAGTTTTGCATCAAATAGACGGTTTTCACTAACGCTGTAAGTATGACAGCTTCTCGAAGCGGAAAAGATCCCTTCTATTTCTCTACGATCTTTGCGCGTATCATTTTAAATCTATCTTTAATTTCATATTTGATTCAATTAATTTTTATTGATCTTTTCTTATTTTTTTTTTCTTTTTTTCTTTTTGCTTTAATAATCCACATTCCCCCCTCCCCCTCTTGTGCTATCGCCGCGCCACTGCGTGCACGTGCGATTATGGTGCTTCCAAAGTGAATTTGTGCTGAAACGAAAGTTATGCACGAAAGGGGGAAAAACTCCCGAGAGTTTTGTCCTCAGTCGATTCAACTTAATATCGACCAATTGAACAGAAGTTGCTCATCCATCGTTCATATCTCTCCGCGGCGTTGATTCGGACAGAACGATCGAAATATCAGTTTTTTTTTTTTTTTTTTAACTCTGTATAGACATAACCGATCGAACTATTGTGGGTCTACGAACACTTGGGAGAGTGTACAAACCAAAACTAATTTAATTAACATATTCTCGAAAATTAAAATAATCAAATATCGTCTCCTACGCGTTAAACAATCGTGAATTAAGGGATGCGTAAAAATGGAACAAATATATAGGAACTGACATCTTTTCTACTTCATCATTCACCGTATCACGAATACGAAATAGCGGAATTACTAATTAAGGAACCGATTTCCGCGGCCGACATGTCCAAGGAAAAGTGATTTCCTTTTCTTTTATCTCTCATCGCAACTTATTACTACATTTAACCTATAAAAATACTTCCTATAGGCTATCAAACGAAGTTCTCTTTCACTACGTGCTTCACTCAACAACACGGTGCTGTCTCTCAAAAGGCACGCAACGTTCGGTTACTACGTCGAACCGGTGTGTGCTCTAAAAATCAACTTTCCGAACGAATGGAGAATAAAGTAGAATCAAAAGCAACAAAATAGCCCGGGAGGCAGCCGGTGGACGACTCGTCACGATGGCCGTTCCTCCCGTTCTCTTCGCGAAGCAGAGAAAGTGGCGACAACGAGAAAACGTCGTCGCGTCGTCGCGATCTCGCTCGCGACGACATTCGACAGAAAAGACAGAAGACAGACAGACAGACAGACAGAGAGAAAAACAGTGAGGCAGAGAGAAACGTAAGAATAAAAACAGAGAGAAATAGAGGGAAAGTAAGAGAAAGAGAGAGAGAGAGAGAGAGAGAGAAAAGGGAAGAGAGAGACAGAGAGACAGACAGAGAAAAAAGGACCTCAAAAGCAGAAACGTCGAAAATTCGCAAATCCACGGTTTCCTTGATTTAATTCGCACACGCATACGCCAATCTGACACGTACGTGTCACGTGAAAAACATAGCTTGTTTTGGAAAGAATGCTGTGCATGTTATATGTTTGCTTACGTATGTGTGTACGTGTGCGTCGACATGAGTCCTTTTTTCTGAAAGCTGCGACGATTGCTCGGTTCGTATCACAGGTGTGTGTGTGTGTGTGTTCAGGCTCGATAAACGATAAAGGATAATAGAAAATAATGGGAAGGAGTATCGGTTCGTCGATATCTTGCTACCGGTGATTTTCGCGGTTGAAAACTTCCTCCCGGCCTTATCACTCCGGTCCTATAGGTAACGCGACCATGCCGTTGATAGAATAATTAAAGTCGTTTAATCAATGATCAAAATACACCGGTAACGACCGAAACGAGTTTCAATGGCGTGACTTATCCACCGAACTCCAACCAGCCTGTACAACGAGCATGTATACACGCGGTATAACTCAAAGGTCTACCCTCTACAATTAAGTTAATGAAACACGATCGAAGGGTGGGCGAATATACAAAACCGTGAAACACCCCTGAGACCGGAATTGAGGGGGAAAAATACCAAAAAGGAAAGAAACGGAAAAGGGTGGTAAAAGAGAACGGAAGGAAAAAATGTACGTCACGGGAAACGGGGAAAGTGTGTCATTTCGACATTTAAAATAATCTCGCAACCGATGAGAACTCGGCTCTCTTTTTCTCTCTCTCTCTCTCTCTCTCACTCTCTCGTCGATCAATCGAGCCAACGGGCGGAGGGGTTAACCGTATTTATGTAATATCTGAAAGTACGTTTAATAATTTTGTAAAAATATTAAACGGAGACGTTGCATCGAGAACGCTTAATGGAATTCCATAATTCAACCGGGGATTTCTCCATCGAATATAATTTAAAGCCGGAAATTCCTTTTTCGATAAGTCAACTCTCGGTATCGACTCGTCCTGGAGTTAAGCTTCCTCCCATTTTCTTCCACCGACGCGTTAGAAAAATCGCCGCCTTCCATTCCACGTCACCTTTATTTTCTTCTTTTCTAAACATCTCATTTACGTACAGCGATTGGCGAAAATGTCTGCACACTTATGGAAACTTACTGTACACATATTACACAAAACCATTTAAAATTTCATTAGCACTGTAACGAGACAGCACTATCTAGATCATATTGGTGGAGCCAGTTTGAACATGTTCATCGACGTATGTAGAAATTACAAAATATTTATTACAGATATATACGTAATGAAAAAATTAGCATATAGCGTGTTTTTGTATAAAACGCATACGATATGGACATAAACTTTCCGATGGTTCAAACATTTTCGCGAACCAGTGTATATCGCGATCTTAAATTTTCGTCGAGTCCTTCGTTAGATTAGCTTTGGCTCTAATTAATCCGCGTACATTTCCTAACCGAATGCTTTTCGTTACCACTCGACGCAAACTTCCGGACTTTTACAAGTGTTTACTCTAAAAGTACACGACCGAAATACCGTGGCTTCGTGCTTGTAGTTGAATCGAACGCAGCTACCTCTTAATCGTTACGGTTAAAGTTGAACGTAGTTTGTAAAACGCGTCTCGATTTACGCTGAAACGTCTCGGTCGATTTTCTTTCTCCCTTGGATGGGAGGCAACGCGTAACGCGGTTGATTATCGACGATGGATTTCTTCGGCATGCTCGTCGCTCGATAATATTTAAAGCGGTTTTCGATATCCGGCGAACCGATCAATCGTCGCGGAGCGTTTGACGAGCGGCGCTCCGTCTCTGAAATGGAATATACGAGGGGAAGAAGAATAGAGAAAAAGAAAGAGTAGGTGTAAAATTAGAATCGTAGTAGAAAACTCAGGTGCAGTGGCTGACGAGCAAGAAGGGGGTTACGTATCGCTAATTACGTACAAACAGCGTGGATTCTTATTTCTCGTGGATCGTGTGCGCGTTTCATTGGTTTCGAAACCTTGCGCTGTAAGCGTTCCAGCGCTAACAAATGTAAACGCAAATCGGCGAAAATGTAATAAACGAAATCACGTAAAATCACGACGCGTTATATAATAAAGCAAGGAAATGTAACGCAATGATCTTCGCGAATGGAAACACGCCAAGATTACGTGTATGCCTGCTACGTTTTGAGAGAAAGGCGAACAAAAATCCGTGTGTTTCGTACCGTGGTTCGACGCACGATCGACGAGAAATCCACATCGTGTGGAAGTCAGATGCATTGGTCAGAAAAACCAGGATATTAAAAGCGAAACGAAGATCTCGGGATCAAGGACGATCCTGAAGTCAGGACGGTCCTACGATCAGGACCAAGGATCTTGACGAGGGTACCTGAGCCACACATGGGCCGGGCTGCTCGCAACTGCATTGCCGTTTCACTCGTTAGCAGGGCTTTCCATCTCGTTCGTTGTTCGCATTTTCCTGATTGGTCAGAGACTGATCAGACTGAAGATCGGCCGTGCATGATCCGATTAGCGATCATGTCCTAATTTTTCAGCCCTTCAACGTTTGAGATCCATCGCCTACCAGCGATTACCAAAGATGATATGTTCAACGATTTCTATTATACTTCGATTAGAATGAATTTTCATTTCAAACTATTCGTATGCAGTTATTTTACTTACACGATAGAAAAGAGTTTAAATCCCGTTTCATTATTTTTCGTTTCTATTCCAAGATCGTTCTATCATCTTAGACGAGCGATTTGTTTTGGAAAGAAAACATAAAATAATTCAAGGAAAACAATCCTTCCTTTGTTTCTTTGATTTAAGAAGATGTTGATAACCGTTGCTTTGAGCGATTATCCCTTTGTTTGCGAATGGCTATAGCGCACCGATTTGCATGATTTATGATATACTATGGCACAAAGTCAGAATCCAAAGAATCAATAATAAATCGAGCTGGATACAGAGAAACAATGAAACTTGCAATTTGTTGCCAATATTCCACCCCGCGTTATTTCGATCGAACTTCCAGCACCGTATACGGCAATTTCTTAGTAAGAACAAGGTAGAAAGAGGTTAGCGTATATAGAAATTTTCTATCTACATATCTATACCATTAGAATCTATACGACGAGACGTACTTCCCAATATCTATCTTTGTACTTGCCTGTCTTTACCGCCTCTCTTAGAACAGTTAATTGAGCACATCACAAATGACATTTATAACAGTTTTCCTTAACGCTCTTTATATTAAGTTACTAGTTTAAATAATTACTATAAAACTGACAGTATTGACAATACTAATTACTAACATTTGGTGTCCATGTTCGCTAGTACGATTACAGTGAAATCTTTTATCTTCAGAGTCGGAGATCTCTTACACGATCTCTCAGACTACCACACGTCACACTCCGATCTCTCAGATTTAACATGATCTTTATACAACGTTAAAATACGTAAGCAATTTTAAGAAAATTCCCTAAAATGAGAATGTTGAAAAAATAGTTAAAAAAGCTCTTTGACTTACAATTGTTTTACCATACAGTAACCAAAATCTGTACTTATCTCGCTGAGGTCAAGAAAAATCCTATTACATCGTATGACACCCTTACGAAGATACGGAGAACTCAAAGAACAATCAGTTTATTTTCCAGACTTTCGTCAAAAACAATTTATGCCATGCTTAATACCATCCGGAAATTAAAACAACGCATCGTACGCGTCGATAAGAACGAATGAACGTGTTGATCCACGTTTCGTGTGTAATTAAACTTTCTGCCTCTATCGTCCATCGCGCAATTTTTCTCTTCGTAACGTATCTTGGCTCCGGTGCCAACGATACTATTGAACATTCGTTTTATCGCGAGAAGCTGGTACATCGTGGCCGATAGTCATCTTACTTTTTCATCGTCGTGAGCGCGTATCCCTCCAACATATCGATACTTTGCTCGATAAACAGACTCTTTCGATTTCGTTGATCGTATCACGCAGCTATCCTTTATCTGTTCTCTGATACTGATTCTCTCTCTCTCTCTCTTTGTGCAACGAAACGATACGGAGCAGCAAGGAAGAACGAACGAAACGTGATCGGATCGATCTTGCTCTCGGTAGACAGAAGGTTCACGAGCGAGTAAGAACCATCAGGGGGATCAAGGAGCGAGACAAACAAACGGGAAGATACGGGAGAAAAGAGGGTGGAAGAGGAACGGTTCGGTTGTTTCGCGAGAGAAGATCTTATCCTCGCGTTGCGTCCTGGGAATCCGAAATAACAGCCGCGATTCGAGGAGAACTTGCGCGAATCCGGCAACTGAATAGTGAATTTCAAAAGTACGATCCGAGTGGCCAAGCAGCCAAAATAATTGCCAACGCAGCGTTGGATTGAGTTTAGATTGCGTGGATGCGGTCGATTGCGTGTGGTAGAATTTTAAATATTTATATTTTATTTATTTATGTAACGATTTTAAATATGCATATTTTTAAATATGAGAGAGCACATGGACGACTTTAAAGGGACATACACATAGGTAGTCGTTCTTCTTCTTTTAAATCGGTATAATTTATTTTTCGATTTAGTAGTAGGAAAGATTTAGTTTCATTTGAAATAGTACTATGTATTATTACTTTAACTGTCTATGTTGTTCTTTGATTCCTCTAACAAATAACACTGTTAAATATTATTTTGTCGAGTCATATTGGATTCTCGTTCTTTTTTTCATTTTCGTATCAATCAACTGTCTTTGATCGATGTTGATTGTATGTAAAGAATAAGCAATCAATCATTTAGTACGTGATTTTCAAGAGCTGAAATTATATGGAAGTATAAAGTAATTGACTTGAGTTTGGAAATTCATAGAGATTCTGATCAGTTTGTCAATAATTAAGCGATATGCTCTGATATTCAATTGATAATATAATTCTTTCGTGTTACTGTTATACGCTGTTCGATACTGTTTTAGAAAAATATAGTTAGATAGTAAAAAATTTCTCTCACGTTTTCGTCAATAAATTCGGTCTAAAATTCCGTAACAATGCATTGCAGCGTACACCTACAATAGAACGATATTGTAGTATACTAAATCTGACATTAAAGACTACGATCTAGGTCGTAACAAACGCTTAATTAACGTAAATTTGCAAATCCCGCCGAGAATAGAGAAAATTTCCTTCATTTGTGAAAGCTAATTAGAGGCACAAACTACGACTTCGTCTAACTTGTCTATGGAGCAATTCGAAGCAGACGGAGGATTCTTTTAAAGTACACGTAATTAGACACTACAAACATTTGAAAACTCTGTTGAAATATGAAGTGGATACGAAAAGCATTCTACGCAGAACGACGAGAGGAAAACTCCACCTTCCAAACAACATCCACCTTTATCGCATTTTATCTTGGCGATTTTAACCTACGCTGGTGTACCAACATTTGCGTAAAAAAATATGTAAGTATAAAAAAGGAGTTAAATACGTATATATTTATAATACAAGTTTATAAACACATGGAATCGCGCAATGAATGTAAATTTTTTATGAAAAATAATTAATGCCGTGTATGCAGAAAATTTGCTATGCTATCGTAATCGTAACAAAGCAACTGTATTTTCCATCTTTACGCCGTAATTTTATCGGTGATCAATCATTCTCTGGACAACAAAGAGAAGAAAATAGAGAAAAACATAACACCATGGTAATTAAATTACGTATTCTCGGTCGTTAAAATTCTTCTCCTCGACGAGCTTAATATTCAAAACGAAGGATCACCGCGTTGCCCCGCACCGCGCCAAGCGTTTTCAGCGTACGAGCAAGCGCCAACAAAAAGTACGCGAAAGAAACGATGGAACAGCGTGCAGCATTCGGCGGAATTCCATTAAACTAGTTGACGTGGACTGAGAAACGGAAGGAACACGCAGAGGGAAAACGCGAGAAGGAGGGAGAGAAACAAGGAGAGACGAGCCAAGAGAGAAAGCGGGAAAGAACGAGGAGAGGAAAAAAGGGAAAAGGAGCGCTGGGTGAAACGTCAGCTTTCGTTGCCGGTAGGTTTATTATAAACGGTCTCGTTTTCTTCGTTTCGCAACACGGTCAAGTGGAGCATCGCGTGGTGAAAAATAATTTGCGCCTCTGCGTCGAGAAAGCTACTGCCACAACTGAACCGAGGTTCTTTCCAAACTAAGAGAAACGGAAGGAAAATTTCGTCATCGCGAAACGACGATCGCGCACGAATTATTCGCGAAACGGTCGTGAAATCGGTCGACAATCCCTCGTTGTCCGGTTTGTCGGTGTAAATTTAAAAAGGCGCGTTGATGAAAAAAGTTTCGGCGATCAACGAACCGCGACGCAACTTTTTTAACGAGTCATCGAAGTATCGCGCGCTCCCACGACCGCCAATATGAATATAATAGCGTTTCGAGCGCGCTCGAAACTTTCCGTGAGCGATGTAAAATAATTGAAAATTTTTCGTCAAACGTATTTCGATAGAGGCGCGGATCGATCGCGGGTAAAGACGTGAGACGAGACTAATTTAAAACGATGAATATAGTTCTTGAAATTGAACGTTGCGCAAAAGTGGAAAATAAATATCGCGATAGAGAAAATCCTATGTATGTGCTTCCGACTGAAAGAGAAAAAAAGGAGTCGTTTAAATTGTCCATTTGTTATACTTTTGAACATTAGGAAAAACTTTCAAACAACGTTGCGCTGTATCTTCAACAATCTCTAATCGTTATAGATAAATCGATTGGTGTAGAAATGATATAAAATAAAATACAATAATAGAAATATCATTTATCAAAAGATGTTTCTTTCAAATGCAAACATTTCTATACAATCTATAGGGGTTTCTTATCCTCGATCGTTTATAAAAGTTAAGAAATTGGAGCCGGTGAAAGAACCACGACTGAATCGTAACGTGTCGTTAACCCTGTTTCGAGAGAACCAAGGATCGATAGTAATGGATCGTTGATGTGCCGGTGACCGGGCAATGTATGAAAGCATGCTACTTTCAGAAGAGAAGAACCGAACGAGCCCTCTATCCATCCCCTGAGAATAAAAAGTTCGATGAAAGCCACAGCGCACTTGCTACATTCTTATGCAAAAGTCGTAAAAACGGTAGACTTGTTGCTAGGAGAATGGCGTCAAAATGCCGAAAACAAATAACATACGTACTATTGAAAAGCTGGAAGATCGTGGTCGTAAAGTTACGATTGCACTGCTACCGATACTGTATACCTCGATTGTTCTTCGACAGTACGCGTATCGATCCACTATCGTACTATGTAAACTTATTTCTTCTTTATGCATGTACGCTACGTTACGCTACGTACTGAAATAATATGATCATTGAAGAAATATGAATAACGAAATGCTATTTATAGCATTCGTTTTACTTATGTTTACTTTTCCCTTTTCTTTCCTTTCTCGCACTCGATAAGATTAATCTTGCTCGACTTTACGTTTGTTAACGAGAGTTCGCGTGAGTGGAATTTGCTTCTTGGCAATTATTCTCTGAGATTTGATTGCTTAGATCGAGGCAGCGACGTTCGAGAAATAGGCTACGCGAGATACAAAAGAAAGAATACCGCTGCAGAAGGCTATCTACTACCTAGGCAATTGCAAGAATTAATTTCCGCCGACTCTTGCAGAGAATGTCTTCTCCTTACTTATAAGATTCTTCGGAGCACCGTTATTCCGTCTTAAAGATTCTAAAAGTGCTCCTATCTTTTCTACACTCGAACTTTGAACACTTTCCGTTTGCAAAATTACCTTCAAAATTCATTCTTTGTTTCTAATTAGAAAAATTTACAAATTATTGAGCTTCAAAGAAAGAAAAATAAAATTCATCCACAGTGCAGGAGAACGACGAGAAAGTCAATTTCGCTCGTGAAATCGCTATCTAAATTCGTTATCTTCTATCTTTCTTCAAAATTGTTTACGTTTTCCACACACGGGCCCGTTTCTCCAAAAATACCAGTTATCTGTTGCTCTAAATCAGTCGAAGTTATGCTCGTTGCCCATAGGAAGCCAGATTTACATTTTTTCGCAGTTACTCAGCGGCTTGCTATAAATAATGCATGTTTCTCGCATTGCGTTACATACGGATCAGATCGACGCGTGTATGCAATCATTTGTGGCAGCAATACCGTTCTTTCTGTCACGGAATTCCTCCTGGCCTGTACTTTAATATCGATCGTTCGAGATTAACAAGCCTGGAACGAAGAAAGATCGTAAACAAACCATTTTAAACTCATCAAAACTTCTTACGATTCTTTCCTTTTATCGAGCTTATTAACGGTGTTAGCTCGCATCCAGGTTTAGTAATACATTTTTAGTAATTAATTTTTAACGACGCTAGATCCGACGTGTTGAAACCTCGTTTCGTGCCTTGTGCACGACTTCCTATGTAGCGTGTTTCGACCGTGTTTTATCGCCAGCGAAATCAAGAATATAAGCCGGCGAGAATCGTTTCACGTCCGCGTTAATTTTTCAGAAAGGCGGCCGAACAACGGAACAACGATTGTTACAAAGGCCAGCAGAAAGTGGCAAAAGTTCGCGCGGGAGATACGAAACTTGGCGAATCTTTCCTATTTTCATCCACGTGCATTACAACCATATACTTTCCTTGATAACACGTAAGTACATAGAAGCATTTTCGTAAGTGTTAGGGCATAAACAAAGGAAAATAAAACGAATCTAAAGAATCACTAGGAACTTAGAACTTCAAGAGTTGTTGTCTCGTTTGTAACTTGGGACTATATGACACTCGTATATGTTCGACGCTATACAAGAATCCTGTCCATTACATATGTACACATAACACAATAAGTTTCTTTCCCTTCGTATTTATCGTCTATATCGATCTACGCGTTCATATTATTATCTTCTCCGTTATATTTATATCAAACATTCTATATTTTATTTAACCGTATACTGTTGATTTAGGACATTGCGATTGTCATCACATAATCGCTAATTCATTATTTTCATTCAACCATTGTAAATCATCTTTACACATTCTGTTTCGCCTATACTTTTCATATTTACATCGTATTATAGATACGCGAATACTTCTATTTGACTAAACATTTTCTTCCATCAATTATTACGTTCCGTGGAAGCCAGTAAGTACCCTAACACGCTTAAACCGAGGTGTGTAAGTACATACGTATATCCTGCAAGTTGACAGTATTGAGCCGTGTCTGTGCCGGGCATAACGATGCATCGAGCGGCCAATATACCTACGACAGGAAGCGAACAGGCGCCAAACCAACGCCTCGACAAGTTTCTAGACGTACTCAATTAAAAGTTCCAGCCA
>NT_176861.1:1666825-1684544 GCF_000188095.3 Bombus impatiens | reverse complement strand
GCGGAGGACCGGGTGCACTGTGTACGGGGCAGAACCATTCTGTCTTCATTTTTTCTCAAGTGGATCTACGTCGATCACGAGGAAATGGCACGATCCACTGGCATTTCATTATCGCCTCGATTACACGAGTGCTGCCGGTTACTGCCAGGCAATTTCACTCGACCCCTTAGATTCACCGCTGCAATGCATCCCTACAGGCTTCCACCCTCTTACTCCCCAACCCCACCTCCACCCTACCCCACCCCACCCGTCGCCACCTTCTTTTAGTACAACTACATCCTATTCCCTTCGTTTAACCTCTGTCTACCTCTTTCTTCCACCGGTTTAACGTTACAGTTTGTTTCCACCGATTACATCGTCTGACACTGACGATCTAGTCAGTGGGATTGGAATACGATTCGATAAGATACTTTGCATGTTAATCGTGTTTGTCAGATACGAGAGTAGCAATAGACGGTTGTGGTATATAGGTAAGTTTTGGCAATCGCTGTAGGCTCGACGATATCTCGCACAGTAAAGAGCAATCTACTTGATTCACGTGATCGTACTTGGTTAACGCGTGAAAAGTATGGCGCATATTGCGTGCACCATGATGACGGTTCGTAAGGTCTTCATGTTGGGTGGGCAAGGTGGATAAATGAATAGAAAATGAATCGTGTTATCAATCGTTTGGAATGAAAATCATGCAACGTTAATTAGGATATTCATCGATTCGTTGTTTCTCGTGTGTTATATTCGAGCGTATATTTTTTTGGTAAACGTACTAATCGATGTTTAAGTAGAAAATGAATTTATGGATCTGCGTAACTTAGAAAATTACGTCGTTGATAACCGTCGACGTTTGTTTTAAGCTAAAATATATTTAACGCGATATCCAATATAATACCTCGATGATCGGTTATAAAGGTATTGTAAAAGGCATTTGAAAAAACAAAATCTTCTTTTGGTTTTTGATCTACATACATGACAACTAATAACCATGACGAAAATTGTGAATGGATCTTCATGGCGAAAGGTCGAACGATTCACTCTACATCGATAACAAAAACGCATTAACGAGAAAGTATTTTCTCTGCTTTTTGTTTTGAATTGTAAAACGATACCTCGACAGGCACTTTAAATTCACAAGCAGCATTTGATTATTTCAAATCAATTGTGTTCTCCATTTCTCTCTATGGAAGCCTTAGAAAATATCGGAATAACACAGACTGAAACAACACACAGAATCGATCGACCGAAGAAACAGAATGAACTGCTAAGGATTTCCAATGCCACATCTTTAATGGCTATTAAACATTGATCGAGACTACGGCGTATTTGCAAATCAGAGAGCTTCGCTCACGGTAATATTTTCCATTTCAAAGATAAAAAGTGTCTGCTGCTTCTCCTTTTTTAATCCGACTCGATAATTGAATTACGTATTTATTTTCATATTCGCTTATTTTCTACTCCAATTATTTCAAGAATCTACGTGATTTTTCTCCAGATTTTCAATATTAATATTCCAATTTTCTATTCATTTATCTGTAATCTGGGGTACATATATACGTTCGCGGACACGTACGCTTACATTCGACAGACATGCTTCCATCACTGTTCTACACCGAATAAGAAGGAATTTTCTGCTAACTTACCGAACGGAAGCTCCAAACGGCAGTCTATGAGAAGCGAGTGGCCAGTTGGCTTTTTCGTGCCGATAATCTCGGCGCCTCTCATCTCGAGCTCCGAATCGAGACTGACCCATTGTCCGGAACCTTCCTACAATGAAAATCAAACATTGGTAACAAGGAATAGAAACGCTACGCTCTTCTATTTATGGAATAATTGACAAGATTAAACACAAAGGGATGCAAATGCGAGTAATCAAGCTTTACGAGAGAATTCAATTTTAACGTATTGCGTTCCGTCGGATTCCAAGGAAAATACAGAAATTCGAGGGCACGAGAGTATGTCACGCGACGATACGATACAGCTTTCTTCTGGAATGCCATACGCACTCGCTACGCAATGTCCACCGGCGTTCAAAATTTTGTGGACGATTGCTTATTCTTGACACGATCGATTTTAATTTAAAGATTCCGGATAAATCGAATTGCGAGGATTTTATTCTTTGTGATCACACTCTGCATACACTCCATATTATACGCGTGACGTATACATGGCTGTATGTATACATAATGTACATAGAGGATTTAATGTCGGTGGTAGAAACAGCGGCGCAGACTGGTAATGGCCATGTACCGCGACTAAAGGCATATAACACGTGTACATAAATTCTAGAAAGGCCTCTTTCCGTGGCTTCGCCGTTTCGTACTCTCAGAAACGAGCTGCGAAGCATGGCTATCAAAGTGCACGCGCGGCTGTTTGCAAATGGCATGCCGTAATTAAGGCAATTCTCTTTTATCCGCAGCTGCCGCCGGCTGCGACTTACAACCGAAACGAACACTGCCATGGCTGAGTCGTATTTTTCCAAGTTACGCGGCCCACGTGGACCTTACCACCGTGCCGTTTCCTCTTAATTATTTGCAACGGGATCACGTTGACCAATTAGCCGCCCCTACCGATTTCATCAAAACGATACGCAGCAGGTTTCGCGATTGTTTCAAATTTACCGCCACACGCGTTCCGTTTACGAAATGGGCATGGGACTCGACCGAGATTCTTTCTTATCTTATCCTCCTAACCGCGTGAATTAACTGTGACTGCCTGTGTGTCTGAATAAAAATTTATTCGTAGGAAAATGTGTAATTATACGTGTACATAAAAGTAAGAAAGAAAAAGTCGATAAACCACTACTTCCTTGTGAGAAAGATCTTGGATTTAGAACATTCTGCGTCTCTAGTTCCCAGCGTCGATAATATTTGATTCGAAGAAGCGTGTTAATACGGATAGTGATAAAAAAAAAAATTTCTGAGCGAAGGGAGACCATCAGCAATAATTCCGCTGAGATGAGTTTAATTCGTATCTGCGTGTTTCCACCAATATCAGTTTCACCGATGCATAAAGCGTAAGTTTGAATGAAACTTGCATGGAACGGTTCCGCATTAGTTTCGCATTTAGATTCGCATTTAGGAGCTTAATCGCAACATCGCCGGCATATTGATACATTTATGATTCACAATGTAAACGGAGGTTACGATATTCAAGGGAAGATAAGACACTTTCGTAAATTTACGCTTCTAACATCGTGATATTGGTAGGAATGTAACGGCGGCGAGGGAAATGTAAATCGAGGCCAATTGGTTTGTTATGATAATACGGCTTTCCATTCAATGGGCTGCCTTTACTACAAATCAACTTACTTGTTTACACCTGTTGTATCAATATTAGACTTCATACTACTGGCGGTGATATTCGATAAACGTACGCGGAATATTCTCGCAAGCTTGCTTATTAATTTTTGAAGATTTAATAAAAAGAGAAGACATTTTTTGGTATATACGAAGAAATTTTTGAGCAAAAACAGACAACGATATTACATTAATAACAATAATTCGACACTCGTCTTTGTTAATATTTAAAGTTATGAATAAATAGCTTTCATTTAGCAAGGATTAAGATTTTACGTCAATGGGCGATCAATCTAATTTTCGTCATGAGCAAAATATGACGTTTAATTATAGAAAAGATACAACAAGTGTAGTGAATCCTTCGCAGTTTGCTATCTCTGCCCTTCATTTCTCATTTCTATTTGTACTTTACTTTCAATAATAAATTTCTTGATATATTTACCTCCGAATTACAAAGTTCGAACTCTTTCGACTAATATTTTCGATTAGTATACTAAACTAAATTACTGCCTAGAGATGCGTTACAAATCTACCTAAAAACATAATATAATAACGACAAAAATATCACACTTGCCTAGTTACAAGCTTGCCAGTTACAAGCGGATCGAAAATGCATATGCACTTGCTTATCACGTAACTCGCAACGTTAATAAACATTTTCAGTCAACAAAAAAATGATACGAGGCACGCAAATACTCCAGAGTATCTAATTAAAGATCAGGTTAAAATAAAACGGTCCTATTTTTAATATCCTTAAACGTTATCCGACACGTTATGGCAGCCAAATAGTCAAAAGCAGGTCAACGTTGGAACGTTAACAAATCATTAAAGTTGACCGCAGTCAGTGCACGCGGTCGTTACCAAATTAAACTGATTGTTATGCGTGATTACAGAACCGTAAAAAATTCGATAGATTGGCCAGGGAGGAAGAGGCGACGCGACGCTGTAAAACCTCCATATATTTGATCGTTTAAAAAAAGCGCAACCTCAAACTCCAGGGCGGATTTGCGGCTTAAACGCTTGGTGACGGCTGAGCGATCAAATCAATCACGCTCCAGCGAGACCTTTGTTCCCGTTAATTTGGATTTTTACGTGCAGAACCGATCCTTTTCGACAATCTGTACGTATATTTAAAGGCCGTGCCGGCCATCTACTTAATGGCATATACGAGATCCGACATAGGAATTCGTTAAAAATTTATTCCAGGTACAGCGATCGAATTCGCAGCGTTGCCCAAAGACAAACATTTTTATTCTTCTATGAGCAATCGACAAAAATCGAAGAATTGAAAATCTAATGGCGGAATGATTTTACTTTAACCATTAACAGAGAAATTTTAACAACTAAGTTAAATGTCATACCAGTACCGTATTTGTTAAGTTTCCCATAAGTGGATGAACGTTCGCAATCTACTTCATAGGATTAACGTTGATATCCTAATTTGTTCTAAACGATGAACGTAAAAATTCTTTTTGCTATTCGATTTTTATCACTCGAAAGACTGTGCCAGTCCTGGACTCATGCAGGTATTTTACGTTTATCGCTTTCTGTTACATTTACGTACTATTACTCCATTATATTATACGAACAAATTTTATGTTTCAAGTAAATTTAGGTATCACATAGACGCAAAAGGTCTATCTTTCAGTCTGCTCTCCGCTTTATCGCTGTAAAATAAAATATTTCTCCGTCAGGAAAGGATTAAGAGTTTTTAAGAAAATGTCTCCAAGAATTTTCAGATGTTTCTACGGAGAAATCCTGTGGATGTATAGAGAAAAAATAGAAGGAGACGCGATGTTTATTTGCTAACGTTCTCATCAAATATCTCGTTTAAGTGAATGGATAATACACGTTAGTTCTGACTCGTGTTGCGAAACAAACAGGGATTATTTTAGGGAGCTGATTCTCGTGAAAGTAAGAAACGTATTTATCCAATCCGTTTCCATAGAAATCGGGCTGTTTATCTAGAAAGAACTTTATGTATATAATAAGACCGAAGAATGAGAACGCTCGTGAGTTATGAACAAAGTACGCAGGAAGACAAGGTCAACGATCACGATGCTTACAATTGTGAACTTTACTAATTTCACTTCCAAGGATTCGAAATCGAAAGAGGCTTTGCGAATAAAACACGAAAAAAAATCCAAAGCAAAAATAAATGTTATGTGAAGAAGTAAAGGGAACGAGAAGCGTTTCATATATATAAATATTTTCCTATCGGAACGCATGTAAACCTACCGATGAAGTTATTAACAACATGATATAGTCATGGGTATTATTCCATTAACTAGACTGATAATGAACCACGTCTACTGTGGCTCGTGCTTCGATAGTAACAATATCGATAGGTAGCTACAAATTTCGAGATTTAGGAAAGGGTCGTTTCATTGTTAATGCCGTTGCTCCGAAACTACTCTAATAGATCGCTTAAACAATGATGCCATTTAACGTACTTGCTTAACTGATCGTAGTACGTAAACATATCTATATTACGTGATAAATAAGAGAAAATAAGAAAACGAATTGAAATATAGTTAAAACTTTTGTGGCTAAATATGTCTGCAAATATCTTGTTTTATTCGCAAATAGGAAAAGTATTGTACGCGGGTTAATCGAAACATTAACAAGAATACCACAAGGTAACAATATTCCATAATATATACGCATTAAGTGACAATATAAAAACAATATGACTATGACTATGATATCACGATACAATCACGGTATAGGATACTAAATTTCTTATGAATGTGGAATTTAGGGTATAATTATGTAATTTTGGAGCATTATTGTGGTATTCTAATGGTCGTAACGATCTTAATAAATTCGATAATCTACGATCTGAGAACGCTGGCAATCTAGAAACCTTAACGATGCTGTGATATTAGGATATTATAGATATGAAGCCTCTAATCTCTGTGACCTTGATACTAAGGGGATCTTGAGTCCAAGGTAGACCAAAAGAAAATGTGACCCCTGATAAGGTATGAATTTCCTACGAGACAGGAAGTCTTCGACGTCAAGCTGACTTCTAGGATATGGTAACCCAAAGACGAAAGTGATCTCTTGGTGTTTCCTGGAATAAAAGAAACTTTTTCAACACATGAATAAAGATCAAAATAACCTCTAATCTGATGTAATTCTGCCCTAAAAGCAGATCTATAAAATTACTGTAATTTCAGCCTTGGCTTCAGTCAAAATAACCTCCAAGGACTAAAGTAACTTGAGTGACAAAATTACTTCGAGATTAAAGTAATTTCCAGACTATAGTATTCCAGGAACCAAGGTGACGTTACTACCAACGAGATCCCATAGGAATAAACTGTTCTTATCTAAATTGATTCCGAAACAGTGTGAACGCTAAAGTTAAATTGATTTTTGTACGTTAAGTGGAAATAATATTCTCCTATAAACAATCTTCTTTACGAGAATAATAGATACTTCTCATATCCTGATCTACGTTTTATTTCAATACAGCTTACACGATAAGGAGCTAGATGTCTAATATGTATGTATGTGTATGTATGTATATATAGTATATCCATAACCCTGTCGTAATGTATAACTCTATCAGCTTGAGTTTTCAATAATATCATATTTCCTTAAAAGAACGTATGTTTAGTACGATTAAAACTTATATTTGAGTGTATGTACGTATATTTTCATCGTAGATAAATACCTCGTGATTTCAAATCTTGTCATCTGACAGTAGAAACGCGCCAAATCCAATGTTTCGCTCCCAATCCAAAACTCACATGTTACTATTACGGGAAGCTACTTATCCACACTTTCGTTACAAAGATTCTGATATATTTATCGTTAATTCAAAAAGTACACACCAAGTTGCTTGTTAGAAAATTTGAAACACCGTTATTCGCTTCACACGCACCGCGTTTCACATCTCCATCTTGGATTCTAGCTACAATCGCTCTATCTATCGGAGAAAGTTATAACACTACTGCTTAAATACGCGGCAAATTTGAATAATGCAGCATACAGTTTTCAGAACGTCCGTGTCGAAAAATTTGTTATATTACTTTTTGAATGAATCGTATTTCCAAATGAATGTATTTTTAAGAATTCTATAATTATATACACATGTAATTGTATATGTAAAATTCTCTTTTAAACAACCAGGTATCAATGTTAATATTCTAACACGTAGTAATTAATATTTGATATTTAACGAGATCAAGCATAAATCGTTATTAAAAATTTGCTTTTATGAACACGTTATTAGTCATATGGTCATGAAAAAGTGAGTTATTCACAGCTGTATAATGAAAAATTTTAATAACCCGCGGTGCATCTGCAAATACCAGAATAAGCGTCAGATAACGACTCAACGTAATTTCATCAACTATAAACGTGTTTTATTCACGCAATTAAAATGCACGAAGCCACACTGTTTGGTATTTTTAATTCTAGCTTCAAAATTTAACTGATCTTTTTAGTAAAGCAATTTCCATTTCTAACTATACGAATTGATTTCTATTGCATCAATGAAAATGAAATACCGTAGAAAAATACAAAGTATAATCGTTTTTAATGCAATCTCGCAGGAATCTAAAAATAGATATCGCGATAGTGCGTACTAACGAATGCAAAGAAATTCTCTCTGTGATCTTCGCGGAAAAACAAACCGGCAATTCAAAGTTGTCGTTATCGCTTAGGAAATTATCTTCAATTGCAAAATTATTTTTTTGCTTGGTGCTATAGAAAAATCAACTGAGGGAAATACAATTACGCGAACGATCGTTTCAAGCCTTCTATTAAAATCTATTGACCGTCGAAATGGCAGTAAGTCATGTCTGTATGATATATAGCGAAAACGTACAAGCAACGGCTATTGATTTTTCTTGCATCTCAACTGACGTAAAATTTAATTTTCCAGATTGGACATGAGACAGACGAAAGGATGAAAACGTTGCTCGAACATCGAAAATGAAAAGCGATAGAATCTGTAGACACGATGACGGGGATACGGAAAACAGGAAAGTCAAAAGACAAAGAGAATCAAAATGTCTTCTTGTTCGCGACATTTTCTCCAGCTTCGTTGACAGATATAACTCATTATGCTCATTATGCGTATTGTTTTTATCGTTGTACAAGATCGATCGACCTACACTCCTACCGCTCACTTATCTCTCTTTCTCTCTTATTCATAGCAATATTTACAACTAATTTGTCCGTACTACGAATATAATCATCCGACTATCTGCTTACAGCTGTTATAAAAGTATAACTTTGTTTTCGTTTGGGATAGCGGCGTTCGAGCCGAGAGGACCGACATTTCCGAGGTGGCCGTGGTAAAAGTGCAGCGCCGCTATCTTGGCGAAGATTCGTTCCAATTAATTCTATACGATTATGGTGCTATCAGGGAGACGCAAATTAGGTTAGCAGTCACGGATGGTGCTGGTGTGACGCACACTGTGTCCCTTCTGTTCCCATTCCGGTATCAATCTGTTTCCGGGCAACCGAGCCCAATTATAGCGACGACCACGTGAGAAGAAATAGGAGATTGAATGGGGAAAGAGAGCCACGAGGAAGATGTGCTCGTACCGGCCGCGGCCTACAGCGGCTACAGCTACATAAAGTGGAAAAGTAAGCGAGCCGATCGATCTGTCGTTCGCTCACCAAACGAATATGTACTTTCATCAGGCGCCTTGATTTCTCAATATGATTTCTCAACGAGTCCCCTCGCCGCACAGGAAACAAGTTTTCTCCAATTTATCGGCCGTCATTTCCGTTTCCTTTGCCCTTTCCTTTCTCGTTCGGCCGTGCTAGCGCCACAAGCAAAACGGCCCTTCATCGCGTTCCTTCTATCCAAATGAACTCGGTTGGTCCGAAAGCTGGCCAGTCGTTGAAAAAAGAATTACGGAATCTAGCAAACGATGATATTGCAGTGCAGGGGATGTGTATAAAATGAGACTGAAAGCATGTAAATTTACCACGCGAGAATTATTTGAATCGAACAAATATTCATGTTAGTTCAATAATACGAATATCCATATTATCTAATCAATATGACAAGTCGTTTGAAATAACAATGATATTCAAACAATTGATATTATGCCGTTAATTTATTGACTGAACGAGGTATTAGGATTATACGCATAGTTTTGATGATCGTGCGAATCGAAATTATTTAATTAGTCATAATTGAAAAGAAATTTCTGACCTGGCTGATGAAATAATGTAAGTATCGTTTTATTATCTTTTAGCTTTTTTACAGAAATGGAGCATGTCTTATGTGAACAAACTCTAAAGAAGAATGTAATCGAAATATATTTTTAGAAAATTAAATTTCTACGTGCTTTCTAACGATCCATTCACTTACATCTTATTTGCGTGCAGTATATCAATCACTTTACACAAAATCATTAAGTATTTACCGAAAATACTTTCGGAAAACAGATTCTATCTCTCGCAAAACAGAAAGAAAGCGCATCAATAAATCCTGTACGATCATCGATATGAACGTTTCGCAACCATAAAAAAATCACCAGAAAATACCAATAAATTTCGATAAGTGTCGTAAAGATCGTAAAAAGGTCAAGCTTAATAAAAACCCAATGCATCGTAAATCCCGAACAGTTTTGTCATAAACACACGTTATATCTCGATTCAAGGTATCACGATATACAAGAGAGTAGGCGACACGATTCTTAACGTCCATCGCATTTCTCTCACTTCTCCTTCCGCTTGTATCTTTTTTGCGAACTTACTGGTGACACCGTTAGCGTGGTTGCGATGGTGGCCGTGTCACGTGAATGTAAAGATTCGCAATGGAACCGGGCCGGGACAAAAAGAGAATTACAGTCGCAACGAAGGTTGACGTTGGTGGATACTCGCGAATGGGACAAGACACCTCCGCAATTAAGCGCAACGACACAATGACTCTCGAGCTGACTAGAAATGATTACGAACGTCAGGCTGCGCCGCACGAATTCATCGCGCAAGGCGAACGAATACGACGATTTCCGTCTCCGTCAAGGGAGATATCCGATGAAGTATATTAATGACGAAGTTCCCCCTCTAAGGGAGGATTTCGCCAAGACAAACATGGTGCATCCTTCAATTTGCTACAGGAACGAAGAAACGCGATAATGAACGTTCCTTCGAACTCTTCGTCTGTTTGCGACGTTTCTTGTGAGAAACGTCGTTAACTCGGACGCAAGTATGTTTAGCTGGATGTTCTTTCGGCTGGAAAATTTAATGCTCTGGGAAAATTACGATGTAGTAAATTGGAGGAAACGTCGTTTAAAGATGTCGACGGTAAAATTTAAATTCGATGCTGTTAGCATGATTCGTCGAAAGAAAGTGCCGGCTAAGATAAGCTTCGAAGCTTAGGAAGCTCTATTTTACCTGTTACGGCAGTACAGCGATGCTGGCTATTAGTTTGAACGGAATATATACATACACGTACATATATCTGTGTCGAGAAACGTGTTCAAGGATTGAGTTTTTGCAAACCACGAGTTCGTTAATTTTTTGAAAATCGAGACGACGTGTAACATTGGAATTCTGACACTCAAATAAGTTTAAAAATTTAGCTGCGAAAAACAAGTACCATAAGAATGCAGTATTATTTCTTTGCAAACAGATTAGTAAACTGTGGATATTTATGGATTTATAGGAACAAAGATAAACAAATATGCATAACATACATAACATAACATAAATATTCGAAACAAAGTACTGTTTATGACGTTTAGCAATTAAAACAAATACTTGATTTACGTTTCTTTAATCGTATTCATAATAATATAAAACTGTACAAGCATCTACAGTCTACTAATGATAAATGATAGAAAAAGGCAAACCGAGAATGAGACATCTGAAAAAAGACTAATAAAAAATGCCCCCATTGATGAACGCTGCTATTACCCGAAATAAAAACAACTTTTAATCGTAATTCGATTTATGGGGCAATTTTCTTAGAATCGAGGCATAGCGAACATGTGACGTCGGATTCCAGCAAGTCAGGTGGAAATTGCTGTAAATATAGCGCGATGGGGATACCAGTTGCCTATTTGAGCGGAATACGTGTATATTAATCACGTGAATCCGAAGACACGAGCTCCTACGTCTGACGTTTGCAGGCCTGCATCTACTTACAAGCACATTTGTTACGGGCGACAAGACCGACGATCTGTCTGACATATGCAATGGCAGTTCTCCTTGCGTGCTAGCGTTATTTCGCTCAGCTTGACGAGAAATGTAAATCATTAAGGGGCAAATGATAACGGGTTTGGTTAATTAAGCGGGGAATTAAAATTCCATCCTGCCTCTTTCTTTATGTTAATTCTCTTTGTATACTTGATATCGCTGATTACAATGGACAGTCAATATCGAAGTCCTTGCTTAAAAAAATTATCTGTAGGATATCGCAAATTGGATTAATCCTGATTCATTCAGACATTTTATATTTATTCGATTTCAAGTTACATTTGCGTACTGTATATTCTATCAATTTTATTTTTATTAAGTTCATTTAATTATTATATCGAAATAATTTTAAACGTTGATCAGACTCTACCAATACTATTTCAAATTCGTCGCTCCAATGGAAACAAAATTCGTTCGTTTGACACATAGAAGATATATGAAAGGGACTATAATTGTTCCATAATTGTTTAGACATCTGTCACGCAACGATACCGCAAAACTGATACTGCCAATGTTACATGGGGATAGATAAACCGCGATTACTCAATCAAATTCCCGGCTGTGGCTCGGCACGATCCGCCGTGGCATAACGAACGTCGGTCAAAAAAGAGGGAACGAAAGAAGAGTTAGCCGATGGTCGTTCGTCAATTTCTCGAGTCAACAATTCGCATATCGAAGGCACGTCAATCTACGAAGGAAGAGCAAACAGGTAACTCCAGCTAGAGTTTGCTCGCTACAAATGAAAATCCAGCCAAAGATTTGACCTCCTGGCAAACCTCGTTTAGCCCGTATCCAGGTAACGAGCGTACACGACGAGGATCTACTCGACCACGTGTCGGTCAGACGTGATTTCTCGAGGATTAGAGAAACAATTTAGTGGCGTCCACTCCTTTTTGTTTCGAGAGGGGCAAGGAGACGAAAAGTGGGAAAGACGAAGATGAGACGAAGGAAGCAAAGTCGATCGATCCGTAATTTCCTTTCACTCTGCTTTCACTAGCTGGTTAGCAAGGAATCATCCATCAGTCTGAGATCTTCCATGGATCACGAAGATGAGCCTGGATCTTTTTTCCATCAAGCTCAGATATACTTTGACCTCTCGACGTTTCTCTTCTTTATCTTCCACCTAATGTTTATACACGCGGATAGATCCGGGCAATTTTTTTCACAGAAAGCATTCATGGATGCGATTAGCTTCGAACGTGGTTCTGTCTTAATCCTCAAGCGCAATGGAACGCATTAAGGAAGCACCGAAGTATCCCCGATTAACGACAAATCCCTCTTTCGGTGTAACGAAACGAAACGAAGGACGACATTATTGACGGAGCACCGCTCAGCGAGATTTTAAGTCGTTTTAATGAAAATGTAAATTCCGGAAAGTAATCCTTTTTGACGAAAACCTGGAATCACTGGAAGATCGATTACTCTATCGGTACAATTCCAATCGATTCTCTGGAGTGTCAGTTACGGAATCCAACCATAGAGATTCCTCATAGTTTTACTTGTCGCTTCGTTCGTTTCGCTAATCTCGTAATATACACTAGCATACGTACGACGTACGAGTATGTATATTAATCATGAAACACAAGGGATCCGGATTATCGCAATAATTTCACATGGACGCTGGCTCTGTAGGAGAATGAAGATATTATTCCAGTCATTCGGCAAGTATTCACCGTTGACGTGGAGCGAAGGGGACGTTGGAGCGGCGACCGGAATTCCTTTCGGCAGCATACCGTTCGCGTTTGAACTTTCATTTTCAAGACCTGACACGTTTCACACAGTGAAATCCGCTCGTACGCGCGGGCAAAGCTTTCTTCGACTGGTAAAATCAAGGATTTTGTCGCTACCGCGACGTATGCAGCCCCGAAGCAGCCAGAAACGGCAGACCGTCACCGCGTGGGACAGGAAAATGGAGGCGGAGGGTGTTGGTAAGAGCTTTGTCAAGCCTCTGTCAGAAAGAAGTGGGCGTGCACGAACACCGGTTACCGCTGATCACTAATACAGGCGAGGACGAATCAACGGTGATGTTTCATCGTCATCCCTCTAGAGTTACTTGACATACCTCAGTCAGCGCATTTCTAATGTGAATCGAACCGGTCGTACGTGGATCTCGCGTGCAGCTTTATGAATATTTTAAGCCGGGCTTGACCCAGATTGTCCTCGCAACAGGAAAAGCAACCTGCCCTCGGCTTCCACTCACAAATCTCGCTTCATTCCTCAGCTTTTACTTGCCCTCCTCTTCTTTCGCCCTTTCTTTCATTTTCCATGTTTGCCATGCCACATCTTCGCCCCTTTTTCTGTGTTCGTCATCGCGCCTTTGTTATCCTTTCCATCGTGTACGCGTTACCGCATCCTTCGTGTCATATTCCTTGTTCACCGTTTATCAGTTAACTCTGGCTAACTCTGTCTCTCTTTCGCGCATCGTCTCTGTATCTAGCGCTCTTCGTATTATCGCCGTCTCTTTCGTTCCTCCGCTATCGTACTTTTCTATTTTCCTCGTTTCCTCGTTTCGTTCTCCCTTTCCCACCAATTTACACCTTTACGCTAGCCTTCTATCCCTTCCTTTCTCCTCGTCTATCTACTTTTGCCGTCCTCTTTTCCGTCAACGCAGCTGTCGCTAGCCCTGGAACGCCAGGGTTGTCGATCGATCGTCCAGAAATATGAAGGAACCAGTTTGCCGGTGATTCATCAATCCTCTTTCCGTAACCACGACCGGAACATTTCATAACTCGGACAGGGACGATCGTAACTACACGAATGCGTTCTCGCGGTTTCCACGATGAACTTCGACATAGAATAGAATAGGACAATGGCAAAGAAAATTAACGCAGCAAACAGAAATTTGTTACGAACGTTTTCCCTCTGCTCCCACGATGAACGTGAACCGTGATGCTTATAACCACGTACTCTCTGTTTGCGAATGTAAATATATTTCGTTTTTTTATTCAATCAACGTTTACTTTTCGGGAATTCTCTCCGCTCGATGACTTTTAAATATCAAACGACGATACGTTCGAACGATTTTCCCCAGTAAAATTCCAATTGTTTACTCGACAGTTCTCTTTTTCTCTCTTTTGTGCGCTGTTCGCGACTGTGCGATACGAATATTACGAAGAGAGGGGGAAGCGCGTGAACAAATCCAGGAAATCTTTTGCGAAGGTCGTTGCCACACAAGTCCAAGCTCGAATGTGTGCACGCAGCAACATAACGCCGGCGTAAAGCTACGTGAACCACGTCGCCTTGGCTTCCCCGACTGTTTCATTGAGCGTTGCGAGCTGGCTATGTGCCAAGTGACGTCACAGCCAGAAGACACTCAGGGATTGTCAGCGGTGATGTGGTGATGGAACCGTGAAGGATATCGTTGCCAGGGAACAGAGCTGCCGATAGTGGTACCGAGAGCTTCTGTATGCCACTGCCTTCCAGCTGATTTCAGAGTCAAGAAAACTACGGGAATGCCACCTTTAAAACGCAACTCTTACTCGTGCTACTTCGTAATTCAATTTGCTCCATTCTCAGAGAAATTCCTGGCAAATGCAGCGACCAGGATCTTTCCCTTTCTTCTTCGCCTAATCTCTGTTTCTAGTTTCCTATCCGTTGTTGTTTCCTTTGCCATTTCGAAAAAAAAAAGAAACTTGACTCGTCGGTTATCGGAGTAATCTCTGAATCAATTTCAAAAGTCGATAGAAGCATTGTCGTCTCTCCGATGAAGAATTTTCGCATTTCTGTTATTTTATGGCGGCCATCGTACGGTCATAAAACCGGATATTGCGTTTATAACATAGCTGGTGTAATATAGGAAAGCGTTTAATATCCGCGAAGTAGCCGCAGCGGGTCTTTGTTTCCGAGGATCGTATTAACCGAGAGGATTTCGCGTGTATCAACGAAAAATCGAAGAATATCACTCGACTCTCTCCTTTCCGATTAAATTTATTATCCCATTTACTTGGGCAGTTAACAATGATCTTAAAGATACAGGCAGAAAGGAATACCTACATGGACAATAAAACGTAGGTATACAGCGTGATTATTGCCTATCGTTTGCTCGGACGCTTACAAGAAGATTACGACAAATCTGTGCAAGATGGTTGCGCCTGCCAACCAAAGAGCGACACGAGTATTCGAATGTGTATAAAAGAGGGGGTAGCCACTCGCACGTGACTGAATTACACCCCTATCCGAGGTAAGGCTGCCCTCTAATTTAATTTGTTCGATCCTCCCGTCGAAAGACAAGATGCACTTGGTGCACTTCGTGCGGAAAAAAGCAAACAGGGCCTTCCAGTTTTCGCTTCCTTTTGTTTTAAGCTCTTGCGCTTTGCAATCGCCACTATTCGTCGAATCCGATTCACCGTTTCAGTCGGTTTACGGCTGCATTTCAAATTCACCGGCGCTCGAAACGTCGTCGCGTCCCATTTAAAGAGCAGCTTCTCTACGCGTCAAAGCGACCTCGTGAACCTTGCGATTCTATTTTGACTTCATTAAATTGGGTCTCGTTTTAAAAATATTGATCGGCTTGCGGGAACGGGATGAATATTATTATAACTCGATATCCTCGTTACCGCGGACAAATTAACCGACCGAATAAGTAGCTGAAAGGAATATCGAGTTATTTTTAATCGAAGATCGATATTCGGTTATGCAATTAACGTTTCTCCGCGTTCTTTATTTTCCCTTTTTTTTCTTTTATATTTAAAGAGGATAAGGAACGGCGAGTAGGCTACACATCGTGAAAATGTTGAAACGAGAAACGGCGAACAGGGATGAGAAGTTCTCGAACCAAGTATTCTAATTTCACTGACAAAAAGAGAAAAACTACGTTTGTTGAATGCAAGGATGGTCACGCCCTCGTTTCTTCTGTTCGTCTCTGATAAAGAAGCCGTCCAATTTAATTAGCATGAATTCCCTTTTATCGTCGTATGAAAGTGCAGTGGACCGAGTCTCGCGAACGAAGAAAGAACGGTAGATAAAGGAATTCTTCGGTCGAAATTTCTCGCAGGAAAATATCTTACAGGTTCAAGAACCTCGGGGAATGGCCACTAGGATTCGTGACGTAATGGACCTTAATTTCATCGTGGATTTCACACCTTTTGTTTCGAGAATGATGTAGAGAAAGGAATTAGACCTTTGGCGATTAAAAGGATCTCGAAGAAGAAAAGAAAAGGATAACGAAATTAAACGAAGGAACTGTTTTGGTTGAATGATTAAAATTCTATTATTAAGACTTTCTTGGAAACTTGAACCGATAGTCAGACGTAATAAAATTCATTCGAATACACCGACAGAGATGTCTCTGTATAATTTACGCTTTCACATAAATCACGCGGCTTTTAATGCAAAGGGACGATACATTACAAAACGAATGTTAAGATTAGAAGTACGATAAGGAAATGTAATTTTTCCTTCTCTCGCCATCGAGACGCGTGAAAACAATCAATCCGGCCGCCGCCATAAAGAAGGTATCCATTTGCCAAGTAAAATTGCTCCACACGACCAATTTGTCATACGACTTCTAAGTAGCGACCAACTTACTTTATATGCAAATCGATATCACCGAGTTTCCCGGACTGTGTGTTTTACGGAACGAAGAAATAGCCGACAAGGACGATGCGAAAGATAAGTGAAATTATGTTTCCAAGTATCGTTAATATTCGCTGTTAATTATTAATAGCTATTAATTAGCATAATACGAATTGTAAATCCGCGAGCGAAATGAGACGAAGCGTAAATAGCGGAGGCCATCGTCGGACACAGTTTTTTTCGCTTTTTCCGACGATTAGTCGGCCATTCGATTTCCACGGGAACGAGCGTTTTCCTTCCGAATATCGAATCGATCGCGAACTGGAACAGAGACCCGATATTTTTGTACGGAACAATGGAAACGACTTTTGTGACCACAAACGGAACCTTTCGCGTGCAGACATTTCGTTCCTTTACGAGTTCGACTTCTACCTCATTGTGAAACTTCGATCGTTCTCCGCTCCGCTCGACGATTGCTTTCTCGCATTATTTATTTATTTATTTATTTATTTCATATACGGAGACGAACTGCCATTAGCGTAAAAATAATCTGCAAGCACGTAAAGGACGCCAATTGAAAAAGAAAAAAGTACAAGGAAAAAGGCAAGGAAATACAAATATAGACGATGTGGAAAGATAAGATATAAAAGGAAGTTCACCGTCTTCCTTAAAAAAAAAAAAAAAAAAAAAAAAAAAAACTAAAAAACAAAAAAAAAAAAAAAGGAAAAAGGGGAAAAGAAAAA